>NC_073308.1:64476053-64776053 GCF_027595985.1 Sorex araneus
GGGGCTTGTAACTGCTGGTCTGTCCACCGCTGTACTGGCCAGCGGATATTAAACGTTTGCAAATCTCTGCCTATTGCAGTGGCTTTTGTTCGTCTTTGTTGGGCAAAGGGGAAGATCCTTCGGGTGCGGGGGACCATGTGATGCCAGGGGCAGAGCCCAGGAATCCAGATGCAGGCCGTGTGCCCAGCCCTCCCACCCGGAAGCCCACTGCCCTAGTGCTGCTCACTAACTTTTGGTCCTCATCTAGGTGCCTGGTGGGGGGGGGGGGCGGGGGGGAGGGAGGGGGAGTTTCATAGCTTGTTCGAAACATGAACCCAACCCAACACACCACACACCAGCAGATCCCGAAGTTGCAAGCCCTCAAGCACAGGTTCATGTATATATAACATGCAAAAACTAGATATGTATCTGTAAAGGGGTAGGGAAGGACACTCTGTTCCTCTCCTGTTCCCCAGTTAATGGTTCTTAGCCCGCTGGGTCATGCCTTCCTGAAACAGCAAACGCAGGTTTCTGCTTCCCCAGACCCCCTGGTCCCAGGCACTGGAGCAACTTCTGATGTCGGTTTGTTAGAAGCCTGTGTGCTCTGGGGGCTGGGAGGGTGTTTGCCTTGCATGTGGCCAACCTGGGTTTGATCCCCAGCATCCCATATGGTCCCCAAAGCATCACCAGGAGTGGAGCTGGAGCGATAGCACAGCAGGTAGGGCGTTTGCCTTGCACGAGGCCGACCCGGGTTCAATTCCCAGCGTCCCATATCATCCCCTGAGCACCGCCAGGGGTAGTTCCTGAGTGCAGAGCCAGGAGTGACCCTTGTGCATCGCCAGGTGTGACCCAAAAAGCAAAAAAAAAAAAAAGCATCACCAGGAGTAATTCCTGAGTTCAGAGCCAGGAGTAACCCCTGAGCATTGCCAGATGTGACCCAAAAAAAGTGAGAGGGGGAGAAAGAAGCATGTGTGCTCTTGTTGGGGGTCTTCTTAAAGCTTAGCATTATAATATTACAGCACAGTGAATTAAGCCTGTAGAGCTGAAATGGGAGTCTACTTCCTATTCCCCCAGATAACGACGTAACTGCTTAGAATAGCATAGAATGAGAATTATTTCAGTTTGCCCAAGAAACATGTGCCCAAGAAATATGTGGTGAGCTTATACCTAAGATCTGAGTGAAAACTTCATTTTATATGACGAATTATATGAACAAAGCCCCAATTGTTGAAACCAGACATGACATTCTCCTCATGTCACTTATCTCTTTCCAAAGAAATATGCACATGTGCCTTTGCAGGGTTATCCTTGAGGCAATGGGGACGCACACTCAAACCGCGTAGGCCCCTATATCATTAACGTATAGTTCTCTGTGGCCAGTAACAGCTTCTTCTCTCAGGATGTTGTCCATAAATAATAGGAGAAGCAAGATTTGAGCCACAGAGAGAGCTCAATGGGCTGATCACATGTTCTCCATTCGGGAAGCCCAGGTTCCATTCCTGGTACCATCTGGTCCCTCAAGAACTACTGAGAACTTGGAACAACAGCAGTGACCCTGAGCACTGCTAGGTGTGACCAAATACAAAACCAAACAACACAACATTCTGAAGCGAAATTCTTTTCCCAAGCACTCAGAAGAAAGAAAATGAGCCATGAACACGCCAACCTTGTTATCATGAATTCTATTTCCCCCTGAGGATGGGTTTGAGGTAACATGTCTCACACGGAAATCAAGAGAATTATTTTCTGAGTGCTGGAAATGTGCCAAGCACCGTGCTAGTAACTCAGGTATTAAGTGTTTTAAAAAATATACATGTTGGGGGCTGGAGCGATAGCACAGCGGGTAGGGTGTTTGTCTTACACGCGGCCGACCCGGGTTCTAATCCCAGCATCCTATATGGTCCCCTGAGCACCGCCAGGGGTAATTCCTGAGTGAAGAGCCAGGAGTAACCCCTGTGCATCGCCGGGTGTGACCCAAAAACCAAATATACATATATATAATATATATGAGGAAACTAGTAAACTAGTACTGGTCTCATCTATAAACCAGAATAAGGAGATACTGGTGCATATGCTGCCTGAGCCCATGTGCTGCTTGTGCTTATGTGGCCGAGCACATGTGTCGCCCGCATCTCCCCTCTTGAGATGTGTACTTTCATGCTTTCATACTTTTGTGTCTAAAGCTCAGTAATGTGTAGGGGCTTCCTCCACCCTTGGAGAAGCCCGCATTCTCTCTTGAGTGCATTATTCTTACTATTCTCTCTCCCACTTATCCCTTCCTCCTTCCCTCGGAAACCTCTAAATAAAATCTATTTACTTCAAAAAAAAAAAAAAAGGAGATGCAGAAACACTGCAGAGCTAGAAAATATCAAATCCCAAATTTGGAGCCCAGGGATAGCCCAGGGCTAACTCTGGGCATAAGCTCCTCCCGGGCAAGTCTGAGGCCTGGGCTGTGAACTCAGTCTCGGGTGCTGCCTCCAGGTACTAAGGTCACCCCATAGCTCTGGGGTTGGGCCCACTAGTGCCAGCCAAGAGTGTGATCTCCAACCCTCACAACAACAAAGACCAAGATTTAGGGCAAGAGAAGGGCGGGAGGAATGTCCTGAAGACCCAGACAGAGGGCCTGCTCCAGTGACAGGAAGTACAGGTTCAGTTCTGGCACTTCCTGGTCGCTGGGCACCACCAGAAGTGAGTCCTGAGCAACAACATGAGTCAGGAGGAGCCAGAGCCCCTGGGCACCATCACCTGTGGTCAAGAAAAGCAACCAAAAAAGGAAAGAGAAGTCAATTGTTTAAAAATTTGAACACAAAGTAGCCAATTTTGAACCCAAGCATATACATGCCATTTTCTCTACAAGTGTCCTGATAAAGGTAATGAAACAGATGTAAAATGTAATATGTGCATATTATACACACAAAAATTGTATGTATGAAAAACAATTCATTAGCAAATTTTTTAGCAAATCCCTTTGCCGATAACATGGAAGGAAGGGCTGACTGTCTCTGCCACAACTACTTGGCCCATCTTTAAGTCACTTCGCCCTAACCACCTGCCTTTCCCCCACCAGGTCCAGTAAATGAAATCTACCCAGCGGTGGAAGAATCAAATCACAGAACCTCACAGATTCAGATTCCAGTCAGTATCATGAAGGCATTTCGAAGATCTGGGAGAGACGGGGACAAGATCTAGTCCCCTGCACCTAGTTGATCTAGATGACAGCAGAGTTAGGGAAAGAAACGGAGTATGTAGACCAGAAAAATCTAGGGCAGTGCAAAAGCACATCAGTTCTGTGCCTGATGAAACTACTAACAATAAGTAAATTCTTAAATTAAGGAAGAATACAGACAAGGAGTGTCTCACTTTATTTTAAGGAAGAGAGAGTTGGTGGATAACATGTTGGGACTGTTGATAAGTTTAATGCTTATAGCATGTTTATCTCGTGTATGAGACAGATCCCTGATATCAAAATTAAGCAAAGCAAAATTAAATGTTATCTCAAAAAATAAAACTAAATCATCATCAGTCAAAAATAGGCAGAAAGTATATTAAGGGGAGAACACATATCCATTGCATTTGATAGAAAGGATGCAAAATGTACATAAATTGATTAGGTATTAAAATTAAAACCAGCATTGACACCCCCTCTCTCTCATACACACACACACACACACACACACACACACACACACACACACACACAGAAAGGGAAACATGGCAGTTGTTTATATTTTAATTTTTCCCCCTGGTTGGCTGGTTGGTTGGTTACTGAGTTGGCTGGCTGGCTTGCTGGTTGGTTGGTTGGCTGGTTGATTCGTTGGCTGGTTGGTGGGCTGGTTGACTGGTTGGCTGGTTGGTTGGTTAGCTGGTCGGTGGGTTGATTGGTTGGTTGGCCACGGGATCATCCAAGGACCTAGTAGTAGATTCTGTCAGATGATTCTCTAATGTCAAGCAGAGCAGTCAAGCAGCATTTGCTCCACTTCCCGGTTTGAGTAGCTGGTAGCTGCGAAGGCAGCCGCGCCTTAGAAATTCCTGGATCTGCCCTCTACGCGCCCTGTGGGGTTGGGTCGAGAAGCCCACTCCCTTTGCACTCTGTCGGGAGAAAACGTGGCCTGCGTGCGGGCTTGTTTTCCTCGGGTTCTGCACGGGGTGGCCAGTCATCTGCAAACACGGCTTCCTCGTGCGTTGGGGCTGGCTTCCAAAGACACCCCAGACTGCAAAGCGCTTTCGGGGTGCAAGTCGCTGGAATCCAAGGACTCCAGTGCAGACCGGCTGGCCCGGCTTGCTCCTCGGGACCTTGGGAGCTGAAAGGGCTTCCCAAGGGGACACCTTTGCGTGGGTGTGGGGAGAAAAGGCGAGACAGCCCCGTGGCAGCTGGGAGCAGAAGCAACCCCCAGGCCACTGCCGGGGCGCAGAAGGGACGCGCGGGAGGTCGAGGTGGGGGCGGGGGGGAAGGACGGGGAGCTGCAGGGACCCGGCGGGGAGAGCCTCCGCCCCCGCGCTGCCGGGGAAGACCCTGGCACGAGCTCTAGTTTGCAGGGAGGGTGGGTGGGCGAGGTGGCACCCCCGCCCCGCCAACCCGTTGCAATTTTGCAGCGCGTCTCCCGCCTCCCCTGTGGGCCGCCCAAGGCCACGGCTGGGAAGGAAGCGAGGTCGCCAGAGGGGAGGGGGGGAAAGGGCAGGGCTGGGGTGGGGAGGGGGCGCCAGGATGCGAGTCATTTCCACCAACGGGGCTCCTTCCTGACCCAGCCGCTCATCTGTCACCGCTGTCTCATTCCTGTTATTTACATCTGTCTTTAGCATTCTAATTACTCGCTTTATTACTTTAGCCTGGAGGAATCCTGTAAAAAACAACGGAGATGAGGATCCTACCACACAATAAAACTGCCCAAAATCCCCACTGCACATTATACGGAGCACTTGAGAATATTTGCACTGTTATATGACCTCAATATGTCCTTAGATTGATCTTATTATATCTCTCTCCCTCTCGCGCTCCCCGAGTGGAGGTAATGAACTCTTTGGAGATGTGGTTGCGGGAAGGGCGTTTGGACACAGGATGGAGGGCGGAGGGTTCCTGTGTTAAGGGTCCGAGGGGTTGTGGGGAAAAGGTTTTAGAGAGGACCTTGAGGTACAGGCCTGGTTCCCAAACTCTTGGTCTTATTTCTACTTAAATCCCTTCAAGAATCAGCTTCTCACACACTGGGAAATTTAGAGCTGGGAATAAACGACTTAATGTCTTTCATTATCTTGCATTAATCTCCGAGCCCCGTCCCCCCCACCACCCCCCAAAGTGGGGGGTGTAGGAAGTGAATTTAGAGGAGGAAGGGAATGGCATGGCGCTAGGACCTCCTGGGATTTGGAATGCTTTTCTCTTATCTGAAGATTTAGAAGATGTGACCAGATCCACTGAAAGCTCTGCTTTCAGGGCACAGATCCTCTGAGACTGGAATCCAGAAGCCGGCCGATACCTAGGCCCAATGCAGCGTCCCGAAGATTATTTATTCCTGCTAGTGGAATTATTGTTGCTCTCAGTTGCAATTTTCTGTCTCTGCTAATGGTTTTCTTTATTGTGTTACACTAACATAATCTCCTCCAGAAAGAAAATGACAAAATATATGGATTTTCAGATAAATAACTGAGGTAATTTATTGGCCTGTATGCTCATCTGATGAGGTGGTTGATAGATAATGTAATAATATGCACATAATGAAGAGGGTTTACTGTACCTCAGTCAAAATAGGTTCAAGGGCAGAAGCTCTGTCTTAGGCCTAAGGATTTCCTCCATGGAGAGTTATTTCCTCTTTCCTGTGGAGAGGGTAGCCCTCAGGAAATCAACAGCCTGACACTGAATAGGGGTTAGAGAAGATGTGGAAAATTTAAAAACAGACAAACAAAAAACAAAAACAAACAGGTAAGTTCTCTCCCCAAAAATGTTGGATCAGGGTTCATTTTCCTTTTTCCATATCTCTTCTCATGCCTTTCCCAGGATAACTATGAATTCAGGCTTTTTATGTAAGCATTGAAGATAAACAGGCCTTCGGAGAGAAGGGCTTAACTCCCACTCAATTTGGGGAGTAGGCCTTCCAAAGCCACTTCCGCAGCGCCCAGAAACCTGAGTCAGTGAATCGCAAAGGCTTCTGGGACATGGTGAGCGTGAACTTGGTCACCCAATGCCCCTTGGCCCCGGCTTCTGGAGGTGGCCCATTCATGGCATGGTGCACTTGCTCTTCCAAACTCATCTAAATTACATCAATAACAGAGCGCACTCTTTAATGAGCTCTCAACTTTAAAGACTTGAAGGATATTAACAAGCCGCTTGACAAATGGTGCTTAGAAGCACATTAAAGACGCTGCTAATGGAGCGCATAATGACGGCTAATTTTCGATCAGATATAAATTAGAGCCCCAACAGTTATTTGCCTTAAGGACTTTATGTAAATGATTCTGTTCTGTATAAACTGAAAGGCGAAGAGAGCCCTGCCATTTTGGCAATCCTTGTGGATATGATTAATAGATCTGCAACAGAACTGGGCAGAGACAACTGATGGCATTTCCATCTAAAAGTCAGCATGAAGGTAGTAAAAATGATCCCAACTAGACTCAATGGGCGCATCTTCTTCAACCAAAAGAGCAAAAACGTCCTTGGCGCCTCCACCCTGTAGTTAAAGAGGCTCGTTCTACCTCCAGGCTGGTTTCCCCTAGCACTTCCACCTCACACTCACCGAGATGCCCAAACCAGTCCCAGCTCCCCTGGCCCACTGTGTCTGTGTTACTGGCTCCCTCAACCACCCACTCTCCTCCCCTGCTGCTCATCCCTTCTGACAGGGATCTGAGCTCTTCGGTAGCTTTTTAGCATCTACTCTGCGAGATCCCTGGAGATGTCCCAGCTTTGCACTTCTTTCAGACTCTGCTAATGTGCTAGGGAGGAGAAGGGAAGGGGAGAAGGAAAGCATGGCAGAGGAAGAGGAGAAGGGCCAGGGGAGGGAGAAGGAAGCCGGTGGGGATGGGAAGGGGTGAGGTGGGAGGAAAGAGAGTGGTAGAGGACTTAAGAATAGAGGTTTGGAGAGGAAAGGCAGGAGGAGTGGGAAACGTTGTCAGGTTCAACGTGGAGGGGATCCTCAGGATCCTTTTCTCCCTCTGTGACTCTCAGATGAATTAAGTCTTAAGTCATCCAAGAGTTTAAAGGGTTTGGGGGTTGACTCTTGATTCACTTCCAACTTATTGCTCCTGCTCTGTTGGTTCCTGGAAGGCTAGGCAAGGAGAACCCCTAAGAAGATGTTACCTCTTTGCAGCTTCTGTCTCCCTGGGACCATTTGGCATTGGTGGGGGTGAATGTCCCGGGTAACACTGGCGCTGCTCCAAGCAGCCTCTGGTTGCAGTTTGGGGCTGGGGGAGGGATCCTTTCCCTGGGCCAGGAGAAAGAGCCTCTGGAAGAGGGAATTTGCAAAACCCGAGAAGCCAGCCCACTCCTGCTAGTCAATGGCTTGTTTCTTATGAATTACAAATCAAAACTCAGCCTTTCAGATGCAGGAAAGTCGAGCACAGCCACTTCTCAGGGCTGTTTTTTTTGCTTAACCCTTGAGAAATAAATAAGGATGGGGGGATGGATTCTTTTTTTATCAGTAACTCACAGGCAGTGTTAAAGTTTCTGCAGAAATCCTGCCTCTGTAAGAGAACTATTTCTACCAGTGACACCAGCTTCTAAGATTTCCTCATCCAAGCCATTTGAGGGATGAGAGTAATGAGAGAGGAGGGAGGGGGGAGAGGAAGGGTGAGGGCTGAGCATTCAAGAGTTTGCTGGGGCTGATTAAATCGTTTTGTCTTGCAGTAACTGATACCTAATGGCTAGGAGTTTAATGGTGGAGAGTCGGGTGCTCCGGTCCCTCTTCACTGGGCTGCAAAGTAGTTCTATACTGGAGGACAATAAGCACCATTCTTATCTTCTGTGACATCTGTCTGTCTGTCTCTGCAGCTTTTCTCCTCCACCATCTACACACTTCAAGTGCTGGATATGCACCTGGCTGGGAAGGACCAGGAGGAAGTTCCATGGGTGCAGGATTCTGCAGCTGAGGGAGCAGGTAGAAAGAGCTGAATTCTCACTTGGTCAGACAGCAAAATCCGACTCTTTTCTGTTTCTTACTGGCTTTTTTTTTTTTTTTTGGCTCCATGCTGCTGCGGGAATTGGGTGGTAAAACCTATTTGTGAAAAATAAAACCCAGAGTTGTGTTAATAGCTAAACGGAATCGCTGGATGGCAGAATGCCTTGTTAAGAGGTAACAGTTGAGATTTGCAGAAGGTGGGAGGTGGGAGGGCAGAGTGCAGGGGGAGCGACTTGCAGACTGGAGACTTGACTACTTCCTTCTTCCCACCAGAGTTTGGGGATCTGCTCAGCTTTAGGGAATCGGGAAGATTCTCTTTATAGTGAAAGAACGCCTATCGCCAGGACTAGCAGTTACCTGGATCCTTTGACCTCTCTTGAGCACTGGACATAAATTGAGAGTATCTGGTTATGCAGGAGTAGGCGTCTCTCAAAGCACCCAGTGCTCTATTTTATTATAGCACCCATTTCTTTCCTGTGCCTACATTATTTAAGTGCAGATGGGGTCCTTCTTAAATTTTCTTCTTCACTCTTGGGAAATGTAGAAATCTTTATCCTAATTAACAACCTACCCCTTACACTCCTCAAAAAAAAATTCTCATCTCTCGAACTATGAGGTGGGATGGGGAGATAAGTCTTAGGGGGAAAAAAAGGAAAACTGTGAGAAAAAAATCAATGCAATGATTTAGGAAATAGAAGCCTGGCCCCTCTGACAATACTGTAATTAAAAGCTCTCTGAGCTGCAAAGTGAAATGTTGATGGGGGAGAGTGCGAGCGACCAACCACTTCCCCCTAACCCGGGAGGCTTGGGGAAGTGAAATGCTTCAGGATGGGATCCCTGAGTCCTTGGAAACGCTCCCAAAGCAACAGGAGTTCCGGTTTGGGGGACAGGGGCTGGGTGCCTTTCCTCACTGGTGCTTCCAATGAACACCCTAAAGAGAAAAAATGTGGGAGAAATCAATGACTTCACTAACTCAGGCTTCCAGTGCGTGACAAGGGGTCACCTCCAGGTAATGAAATAGGAAGGCAGTTTGCTCCAGCATTGCTTCCTAGAACCTCAGAGTTGATACCCCAAAAGATTCAAAACTCAAAGCCAGGCTGCCTTCCCTGGGAGACTGACCCACTCCATAACATATGGGAGAACCCGGCTGAACCCTAGTTCCCAAGATTTCATTCCCACTGCTGAGCGGCATGCAGATGGGGTCCCCACAGCCCTCCTGGGACTCAGAGGCACCTCTCACCCTGCGGGGCCAGAGTACAGCCACCTACAGTTCCCTTGTTTGATCCACTCAAAGGAAGAATGGCAGAAGGGCACTCGTGGTCCCCCTCAAAAGACAAAGGCCGGTCCCGCCAAGATGAAGCTGTCTGGGTGTGACTGGGAGACTGTAAGTGAGCCAGAAAGTTTCACCAGAGGACAAAGTTTCCAGGGCACCTGCTCTCTGTGTCTGTGTACTGGCACCTGAACAACCACCTACATGAGTTACCCAGATGAAGAGTTGCAGAGGGACACACACTCTGGGGCGACAGTGGATCAGGGACGAGGGTCTCTGCCTCTCTTCCAGAGGTTGCATCTGGTCCAGGCCAAGAGGGAATAGGCAAAGGGTGCCTCCTCCACGCTGTAAAGAGATTTCACTCTGACCCCTTGCTCACGTGCCTTCAAACCATACATAGCCCAGGCGGCTGCTCCTTGCGGGTGAGGGTGGGTAGGGCCTGGTGCAACTTTAGCTCCTGTCTTCAGCATGAAGACCCTCCCTTCCGACCTCCTTTCCCTGAGTGCCACCAACAGAAGCACCTGGAGGCTAACTAGGACTGGCAGGGTCAGGGGGAGCAAAAAGGGGCCTCTCTGGACCAGGGTAGGGCCTCTCTGCGAATCTTCCCTTTACGAGTCTGCACTCCTGCTGCTGCTGAACTTGGGGCAGAAACAGAATTTTCCAAGAGGACAAACTCCCCCACCCACTTCCCTTTTCCACTACCTCACACTTGGGGCCATTCACTCCCCACAGCCAGACCTAGGCTGACATCTAGCAACTTGGCCCAATTGCCCAGTGTCCAGATCAACCCTACTGACCAACCTGGCTTCCTGCGCCTTCACCCCCCCCCCTTTTCTGTCTCTGTGGCTGTCATGCAAAGTGCTGGTTTCAGCCTTCTCTGGTGCAACCCAATAGTAGCTTGTGGTGTGCGTGTGTGTGTGTGTGCATGTGTGTGTGTGTGTGTATGTATGTATGTTAATAAAATCACCCTATTGCTTAACTGTCCCAGGTTGGCATCTTCGCGCAATCCGGAAGTTAAGTGGTGTCTTTCAGAACTACTGAATTCCTAAATCTCATTTTCTGGTCGCTTCCAGTTATCCAGGGAAACCAAGAAGCTAAGGGGAGAGCCCCTCATGCTAATCCGAGGGGAAGGCCTGAAACCAAAATCACAAACAAAAACCCCCACTGACTAGAGCGTATCCCCCAAAGACTGCATATGCCATATGCATTCAGAGTCCAGAAAAATAGAAAGTCAAAGAGGAAGTATTTTTATAGAGGGGGGAGTAGACCCCGCAAATGCAAGGACCATGACGCAAACCATGACATGAGCCCGAGCTAGTGGGGAGATGCCCTTGCGTTAGCTTCAGCCAAGTCTGCGGCTGGCTGGCGGGAGGGCACCCGTTTGCTCGAGTGACAGCTGGAGTAATGGCTGTAGAGCTGGGCTGGGGCGCGGGGCGGGGGGGGGGGAATGGTGAGGCTTGGGGGGCGGTAATTACTAGCCGCCTTCACCGCCTCCCCACTTTAGAGTCGCGGCTCTTTCTGCGCGTCCAGCTGCGCGCTCTGCAGCTCGGCCTCGGGGCAACCCGAAGCCGGGATGGGGGTGGGGTGCGCGCTCCAGACTGGAGCGGGGTTCCCGAAAGGCTGGCCGGCTAAGGCTAAAACGTCCCCAAGGCCCCGTCGGAGCCTGGGCCGAGACCGCCCCACGCCCATCTGTCCCACACCCACCCCGGGCCGATGGAGAGACCCAGCCCAAAGCGAGGTGCAGCTAGCTGAGGAGCCCCCTGGAAGGGGTGACCCCCTCGGATCGACAGTCCTAGGGGCTGAGACCGCGCGCCCCGCCTGATCCCAACCACCTCCCACCACCTGCCCCTCCCGGGACCACAAAAGCGCCAACACCCAGGAGTCCAAGCTCCCCCGCCCTCCCCGAAGCCCTGAAGTTGGGTGCAAACCACGGGGTTGGAGGTGCGGAGGGCAGAGAGAAGGGGCGAGCGGGTAGGAGCTGGGTGCCCCCCTCCTCCCGCAGGCTCGAAGCCTCACCAAGCCGGGATTTTTTTTTCCCCCAGAATAATTGATGGGTCCAGTTCTCCAGAGCTTACCCCGGGAGAGCAGGCGGACCGCGCTAGAATTTAAATAGACGTGATTAGTAAAATGCGAGGGGGCAAGGCGCCCGGGCCTCTTTCTCGAGGGTTCCTGGCTGTGCGCCTGGCTAGGAACCCGCTCCCCGGGGCTCCAGCGGCCTCGAGGGACCAAGGCCGACCCCGTTCCCCCAGCACCCACCACCGCGCCCACCCCCAACCCCCCATCCTATGGACTCTATCCCCCCCCTCCCCACCACCTCTCACCAGTTTGCACATCCCAGCTGGAAGAGAGGGGAGTCGGGAGTGGCCGGCGACCGGTCTGGCAGGTGAAATGCTGCATGAGCCCAGCGGAGCAGTAGCTGGCATAGCGGGGACAAGCCTGGGCGAGTGGGGTCCCCGGACCCCACTTCTCGTTCCCTGCGTGGTTTTCTTGCCACAGCCCAGGCTTCAGGGTTCTCTTTCCAGGTTGCTGGACTCCAGGTGCGTCTTGGTGCCCCCAAAGCTCTCAGAAGGTCCCCCGCACACACAAAAAAGTGACCCCGACTGACCAAACCTTCTCAGGCGCGCGCGCGCTCACCTCTCTGTCTCATCGATTTGTTCTTGAAAGGGGGGCTGTGCTTTCTTATAACATCGAAGGCCAATTAATATTGCATTAACTCTATTAAAACACACAGAGACTCACACACACACACACACAAAAGCACCTTCGAATTCTGCAGCCCTCTCCAATCCATCTATTATTCACGGAAATGTAATTGGAGACCTCAGATATGTGTGCCACAGGCCAGCGCAGGAAAACAGAACCGTGACAATATTTCAGGAAGGAAGGGGTTCCAAGGGTTTCTAATATTTAATTTCAAGTCTGTGGTTTTCTAATTCGAGATTAAAAGCAGTCACGTCTTTGAAGCCAGACAGTTGGTATAAATGTACAGTTAAAATATTCTATTCCTCGGTCCCTAGACAGAGCTCTCTGCTCGTCCCAGGCTTCATTAAATTTTTATTATCATCCCAGACTAGAGCAGGGAATAGGCAGAAAGACTGTCCATCTAATTGCAATTGATAAAAAAAAAAAGCTCTTAGATTTCCCCCTCATTGTCATATATTAACAGCAGTTTGGTATGTCCAGACTTTGCCAGGCCCGTGAGATAGACAATCACTTCATCATACAGATACACTTTGCACTTTCCAACATGCACCCACGCTTGGCTGTCTGCCCTTCTAGAAGGCCCGGGGGCGAGGGGAAGTGGAGGGAGAGAGAGGAGCTGAGGTTGCCTTCTGAAAGTGATGCTATATGAAAGGGGGAAAAAAGTGACATCAGTTCTTGAAGCAGCTGGCAAAAGATCAACGAGAAACAACATTTGCACGAAGCTGGTTTTTCCTGTGGCAAGATGAAAGCATATTGGTACCCAAACAAAACAAACATTATTAGACCAGGCAGCACTGTTTGAGAGAATCTCCATGGTGTAGGATGAAACCAGAGAGTAATATTTTCATTTTCTTCCTTTCTTTCTCAGGGCTGCCCCCATCTCTCTCTCTCTCCCTCTCTCTCTCTCTCTCTCTCTCTCTCTCTCTCTCTCTCTCTCTCTCTCTCCTCTCACTCTCTTTCTCTCTCTCACACATACATACTTCAAAACATTTGTACTTCCTGAGCCTTTTTCATGTGCTGCTAATCTGACTGTAAAACCAAGACAGTCTAAACATGTAGGGGTGTGTGTGTGTGTGTGTGTGTGTGTGTGTGTGTGTGTGTGTGTGTGCGTGTGTGTTCAGAGCGCTCACTGCAACAAGGACACCTTAAAATTGTTTTGAAAAGAGTGTAAATAAAGCTTTTCATCTTCAGGCGTTGAAAGGACTGAATAAAACCCACAGTTTGCTCTCAGAACAGCTCCCTATTATCACATCGCCACTTAATTTTATTTCTATTCTCTCCAAGTTAAATAGAAAGACTGGCTCACAGGGGAACTGCCATGTGCCTCCAGACTGGGCTGTCAAGCAGAGAGACTCACTGTGCAAAGTTAATTTCAATTCCCGAGGAGGATTTCCCATTCTGGCTGGCTCTGACCCACAGTAATTAGCTGAGATAACTAATGATTACTTACTTATTCCTTGTAATTATCTGGATTTAATAATTCGCTGTGTAATTTATTAATTTGCTCATAATGGCCTTTCAGGACTGGGAATGACTCCTCTAAAGGGGTAGAGTAGGAAAAATTTAGTGATTTTTTTCCCCTCCTTGCCATAAATCTGTCTCCTGACAAATGTAGACTTCTGGAACATTTCTATCATCATAACTATCTGGGAACCTTTGTCTTCCTTTTTATCCTAACAGGATACCAATCAACTTCATTTTTCTGTTGCTGCCCCTTCCTCTAAGGCCAACTAAAAAGTAAAATGGAGTGTTGAGTTTGAATGTAGATTATTGCCCTAGAAATATAAACAATTGTTTTCGATTAACTAGATGATTTTCTAAACTGACATGGTTTGCCTAGAGAAAAAATGAGTTTTGTTCTCGGAATGTCTTCTTAAAATCAAGTGGATTTTAATGTCTTTCCATCATATCTTAAGAGCTTCCTCAATCCATAGATCAAAGCAAATAGATTTATTTAAAGTGGAAAATGGAGCATTTTCACTGCTAAAATTCTGATTCTCTTGGCAAAATTCCAATTCTTTTGGTAAGGAGAGATTCTAGAATTTGTCTTTGATATAAAAAGTATAAGTATGCATTGTTACTTGTTTTTAATACATGATGTAAGATATTTGGGAGCATTCAGTTACATACAAGTCCTACTTATTTCATTTGCTTTTTCATATGTCCTTTAATTGCCCTATGTTGTGTGTCAGTGAAAGCTGATTTAATCAAAAACTCACCAAAAAATTTTAATGTCTCCTCTCCATAGAAAACTGCTTTCTTTGGGGCAATATCCAGGTGGTTTAGAGAGAGCTTCGATGTCAACATGGCCTTACATAATCTTTGCTCTTAGACACTTATTCCATTCCATCTTAGATGTTGGTGATCTCATTGCAAAGAAAACTCATTTAGCTTTAGAAAACTTTTTACACCTACATAATCTGAAAAGTTATACTGAGGATGCCCAGGTATACTATTGCATCATTTAATAAATAATCTCTTTCTGATACAGTAGTGGGCCTTGGGCAGGGAGAAATGAGGATATCAGTCATGAATATAAATGGATTTGATTGATAAGAAAAGGAATTTCACACTTGTTTTACAATTTATCCATTTGACTCTTGAAATTCAATGCCAAATGGATTTTTTTCTCAACGATTTATGTTAGGTCTCTTCTTTTCTTACCTTTAATTTCTTCTTTAAGAACAATCTCCTTCTTTCCAAATCTCTTACTTGTTATGAATGTCTCTGCAACTCTCATTAGTAGAAACATTCAGAACACATTTTATTTGAAAACTTTGCTTTTCCAATAAAACAAATGTCTAAACAGACTTCAATAATTGACATCATATAAATAATGGACTGATATTTATGCTTGCAAGCTAGTGTGTACTTCAAAACTTGTACTTTCATACACATAAAAAGAACATTGATTTTATTTCCATTAATATGATTCTCAATTTTACTACATTGACAGAATTTCTATCTTCATTTTAAGCTGTCAAACTTTTATAGATAAAATATACTAACCCACCTGTCTTTCTCTCAATTCCTCTTTCTCTTTAAGGTACTTGTCCTAGTCATGTAAGGGAAGAGGAAAAAATTATTTACTGAAGACAAATCATCCTAGGCCATTAAATATAGTTCACTACATATTTAATCCATTTATTTTCTCAGTATATTTTTTAAGTTAGCAGCAGAAAGTTCTTTAGTAGACTAGTCAAACTCGCATTAGAGTAGGAGCATCTAGAGAGTGAGTTACTGTCCGTGGTGCTGAAAGCAGTGTCCAGCTTAGTGAAGTTAGAAATACGAAGAAGGAATTTTTTAGCTCTTAAGCCATGGTGGTAAAAATAAGCCACAATTATCACTGATCTTGACTCATAACTATTTGATTAAAACAATTTCAATATTCCCTAGGAACTGTGCGAGTATTACTAAATGAACACGTGGGTTTTACTTCTTCACGTGTATTATTTCAGTCATAAAAATTGATGTCTTTTCCAACCACTACCACCCCAACCTTCGCAGCTATTGTGATTCCATGTGAAAAATATAATCACTTAAAAATCTCAGCTTGAATATGGAAATTTCCTTTTAAATATTTCATTGAATTGTGGGGTGTTTCCTAACCCCATACCCAAAATAAACATCCCAAGAAAGTTCCATGTCAGTGGGGTCACAATTCATATTAGCAGAATTACCTTTAAGGGCTAACCTTGTTCCTTCCTTTTATTTGATCTATGAATCTCCTGGGGGGTGGGGACTAGGGGTGGTTGTGGGTTGTACTTTGTTGTTGCTATGTTGCTCAATTGCTATAGGGGAGATTAAAATTATTTTAAATGGGTAAAGAGGTGCCTTTAAGCCATCACCAACAAAAGAAGTATCTGTGCACCAAGGAGTAGAATTTCTTTGTGTCAGATCATCACTTGACAGACTTCCACTAACTAGCTCTGGTATCTGGGTAAGTCACAAAAGGTGGCAAAAATTTGTACCTTCTAACCATTGGACACTTCTTCCTCAGCTCCATTCTACCTATTTCAGACTATGATTTTCTTCAAAAGTTATAAGGAGTCGAGGCGGAGCATGAGGGAGAGAAAATAAGGTAGAGAACAGGTACTTACTTCAAATCCCAGTGACCTAAGAGTTTTCTTTTTGGTTCTAGTTGGAAGGTATTTCTCTCCAAAAGTAGAATTGAACCAAGAACCATGGTGGGCCAGGTCTAGGCCTCAGTCAAATGGAATGCACCTTCTGCTCTGGCTCTCTCCACACCCTCACTCCCAAGGTTGCTGAAAATTGAGCTGCATTCCTTTCTTCCCACTGTCATTCAATGCCTCTGCTCCCAAAGATTTTCTTATTTTGCAAAAGTATTGCAGATCTGAAGAAGAACTCCAAAAGAAGTATTTGAAACCCAAACCATCACCTTGTTTGGGTCAATAAGCAAACCATCCTATGAGATGAATTCTGACTATTGTAAACTCTTCTTTTGATACTTCCTTAGAAAAACACCCCCTCCAAAATCCAAGCCAGAGTTTGATAACAACCATTCCCTAATGCTTCGAAATACATTTCTAATTTAAAACCCCCCTCAAAATCATTTCCCAATAAATAATTTAAAACAACATCACATTTTCAAAGCCATTTAATTTCAATAGCATATTTTAATGAAAAAAGCATCATACTTCGCCGATAAAACATTAAAATCATCTCTTCAATGAAAGACAATCAAACAACACCAAAATTAACTTAATACATTACCATTGAAAATCAACCAACTATTAACAAAAAAACAAAAACCAGGTCATATACAGAACTCAAGACTTCTGAGAGCCTCAATTGGAACAAGAATACAGCAAAATTTGTAAGAATATATCTATATGTGCATCATTTTGAATGAAATATTTACAACTGATAAGGTTTCAGTCATTGTGTGCCCAATTTGTTGTTCCAAAAGAATTCTACCAAACAATGTGAATGTGCAAGCAGTGCACCGTCTTTCTTATCATTCAAATTAGGTTTTCTACAAACAAACCTCCAAAGGGAAAAAACGGAAGGATTCCTGAAAACGTTAGAATGTAGTCAACAGAGCAATTGAAAATGAGAAGACTGAATTACCCTGGTGAAATTTTAGAATCCGGAAGGGCAAACACCAAGGGGCAATGCACCCAAAGCTGGAAAACAGATGCATAGGTCACCAGGCTATCAATTGCTTCATATCTTCTCCTCCATTGGAGGTGTGTGTGTGTGTGTATGTGTGTGTGTGTAAGCCAGAGCACGTGTGTAGTAGGAACAATGTGGGAATCCCCATTAAATATGTAACGAAGTAAACAATACTTTGGACAGTGAATCAGATCTACACGATTAAGACATCAATTACTGAGTGTCAACTCACAAATCAGAACACTACCAGCAAAAAAACAAAGAAAAACAATCTTCATTTAAAGTGAGAATATACAAACGGCCCAAAAGAAACATATTACAGGAGAAAAGCCGTAAAAATTCAGTAAACTCATCAAACAAAAAAATTGTACTGCCACTAAACCATACATTCCCCCCCTCTGGTTTTTTTAATACTAAAGAAGTTAATTAATTAGAATGTGCACAAAATTAAACTGCTAGAGAGATAAATTAATAATTTACAGAGGGTTGTTGGGTGATAATCTAATAATAGCTTTCAAGATCAGTGAACACAGCAGGCGTACCTCCTTTCTTAAACATTAACACTTGAGAGAGGAGAGAAGGGGGGGTAAGAACCACAATAAAAATATATATGTATATAATATACAGTGTAAATGCAGAAAATCTGCCATCTTCTTTTTAAAATTCAAAATACTTTAGAGATGTCTCTATCACATCAAGCATGAACTCTAGTTTAAAGTTTCAGTTCTGAATCAATTTCTATTTCTGAAAAATAGCTGCAAAGTGTACTTTTTTTTTCAATTTGAACAGGGAGTGCTGTCTTTAAGAATAAAAACAAATCTTACTTGCTCGTTCTTGCGGCCTGCGAAAGGGCTGTCGCGGCTGCCTCCTGCAAGCAGCCCAGCTCCAGACTGTCTCTGAAGGTGCCCAAGTGCCTCTTCCGGGTAGAGTGGGGGTGAAAGGGGGCGACTTTGCTACAACTTCACGAATCCCTGCGGCAGCTTCTCTTTGCTTGGAGAACTCGTTGCACTTTTTCTCGCCGGGCCTGGGACTCAGTGGCTCACTTGGCGTGGGGGGGTTTGCCAGTCCAGTCTCCAGCCCCGGCTGTCACCGGATTCACATTTTCTGGAATTGATTTCTGGGCGCCCAGAACGGGAAGGAAATAGGCAGGAGAGAAGGGATTGGGGGGGGGGGAGGGAGTAGGGACAAGTAGGAACGGGGAGGGATGCGGGTGGCGGTGCTGTCCGTGGCGAGGCCAGGGGTCTCCTAAATGCCCGCGGAATATTTCATTCTTTTCTGTTTCTGCCGCTGGTTGCAGAACCAGACGCGCACCACGTTTTTCTTAAGGTCCAGCTTCTCGGCGATGGCGGCGATCTTCTCCGACGACGGCCGCGGCTGGATGGCGAAGTAGGCTTCGAGCGAGCGCTTCTCGGGCGCCGCGATGGACGTGCGCTTGCGCTTCTTCTCGGCGCCGTTGAAGAGCTCGGGCTTGGTGAGCTTCTCGCGGTGGGACTTCTCGGCCTCCTCCAGCCACGCCTGCAGGATGGGCTTGAGCGCGATCATGTTGTTGTGCGACAGGGTGAGGGACTCGAACCTGCAGATGGTGCTCTGGCTGAGCGAGCCCACGCCGGGGATCTTGAGGTTGGCGAGCGCCGAGCCCACGTCGGCCTGCGTCACCCCCAGCTTGATGCGCCGCTGCTTGAAGCGCTCGGCGAACGCCTCCAGGTCCCGGGGGTCGGCGTCCACGTCGCTCATGCAGCCCATGTGCGAGGGCAGCCCGTGCGCGTGGGCCATGCTGAGCGCGGCTTGGTGCATGGGGTTCATGGTGGCCATGTGCGGTGCGTGCGCCGGCGTGGACACCACCGCGCCGTCGGGGCCCGCCATCGCGCCCAGGGCCAGCCCGGGACTCAGATGCTCCAGCAGCTCTCCCTCCAGCGCCTGGTGCGGCTGGTGGTGATGGTGATGGTGGTGGTGGTGGTGGTGGTGCGTGCCGGCCAAGGCGGACGGGTGCGAGATGGGCACGGACGACGACGAGGCGGCCGACGTGCACGGGATGGTGTTCATGGTGTGGTAGGTGGCGTCTGGCTTGAAGGGGCTGTGGTGAGGCGGGTGGTGGTGGTGGCTCTTGCTCTGGGAGACGATGTCCACCGCCGCCAGAGCCTCGGCGCGGGCCAGCAGACTCTCATCCAGCCCTCCGAATATATTGCTCTGCAATTGCAAGTAAAAGGCACACATTACGCTCAGCAGGGAATTGCGCGCTCTCGCTCTCCAAAAAGCCCCGGCGCCGCTCTCCGCACCGCCGCCGCGCCTACAACATTCCCAGAAGGTTGCAAGAAAAACAGAAGCCGTGGCAGTGATCGCGGCAATGATAACGGTAACAATAATAATCCCGGGCAGCCGGAGAGGAGGCAATGCCGCCGAGAGAAGTCGAGAGTGCGCCGGGAGTAGGAGGAACGCGAACCTGCAAAACACAACACAACACGCGCGAAGGCAACGTCCCAGGTCATAAAAATTAATATGAAAGGAAAGACCTGCTGAATACATAAGAGAGAAAGAGAGAGGCAGGAAAATTGGTTGGAGGTGCGGGGTGATTTGCTGTGCAGACATGAAAAAAACATCAAGCAGATAAAGGGGGCTGTCAAAATGTGCCTTTAAGCGGTGATTATGCAGAAATACGCACCGGTGGGGTTGGAAGACACGCTCTCCGCAACGCCTCGGAGCCCCCGCCGCCGCCGCCGCCGCCGCCGCTGCCGCTGCTGCTCGCGCTGCTGCTCCGGCCGCCGCCGCCCCCGCCGCCGCCGCCGCCGCCCGCCGCGTTGCTGGAGCTGCTGGGGGAGCTGGCGGCGGGCGCCGCGGGCGCGGCCGAGCCGGGCGAGGCGCTGTGCAGGGCCGAGTACTTGGGCTCCACGTGCAGGCTGCCGCCGTGCGGCATGCTGAACGCCTGCTTGCTGTTCAACGACATCATCATCATCTTCCCGGCCGCCCAGGCGCAGGTCCGGGGAGCACGCGCGGGGGACCCGGCCGCCCGGGGGGTGCAGAGACGCGCGGGGCAAGAGCGCGACCCGGGACCGGCGAGGCCAAGTTGCGCTCAGCCGCCGCCGCCCGGCTCGGCGCGCCCGGCCCGGGCGACGCGCTCCTGCCTGGGCGAAGCGGTCAGTGGCGCGCGGGATCGCGGGGCTCCTCGTGGTGCTGGCTGCAGACCCGGGCAAGTGCCCCGGCGCCGCGTGGCCGCCGAGTTATACTCGCCGCTCCCCGCGCCTGCCCCCGCGCCCCCGCCTCTCGCCCGCACGCCTCCGCCCGCCCACCCCTGCCAGCCAGCGCCAGCTCCTGCTTGGATGTCTCTCCGCGCCTCTCTCCTCTCTCTCTCTCTCTCTCTCTCTCTCTCTCTCTCTCTCTCTCTCTCTCTCTCTCTCTCTCTCTCTCTCTCTCTCTCTCTGCTCCAGGATGGGCTCCTGATTGCAGCCCTCCTGGCACCCGCCTCCTTCCACCCTCCCACCCCCCGCCGCGCCCTCCCTTTGCAGCCCCCGCCCGTGCCCCGAAAGCTCTCGCTGGAGCACCCCTGCTGCACCCCACGGGCCGGACCCTGGGCTCCACGCCGGGTCACTCGCTCCTCAAGAGCCCAGCTCCCGCTTTCCCAGCCCCTGTCGCCCAATCTCGGCCTGCGCTGTGCGGGAGCAGAGAAACTCCGAAATAAAGTTGCGGGGCAACTCGCGTGCGTGGTTCCCTAGACGCCCAGGTAAAGCCTCTTACCTGGCAGTCTGCCCCCGCCTCCTTCTTACCACTAAGTTCCAGGCCTCCGCCCCTCCTCGGCCCGCCCCTCCCAGCCGCTCCGGGGGGCCCTCCGGCTCCCCAACTCCCGGCCCCCTGTGGAGCCGCCGATCGGGCCCCCGCGCGCCGCGCAGCGCGTCGGCCCGGCGAGCGCAGCCCTGGGCGCTCAGCTGCGCGCCCCCTCGGCCCGGCCGGCGCCTGCCGTAGAGACATGGGGTCGGCGGGCTGCGGGCCTTTCTCTCGCTCGCTTCCTCGCAGCTCTCCGCGGATTGGATGGCCGCGGCGCCGGCCGGGGTCGCCTGTGCGCATGCGACTCCCCCCTCCCCCGCCACCCCCGTGGTCTCTCGCCCACCCCGCCACCACCCTCACGCGCTCCTCTCCACCCTCTTTTCTTTTCCCTGGGATCCTCCTCCACCTCCTCCTCTTCCTCCTCCTCCTCCACCACTACCAACACCTCTTCCACCTCTTCTCCTCCTCCCCGCCCCCCCCAAGAGTCGGGTGAGTGGAGAGAGGGCCGGACAGAGCAGCCAACACTGCCGCTGCATTTATTATTCTTCATTAGCCACAATCAAAGGAGGACGGGGCAACTGACTGAAGAACAGAGAGGACCCGGGATCACAGAGCGCATGTGCTGGTGGACACCCCCTCTCGCCCCCTCCCCGCGCGCGCGCACACACACACACACACAAACACACACACACGCCCTCGGGGGACTGGCACAAGCCCCACTAATCTTCATTTCCACAACCTCTCCGCCTATTTTCAGCCCACACTTTGCTCGCACTTGTGTCCCAGGGAGCATCACTTTCTTGGAAGTGGACACACTCTCTTAGTTCCAACGACAGCGACCTCCCCTCCACCCCGCACGCGCGCGCGCTGCCCTCCACACCCCCGTCTCCTCTCCCGCTCCCTCGAGGTTTGGAGCCGCTGTCACGTCCCCCGCCTCCCCCGCGTCCCCTCTCCCCACCCCAGAGCCAAAGGAGTGGTGCGAGGGCGAGGAGGGCCCGCGTGACTCTGGAGCCTGCGGGTGGCCCGAGCCGGACGGGTGGCTGGGAGCAGGTGCAGAGCTCGGGCGCCTGGGGATGGCGAGCAGGTGCGGGAGCAGGCGGCAGGCCTGCGAGGCTCTGGCGCGCGCTGGGACCAAACAGAGCAGGAAGGAGCGAGGCGAAGGGAGCCGTGGAGTGGTCAGCGCCCCGAAGCCCCGCGGCGCCGGGAGTAAGGGCTCCGGGGCGTGCGGGACCTCGGCGGGGCGGGACTGCAGGTTCAAGTTGGGAATGGTCCTCGGAGCCGTCTGGGTGAAGAGCCAGCGACAGCATCGGCGCGGCGGTCTCTATCCATGGTCCTGAACCCCTGGTGCTTTTCAGCTCGATGCCTGGGCTGGACCAGTGCCGAGGAAAATAATCAAGAGTAGCCACTGAAGGGAATTGCGGCCAGCAGTGCTCTCCAGAAGGAACAAGGAGCTAGAAAGGGGCTTGTTGATATGAATGAATATGGATGGCGCCCGGACGGTTCAAGTAAACGCTTAGGTGTTTAATTTCTGTTTCGACAACAGCAAGGGTAATTTTCAAGGAAATAAAGGAATGACATTGTACCGCTCTCACTGTCTCAAGCTTAGAGAAATGAAATAAATCAAAGTTAAAAGCTTGAGTATCATTTAATTATAGTGTGAATAGCGCTTTGAAAGAAGTAGAACAACATCTCTAAACAAATTATGACTGGGCCAGGAAGGAATTATTAGATTGAAATTTCATTTAGGCTCCGGAGATTCCGCGCTTCACTGTGTAATCTGCTATGCCTCATCTGATTTGTATGCTTAATTCAGCTTGACGAATTTATTAGTTTTCATAATAGTGAAAAAATTGAGCAGCGCTATGGCCTAATGCATTGTGTGTGCTATAAATTGTATGTCATCATGGCAAGGCTGAAGTCTATAGAAATCTTTTATTAATGTCGGCAAAGGAGGGAGGATTTTCGTGCCAGCCTTGAAAGGTCGTTCACACCAAACTCTGTTGCTGTGTCTCCCTGGTCCATTAACATAGCGTCATACTAATTAGACTACTTCATCAGTGATATAATTTCAAACTTCAAATTATGTTCTAATTAACAAGGGTTGTCCAATTTGCTTAATCTTCAAAAGACTTTAGCGGGTCTAATTAGTAGAAACTGTTGAGCATCTCTAAAAGCCTAATAAAAATCCATTAAAATATTTTGGGCGTCTTTCCTATAAGTACCGTTTAAGGGCCAAGGGCCAAAATGAGAGCAGAGCAGGAATGCAAGTGGAAGACAGATGTCCTCATCGACCTAGTTCCCCCAGATTATAATATTCGGGGAAGCCCAGGTGAAACTGCTGGCTATATATTGCACCCCCTAAGCGTGTGCTGATGTGTTTAAATAAAGGCATAAGAATATCAAGGAGCAGAACCACATGGGGAAATAATTCTTCTCTTTCATTAGGTGCCTAATTAGATGTAAAGTGAATAGCAACCCTGAGGAGTTTCCCGGGCATTATCATGGCAACAGTCTGCTGAACTTGGATTGCAAAATCAAATATTTGGGGGTGTTCTGAACCTTTTCCTGTCCCCTCCCCCTTCACTGAGCTTAATTACTTGCAATAGTTGTTTTAATGTATGTTGTCACCTGGGAGTATTGAGAAATGCATATCGTTAATAATAATTAATCTTGATTTTAATAGCAACTGACAACTGATCTCTAAAATGCTAAACACTTGTCACCACTTCACATGGTAAATAAGGAGTATAATACATTCATGAAATAAAGAGGCTACAGTTGAAGTGACTGGACAAACTTTGTTTTATTGATTCAAACCATTTTAAGCATGACAACTCCCAAGAGACTATTTTCCTAATGGCTAGAATTTACCTATCATTAAATCAATCTTAATATCCCTTTTTTCAAAAAAAATCTTAATATGTAATTGTGCAGTGATTAATAGTTGTTTACTTGTATTTCTGTCCCCCTAAAAGGCACATGCATTTTTTTTAAAGGCATAGGCTTAGATTTCCCCTTTCCCCACTCAAAGTGAAAAATGAACAGCGGTGATTGTGTTGCATTAGAGGGAAAATGCAATTCTTCCTTCCTCACCACGACTTGCAATCTTACAATCTCTCCTTCCAGAAGTGCACAGAATACCAACGCCTTTGCAGTGATATCAATAAAACCCATTTCAGTTTTGCCCACAGGCATGGCTGCAAAGTGCTCCTGTGAGCACGCAAGCTGCTCTCTGAGGAAGGTCGGGCTCCACACCCCTGGGTAGCCAAAGCCCATCTACATGCTGGAAACTTAGATGTAAGTGCGCTGGGTGGAGACAAATAACCCAAGACCCAGGAACCTGCCCCTTCTGACCTCAACACACACATTTATGCCCACACACCTTATTGGAACTAGTACCGCTGCACACCTGCAGATCCACCTCATAACCCCCAGAGGAAATGATTGCTTTATTAAGCATGGAAATGGAGAATGGATTAACACCCACTCCTCACCCCCTCAATTAGAAGCACCTTTTCTCTCACCAGCCCTCTTTGGCAAATCACCTCTCTTCTGTTCTGTTTGCTGCCAGATGCAGACCGACAAGACCAGCTTCTCTCCCCAAGAGAAGTCACTGGAACACCCCCAAGCTCCCCACAGCAAAAGGCCCTGAAATAGCTGCCTCCCAACCCCCAACTCTGTCTACAGCCTTCCCGAGGAGAAGGGACAGAGAGAGACATCACTATCTCCTCGCTGGTCTTCGGTCCTAATCTATTATTAAAGTTTTAAGCTGGTGCATTCATATTTTACTGGACCTAATGTGTTTTTATTAAATTTTAATCTATTAAGGGTGCGTGACTTCTTTGTATTTAAAAAAAAAGTATGGAGTCAGACTTCGAGGAAGATGTCTTAAAGGACAGAGCAGGCCCTGCTTGTTTCCCGTTGTCCTCTTGGTAAACAGAGGACTTGGTGGGGGAAAGAGGGAAAGGATGGGTTTCTGGTGAATTTCTCCATCCCATCTCGCAGGATGGGGGTGGGGTCTAGTCTGCTCTGGGTTCTGGGGAGAAACAGCCTCAGCTCTCTCTGGATGTGGTGGCTTGGGGGTGGCCTGGGTATTTCAGGAAGAAGAAAGAAGGGAATTATCCCATAACCTGAACTTCTGGGGAGTCCACAGAGATCTGGCCACAGAGCCAAATGCCAGGGAAGGTGACGGAGGGGGCTTCTGGACTTCTAATGTCCCAAAAGGTGGGGTTTGGCTCCAGCTTCCTTTCTCTTCCAAGCATACCTGTCACTGCCCTTGTGGGTCAAACTTTCTCTCTCCACTCCCTCTGCCCAACCCGAGTCTCTTCACTCTGAAGGAGACCCTCTTTCTGACAAAGATGACAGCTCCCCCTCTCCTCCCGTCTCTCTCTTCACCCTTTTCTTCCCCACCCCCACCCCCTCGCTCCCGCGGGCACTCCCAAGGGCCTTCTAGATAGAAATCTAGGCTGCTACCCTCCCATCCCACCGTCCAGGCCCACTAGGGTGAAGTTCGGAGCCCAGAAGCAAGTGGCCCGGGGCAGCGGAAAGGCCGCGCTTTGGGGGGCGGCTAGAGATGCGGTCTCCGGACCACGACTGTAGAATGCGGTCTCTCCCTCTAGTCATTCTGGGTGGTGCAAAGTGGCCAGGCTGGGGGCAAGGGAACAAGAAGAGGAGGGTTGAGAGGAAAAAACAAAGGTTCCCCCTTTCCTGGCAGGAGGAAGGGAACGGAGCGGGGCAGCAGCGGAAAGCCCCGCGAGGGGCGCGCTGAGCAGCCAAGCCTAGCCCGCGGGGGTCCTGCGCGGCTTCCTGGCAGTCGGGTCTGGCAGGTTGGCTGAAGCTGACGGCCGGGCGTGTCAAGCACGCGGGGACCCTGGATTGCACTCAGCCATGTCCACTAAGCTTTGGCTGGCAAGCAATGGGGACCAGGACGGGCACACCTGTCTGGGGGAACGAGGCTCCGGGTATCCAAGTCCTCACTCCCGGGCCCGTGTAGGGGCGCGGACTCAGCCATTCTTGCAGACACGCATTCCCGACGCACCCCGACTGCACGGAGCATCCTAGCGCGCACATGACCCCACGCTGCTCCCCGCCCTCCTCGGTGGCGAGACACTTTGGGGGGAGTCGGTCGCCCCCTTCCCCCTCCGTCCCCAAAGAAGCATACCTTCTTATAGACTTGCTCCCAAGAAACTTGAAGAGGGTCCAAGAAGTGGGGAATTGGCACTTTGGGGTGGTGGGCCTGAGGGTGGTCACTCTGATGTCCCTAACGCACGGACACGCTAGCACGCCCACGTTACATCAAAAGCATGAACAAATGAAAGAAACTTGGTCTCCGTTGCAGTGAATTTCCTCGGTCCGCGTGTTTACCTCTTCCCAAAGTTAAGTCCAGTCACGAAATCAAACTTAGAGCATTGGAACAATCAATGAAGACTTCTGCAATCCTGGCTGCCTTGCGCCTCCTGAAACTAAAATAAATGCAAGAAATCGAAACTTAATTACTTGAAAGAAATCCAGAAATCCCTCTGCATAATTTATCCAGTCATTTTCAGTAGCGTTAATGTTCGGAGCAGTGTATGTTAACTCTGTCCTATTGGCAAAGATCTGGCTTCTTCCGCAGATTCCTTGGTGGTACTCTGGGGTGGAGGATGGGGGGTTGGGGGATGGGTCACCGGCCCCACCTGACTCCAGGACTTTTATCTTGTGGTAGGGTCCCCCCACCTTCCACCCACTCCTGCTGATCTACATTTCTTTTCAGAAGTCACTGATGGTAAGTGACACAGGAATCTCTGGGGCTGAATGTATGTAGTTAAAAAAATTAAAGAATCTCAAGCATCCCCCCCCTCTTCACTTTCCACTCACTGGAGCTATAATCTGAATCTAGGTGACTTGCTTTCATATCCAGATTTGAAACCAGGTCCCTTAGTCAATACAAGCCAGGATTATTTCTCTGAGGGAAGGATGTGTATCATCAAAAAGTGCCATTTTGCTGGTGATGGAAAAATTGATTAAAGGGTGAACTTTTTTCCCTTCCTATTCTCCAGGGAAGTTCTCCCCTCCCTCTCCTTTAGAGTGTCATTACTGTCCTACTGCTCAGTTGGGGAATATTTGTTCTTGCCAAGCTCCTCTTCAAGATACTCATTTGCAGCACAAACCTAAGGCTGTAGTTTTTCTTTGCTGCCTTGTCTTTTCAAGCTCAGTCATGTTCTCCTTTAAAGAAAGGAGAACAAGGGCTTTTGGGCAATAGAGAATGTTCAAGTCCGTAAAATGCAAAGAGACCTTTATCTGGAGCTATTCAATAAAGTTGCAGCTCCTGCACCAAGCTTCAGCTCCAAGATGCTGGCTGGGAAAATGACTCTTGTCCATATCTTGACACTGACATTGGGACAACTGGGAGTTTAGAAATGTGATGACTAATGCGGTGGCCAGTGGGTTTGCAGATCAGACAGACCCTGGATCTATTAGCATGGTGAGGGTAATTCTGGGAAGACAAGCACCTCATAGCAATCTCAAGTAATGTTATGAAAGAATGAAAAATACGTTGGGGAGCAGCTTGGAAACTGAAGTACATTTTGATTTAACTTACATTAACAGAAATGTAATGTAAAAGTGAAAGGATCTAACAAAACCATTAATAATTAAAAAATAATTACAGATAGTCTATCCTTACTATTCATAACCACTCAACACTTTAGACAAAGAAAACGGAATAGTCTTAATGGGAATGTGATGTGAGCCGACTGCTAATGAGACATTAACCAAGAACCCCTGCATTTGTCAAAGGAGATGAGTTTCCTTGTTTTCCCCACCTGCCTATTTTAATTCTCCCAGTTAACTTGGCTCTTCCTGTTCCATCAGCACATACACTAAGTGTCAGAGTTTTTACAAGAGAAATGTCTTGGGCAATAACATTGCAGATCCTATCAAATTCTGAAGATCAGGGGCACCAGATGGCTTGTCTATTAGTCATGCTCATTGACAAATGTTTATAGGTGACAAATATTTATAGATGCCTAAGTGATTCGTGTGTGCTATAGATTTGTTGGGTTGGGGAAAGATAACCCCATGCCACAAGGAATTTACAAAAACAAGGACCCTATATAGATGGCTGTTTATTCCCTGTCCCTCATCAATTTTTTTCTAAGGAAAGGAGATGTGTCATCCTTTAAGGATTCATTGTCAACCTGTCAACCTTTTGCTTGTACTTGTCACTAAACAAGTTATTGGTTGTTGCCAGTGTTTGTTTTTAATTGTGTGCATGTAGTTTTTTTTAAATTACCTAAATTGTGTTTATTTTTTTCAACTTTGTCTTTTTCTCTGTCCAGAGATTGAGAGCCATCATCACACGCTAAACCTCTCACCACAAACTAGACCTTTAAAAAGTGCTGAAAAGGAAGAAAGAGTGACTTCACTCTGATGTTTCCTGCATGTTCTCTTTTTTTATTTTGTTTGAAAGACACAGGGGACTGCCCCTACAGTGCTCTGTTGACGTTTGGAAGCATAGGGAAGAAATCAAAGCAGGTTGGCACAAAGCAAACTTCACTGCCTCTTTTCAGAGATAAAGGAAAGTGTACAGGAGAAATTTGCAGACATGCAGCTGGAATTCAATGCAGCCAGGGCAGAAGCACTGCTGGGGAACCCCCAGGAAGTGGAGGCCCACAGCTCCTGTCAAATTTCAGGCAGATAATGAAGTCGAAGGTCCCTTCCTTCCCCATCCCCAAATGAATCAGAAACTATTTAAATAGTGTGACTCTTAGAGGAGACAAAAACCCTAAGGAGAAAAGCTATAACAGACTCACTGAGAAGATATAAAGATTTCTCAGGGGCTGGAGCAATAGTACAGAGGGTAAGGCATTTGCCTTGCACGTGGCCAACCTGTGTTCGATCCCCAGCATCCCATATGGTTTTCAGAGCATCACCAAGAGTGGTCTCTGAGTACAGAAGTAAGCCCCGAGTACATGGGTGGTAGTCCCAAAACAAAACAAAACAAAATATTTCTCAGTTTTCAAGTTTGTGTGGTGTGGATAAAACTTGCTAGGTTCCTGTAGGCCTTTAATTTCAACTTTATTCAATTCATTTTTAAATTTTTGTTTGTTTGGTTTTGGGTCATACCCAGTGATGTTCACTGGTTACTCCTGGCTCTACACTCAGGGGTTATTCCTAGTGAGATTGAGGGACTGTATGGTGGCTGGGGATTGAATCTGGTTCGGCGGCATACAAGGCAAACAGTCTACCTGCTCAACACTTTGATCTCTTGGCTTCCCCATCTTGCTAATATCAAAGTACTCTTTCCCTTTATCTTTGCCTACAAAATGGGATTTTACTGGAGATAGTAAGACTTAGCTTCTCTATCAATTTACATATGAAGCTATAATTTTATATAGATTTGTATATCTGTGTCTCTGGATCCAGGGTGGCTGTAAGAGGAGCAGCAGTTCCTTATTGCCAACAATCATGCCCTGTTGCAATGGAATGATGGCACTGGGATTGGTATCTGAGGTCTCACCACTACTTTTTTTATTCCCCCTCTTCTTCTTTGTGGTGTGGTAGAGTTTCCTTGTCAAGCTAATTCTTCACTGTGGTTTTGGGAGTCCTTCCCAGTTTAGCCTTGAACCTGCGACTGCAGTCTTTTCAAAATTTGAGCACCTATCACTATTAAATCTCCTGCTATTCTTAAAATAGATCATGAAGTCTATTATTTACAACTAACCTTGACTGAACTTAAAAAAAATCGGTTTTTTTGGAGCCACACTTGGTGATGCTCAGAGATTACTTCTGGCTTTACACTCAGGAATTAGACCTAGCAGTACTTAAGGACCATATGGGATGCCAGGATATCAAACTTGGCTTGGCTGCATGCAAGGCAATGCCCTATCTGATATACTATCACTCCAGCCCCCTTAACACTATTTTCTCTACTGCTTGGAGTCCTTTTGACTCACTGTGTCATGAGTGTGCTCACTCACTGTCCTTTCTCATTGATGCTCTATCTCACTGCCTCCAGAATTTATTGCAAATCCGTTCCTCTTCTGCCATCATGATTGAACATCTAACCTCACCTCACAGCTCAATACTCTGCATTCCTTTTCTCCTGCATATTTATTTCCACCAATATTTCCCCTTTGACTCTCCCCTAAGTACTGACTTTCTCTGTAATTTGACCCCTTTATAGGTTCATGATTTCTAATTCTCTTGCTCCCTTTGGGATTTGGGTGTGTCCATTTATTCCTTTGGCTACTTCCTTTCCAGTCTGTCTCTTCTTATTACACAAGCATCAATTCAAGATGCTCAGGTCAGAAAACTGAAATGAAACAAAAACCTTTCCCAATGTCTTTCCTCCTATATATTTGACCTTGCACCATCATCTTTTGCACATGGTAGCTGCACGGGCTGTTTTCAGCATCTCCCACGCTCTTACTTAGCTTCTGAAATGATGACTGCTGTCATCTCCGCCTTTCAAATGCCAATGACCTTTCAGTTATCAATGACCTTCCTGGGGTGTTTTTCCATAGTATAGGTTTCAGGCCTGAACTTCTGTGCAGGCTCTGCCAGTTATTGATCTCAATTCTCATTTTGCTCCTTTGGAGATCATGGATAATAATAGCGGATTCTTCCCGCAGATCACCAAGTGGATTGAATGGCATACTGTTAGGTACAGAGCTTATCATATTTCCTTGTACATAATAAGCACTTAATAAATAGAAGCTAATAATAGAAAAATATCAATCTCTGAGAATGTGAGGTCTGATGAGGCTCTCAATCTTGAAATGAATTGTCCTGGAGATCAGCAGATGAGCTGGAAAGACAGAATGTATCCATCTCAGCAGAATCATCCTTTCAGCCCAGCCCTGCCCGTCCTGGTATACTTTTCCTCCCCTCCCGGTTTATCAACCATGCCCGGCTCTCCAGTGGCCCATTTCCCAAGTCTCTTTCATCAAAAGTGGGGGCTGGTCTATCATTTATTCATTAACTCAAATGAATGGCACATTTCTGAGAAGTGGTGGGTTAATTATTATTAGTTAAATGTTTCATCTTGCTCTTGTGATTCGGCTTCACCTACCAGCTTAATTTCCTCTCTAAATTCTCGAAAAATTGTGAAATAAAAGCAAATTTAATACCTATGTATGAAAAACCTGAGATCCTTATTTCAAATACTGAATTTTCTGCACATTATCCTTCTGGGACAATGTTTTCTTTTATACATATATTTTTCCTTTTCTTTCCCTTAACTACTCTCTCATTTACTGAAAGGTAGTGATAACCTAAAGATCAACTCACTATGTTGTTTTACTCACTCTTGCTAACTTTACCATCATCATGTCTTCCATTCTTATCCAACTGTGTCCCCAAATTATATTCCTCTAATCTCTTCTGAAAGTCAGTTTCACATTTCAACAGTTTATTGGAACTTTCCACCTTCAAACCCAATCAATCTCTACAAGATTATACTACTTTATCAACATTTCACTTGTGAGCTTTATTAACTTTCCATTTGCATAATTTCTTTTGCTAGGTGTGATTGTGATACTCTAAAGATAGGCTCTGGTGGATGGATGGGTACTCGATCATTGTATGACTGAAACGTAATCACGAAAGTTTGTGTCTGTAACTGTATCTCATGGTGATTCATTAAAATATATATATAAACAAAAGCCAAAAACCCCAATAATAAATAAATAAATAAATAAAGATAGGATCTACGTTTAATTCATTCTGTGACCTTAACAAACTCATCATTGCTCATTGCATCCTTAGAGAGTCAGGATTTGATACATACTTACTGATGAAATAGGCAGTTATTGTGAGATCAAATGATGTGACTGTTGTTCATCTCAAAAGTCTGACTAGTGCTTTCTGAATCTTTTCAGGACCTAATCCCAAAATAACAGGTAGATAAGAGGCTGGAATTTTTTTTTTTAATTTTATGTTACATTCTTTTTTGTTGTTCTTGTTTTGGGCAGCGGTGGGCATTTGGGACACAGCTGTGAGTGCGCAGGACCTATTGCTGGCTGGCTCAGGGGGAGCCTGCGGTGCTGGTTGGACCATATGTCATGCCAGGATTTCAAACCCAGGTGTGCAGGATACGAGGCCTTAGCCCCTGTGCTCTTTATTTCTTGGGCTTCTTACTGATGATTGTCTTGAAGATCGGAACACAAACATTTTAATTTGTTAATATTTCTTAGTGTTTGTGCTTCTCCTCAAAATGAAAAAAAATCCTAGTTGTGATTTCTTTCACAACAGCTATTCTAGTGACTTTTCAGTGAGAGAATGAACTTTTGTTAAAGTATTTTTGGTTAGGGGCTGGAGTGATAGTATGGTGGGGAGGGCATTTGGCTTCTACATGGCCGGCCTTGGTTTGGTTTCCAGGACCTCTTATGGCCCCCGAGTGCTGCAGGAGTGATCCCTAGTGCAGACATAGGAGCAAGCCCTGAGTGCCCACTCCAATATTTTGGTTAAAATGTTGGTTAAAAACTCCAAAAGGGGGGGCTGGAGAGATAGCACAGCGGGTAGGGCGTTTGCCTTGCACACAGCCTACCCGGGTTTGATTCCCAGCATCCCATATGGTCCCCTGAGCACTGCCAGGAGTAATTCCTGAGTGCAGAGCCAGGAGGAACCCCTGTGCATCGCCAGGGGTGACCCAAAAAGTAAAAAAAAAAAATTTAAATACTCCAAAGGAGACCCGGGAAGAGAGACTAAAGAAAAACTCACTTGCATTTGATACCCAGTACTAACCACATGGACCTTCAAGCACTGATGGGCGGAGCACTGGTGCCAAAACTGGTCGAAACACTGAACCATCAATCCATGTAGCTGAGCTGAGTATTGTTCAAAGTGACCGTCAAGTACCCTGAGTTCTACTTCTTAGAAGATTCCTCCCTAAAAAATAAATAAATAATAATAATAATAATGATAATGATGATGATGATGATGAAAAACTATTTTACATGTCACTTTTGCGAAATAGAATGAGAAAGAAACCTCACAGCAAAGTAGACAAGGGCTATAAATAAGCAATTTACAGATTGGAAAACTCAAGCACAATCTAGGATAGAAAGAAAGCAAATCTTACTAAGTAACCAGACAAAGGCTAACTAAAACTGCAAAAGGCCACTTTAAAACTAAGTTTTCATAACATTTGAATGCTAGATAATAATGGAAGCTATTTAGGTGGGGGCTAGAGACCACAGCAGAATGCAGATAGAAGTATAATTGCTGGAAGCCCTTGTAAAGAATAAACTAACAATCTTTACTAAAAAGGACCTTGCAAATATCACCTCGCCTGTCGATCAACCGCTGAATTATATGACAAATGCATTTTCTACAGATTCAAAAGCAACATGTTTTCAGATGTTCTTATCAGAGTTGTCTGATTATAATGGCAGAAAGGTGGAGCCAGCGGAACAATATAAGAGAGACCTTAAGAAGTTGAATGGAAAAACTGGCCAAAGTTAGTAATGGATTGTGATTCACGTACATCAACGCAAATGCATCTATCTGTTTTTTAGGGAAACATGTCATCAATTCTAATATGACATATCATTATAAAACATATGTATAAACAAAAAGTATATTCAAATCACTAGAAAGTCATTGATGGTTAGGATTGTGACTGAGAAATGAATTCATTAATCTGTATCAAAGGGAGGGGGCAGAGGATGGTACAGGAGTTAAGGGCACCTACCTGCCTACTTACCTTCCATGTAGTCAAGCCCAGTGTCACCCCCTGATACCTCATTTGGTCCCCTGAGCACCAGCAGAGAGATTTTTGAGTATAGAGCTAGGAGTGAGTCCTGAACACTCTGGAACATGGCTCCGACGAATATTTTTTTGTTAAAAATAGTTTATTTTCTTTGAGGAATGAAAAGATGCCTAGGTTTTAAGAACCTCTATTTTTGTTTTTTTGCTTTTTGGGTCACACCCAGCAATGCACAGGGGTTACTCCTGGCTCTGCACTCAGGAATTACTGCTGGTGTTGCTCAGGGGACCGTATGGGATGCTGGGAAGGGTCAGCCGCATGTAAGGCAAACACCCTATCCGCTGTGCTATCGCTCCAGCCCCTCAGGAAACTCTCTTAAGAAAACTATCACAAAGCACATGAAAATGAAAAGCTGTGTGCTTTATCAGAGTGAAAAATGAAAATATCTAAATGCCCAATAGCAGAGACATAACTTAAACTAAAGCCTCTAATTAAGTCGTATTCCCAACTCATGTCCTGTTTTCAGAAATGTTTAATGATGCAGGAAAATACACTATTTAAGAAAAACCCAACATGACAGCAAATGATGGGGAGGGGTTGTTCAAAAAAAACAATGCACACACACAAAAGAAAAATATGTGCTTTATGGGGTGTTTTGTTTGTTTGTTTTTTCTTTTGAGGTCATATATTAATGCTCAGGGGCTATTCCTGGCTCTGTGCTCAAGAGTGACTTCTGGTGTGGCTCAGGTGACCCGATGAGGGCTGGAGCTACTGTGTGTGATTGGCAACATGAAGACCTGCCCCTTAAGCCCTGGAACATCTCTCCCCCACCCAGCACTTTGTTTTAAATGGTGGACTTCGAGATACTTTAATTTTCTAAATCTTCCTTAATGAAACTTTACTCCTCTTTTTACCAGAATTGCATGTGTAGATGGTGAGGTATAGTTATAGATTTAACCATCTCAGGTTACATACTTTTTCACTAAGATTCATTGCATCTCTTATTTCAAGTGCTGTAACTAAGTGATCTATCAGCTGAAACATCAGCAGAACTCATTCACTATCACTAGCTGCAGTGAATATTTATAGATTGGAAGGGGGATCTAATTGACTTGAGAAGGATATATTTTGCCATCCAGGCTTTATAGTCCATCTCTTAAGTGTGGAAAATCTCACAAGCTTAGATAGTGGAGCCAACATTCATGGAGTCTTTACTTCACTGGGGGCCCACAGAATGATCCTCTAATCATGGCATCAGTCATCTTAACTGAAGTCTCTCTGGCCTTGCTTTGCCTACACCAGACCAAGATCTTTCCTAGTGAGTAAAGAGAATGGTCAAGAAAAGGTATATTTTCATGCTCCATAATCTGCTGCCCTCCCTGCCTTGCTTAACTCAGAAAAGAAAACACTTTATCAAGAAAGAATTAAAATAGCATTTCTTGTACTGGGAGGACAACTCCACAGCTTAGAAGCTGGCCTCCCATGCTGGTGGAAAAGGCAGTTCAGTTAGAGAAGGGGTCACCAAGTAAAGGTACTAGGAGGATCTGCTCGAGATGGGAGACCACTCTGAAAGCAGACTATAACCGAACATGATGGCCACTTAACACCTCTATTGCAAACAACAACACCCAAAAGGAGAGAGAAAGCAAAAGGGAATGCCCTGCCACAGAGGCGGAGTGGGGGAAAGGGGAACGGGGTGCTGATAGTGGGAGGCATGCTGGGACCATTGGTGGTGGAAAATGGGCACTGGTGGAGGGATGGATACTTGACCATTATATGATTGAAATGTAAGCATGGAATTTTCTAAGTCTGTAACTGTAACTCGAGGTGATTCACTGATCATCATCCCGCTGATTGTCGAATTTCTCGAGTGGTCTCAGTAACATCTCCATTCGTACTAGCCCTGAAATTTTAGAAGCCTCACCTTCCCAATGGTGCTGCATTGGAGGCTCTTTCAGGGTCAGAGGAATGAGACCCATCATTGTTACTGGTTTGGGCATATGAATACGCTAAGGGGAGTTTGCGAGTCTCTCCCATGCGGGCAGGAAACTCTCCGTGGTTTGCCAGGTTCTCCCAGAGGGTGATTCACTAATAAAAAAATTTTTTTTAAGAAAATTCATCTTAATATAAAAGAAATAGCATTTCTTCTCAGTCTCCGAATCCATTATAATCTCTACACTGGCGTCCCAAGATGATAAATACTAAGAAAGATTGAGTAACCCAGTTACTATTACTTTTTATTTGAAAAAATAGCAGAATGATAGGATTCATGCCAGAAACGGAATCTTTCACCACCCCACCAGATGCAAATACCTGGCCAAAATAAATTTTTTTAAAAAAGGAACCTCACAAGTGGCATGATGATTAAGGAAAATTAGCAATTCTGTTCCCTACATATCTGTGACAAGGAGGGAACAAAGCAGGTATTTGATTCTTTGATTAGGGATTATAGGTTCAATCATCTATAATCTTCTGTCAGAGCTCATGACAAGATTCAGGTGCAGACTGGTGCTATGTAGCCTTAAAGTCTATCATCAACTAATATATACCCTGGAAATAAACCACATCTTATTGGATGGCTTTAATCCAATAAGAAATATGTGTTTCTCTTTAGTATCTCTCAATGCGCTTCACTTAGTAATTTGCCATGTTACTAATATCAGTTTGCCTATTCCTTCCAATGGAATCTCATCATGGAAGAACCTGAGAGACTGTAAAATCTCCCTCATTCTTTTTTTTTTTTTTTTGCTTTTTGGGTCACACCCAGTGACGCTCAGGGGTTACTCCTGGCTTTGCACTCAGGAAATACTCCTGGCAGTACTTGGGGGACCATATGGGATGCCGGGGATTGAACCCGGGTCGGCCACGTGCAAGGCAAACACCCTACCCGCTGTGCTATCACTCCGGCCCCAAAATCTCCCTCATTCTTATGTGACTTAGAAACAAACGGTCTCAGAGAATCTCTAGTAGAACGAAAGTTAAATCACTGTGTCAGAAACGTTCATTTGTAACTTCACACAATTTTTTTAAATACATGATTGCCTCCCATCATTTCTTTATGCTTCTTCCAGTAAAAAACCATTCAACATTCCACCACAGATGGTAAAGCTTGATAAAATATCAAATTAAGTTCAGTCACAATTGAAGACAAAGTCATGCCATGCAATACGGGTGAAAGTGAGCTGTGTTGCTTTGTTCCTCTCAAATTTTGATTGGCAAGTGGTCCTGGAGTGCCCGCTCTGCACTGAGCCAGCTGAGAGCACCAGTCTGTACCAGGGTGCTGTGAAAGAGTTTCCTAAACTGTGGTTGAGAGAATCAGACTCCCAAAGAATCACTCCTGGCTGCTTAGGGAGTTCCTAAGAAGAGTGTCAGCTCACTCTCTCGTCAGACTCTGGCTGAGCCCCAGACTTTTAAAGACCCAATTAGAAAGTATGGTGAGAGGATTTTTGGAAATCTTTCAGAAGATGGTTGCAATGCACGAACATAAAGACTAGTGACTACTTCTTATCTGATGATTTAAAAAGGTGAAAATGTTACCAGAGGAGCCCCAGGGAGTAATATGCACAAGAATATTAATGCTATTTTTGAATGCACTATCTTAAGATTCTATAAAATACCGGTTGGGTGGTCTTTTGCTCCAAATGCAGCAACTGAAAGAAATAAAACAGAAGGAAAATTACGACAAAAATTTGGAAAATGTGCTAGAACTATGGAAGCAATAAACGTTGGAAGAACTAAAATTCTTGAAAAGAAAGATGAACTGAAATTAAAGTTTCTGCTCTTGTCTGGAGTCATTTGCTGATTCTGTCCACCCAAGATTTCCCAGCAAAGACTGTTCAGTAAGAAGACAGCCTGAACACTGTTTTTTCTTTGTTTTCCTTTTTTTTTTCTTTTGGCCACACCCAGTGATGCTCAGGGGTTACTCCTGGCAATTATTACTGCTGGCACTCACGGGACTGTATGGGATGCCAGGGATAGAACTCCAAGTGCCCTACCCACTATACTCTACTCTGGTCCCTGAACACTGCTTTTCAATAACTCCCTGGATCCTCTGCCTTTCTTATTCTTTCTCCTGATTGCTCCACTGCCTCTGTCTTTCATTTTTAGAAGTCCACAGCTAATGTGGGTGTGAGCTAAATTTATGGCATAGTGAGTTCCAAAATCACACACACACACACACACACACACACTAACAGATTTAGATTTATTCATATCAAGGAGTCATTGGCTTGCTGCTGTATCAGCAAGGTACCTAGAGGAACCCATTCTGGGGAAATTTGCATTTGAACAAAGTTCCTCAAAGTGAATCTCTTGTCTAGTGTCTAACATTCACAAGGAAAATAATAGTGAATAATAAGTGACCCTAAAATCATACAATGCAAAATTGCTGTTTATTGTCTATACTCTATAGGGTGGACAGAACAGAAGAGACTAAAGTACTTAAGTTCACTTAGTAAAATGATTCAAATCTGCCTGTGGTCAATTGGGCTCAGTATTACACAAAGCAAGGATACTACTTAAGTATTATCTTCAACAATTCAACATGTATAGATACACATGTATATAAGGTTGGTGAAAATATTTGCAAATATAAGTATATATTAATTTAATTTCATGCTTGCCTCCTTCATTCAGTTACTTGTTGTGATGTCTGTGGATCAAATAACAGAAATGCAGAAAATCCTGGCTTCAAAATGGTGGAAAGCATGAGGAACGTAGCAAAAAATTCTTGCTCAAAATTTTGCTACAAGTGCAATTTGAAATGGCAGCAATTAGTTTCTGAGTGGGACCTAATCACTGGCACAAAGAGAAAACATGTCATTTTAGATACAGAACCAGCATTTGATTTAATCAGCAAATCCCTAATTTGAAGAAAGAAAAAATAGCTTTAGGGCCTGGGTGGGTCAGGGTAGTGAGCCATGCATGTGAAATGCTGAGCCTTTGATTAGGAATATAAATAATTATTAGCTTAGACCACATGGTGTTTCTCCTCCTCTCGCTCGCCTGCTCTGTATCTGCAGGGTATTTTATAAAATTTAACCTAGGGGAGGAGGGTAAGTGAGGAGAGGGCTCTTGCTTGCTAGTTAACTCAGCCTTCTCAGCGCTCTGATATAGGAGGCTCCTGTGGCCAGAGCAGTGAGGAGACTAGACAGTCGCCAGAACGCAGGAAAGGGACTTCGGAGTCTGCTCAAAGGGCGGGAGCGCAGACCCTGCATGTGAGAGCCCCAGGGTTAATCCCCTCCACCACGTCCTGGTCCCCTGAGCCCCACAGGATCTGGAACCAACGCCCCCCTCCCACAAATAATAGAAGCTCTAATACTTTGAAGTCTCTAAAAAAAATAAATAACCTTGTTTCTGGTTCCTTTTTTTCTAAAGTGGATACTAATTGCATATTCATACATTAAATGCAAACGTGTTGCTTCCGGTATTGGTGTATACGTGCATATTAATTGTGTTTTGCAGCGTCTGCAGTGGGGAAGGCTGCAGTTTTTGTGGCGCTGGGGATCATGCTTAGTGGTGTAGGATGATGCATCGTGGATACAGGGCATATGTCTTTTCCTAAAGCCAATGCACATTGCCCAACGCCACTAGGTAATGGTGATGTTATACCCCACTAGCCATGGATGATATACAGTCTTTTTCTGCTTCTAATTTATGAAGTTGGGGGCTGGAGCAATAGCACAGCGGGTAGGGCATTTGCCTTGCATGCGGCCGACCCGAGTTCGATTCCCAGTACCATATGGTCCCCTGAGCACTGCCAGGAGTAATTCCTGAGTGCATGAGCCAGGAGTAACCCCTGTGCAATGCCGGGTGTGACCCAAAAAGAAAAAAAAACGTTAATTTATGAAGTTAATTTTCATGAAGAAATGATTACTCATTCAGTAATATAAAGCCAGGTCTATTATCTTGATTTCTTATTTTTTTTTAAATTGGGGTAATGTTGGTTTAAAAATGAATTCCCCATCTCCCCATCACGTCCATCAGCAGAAGATCAAAAACCCTCCACTACAAACCAGTGGCCTCTCTCTGCTCTTCCTGGTCAGAATCCAGCTTCTCTTGGTTTGGTTTTCTTTATTTCATTGCATTGTTTCTTTAGATTCCATAAGTGAGTAAAATAATTCTTTATTTGCCTTTTCCCTTCTGATTATTTCCATTAGCACAAGGGTCTATTTCCATACATGTTGTCACAAGTAACAAGATATATGTCTTGGATATTTATGTCTTGAACATCTGTTTCTCCAAGATACATGTATGTTTTTATTTAGATACATAGCCTTCTTAGATGTATAGCATGCAAATATTTTCTTCCAGTTAGTAGAACACAACATTATTTTTGTTCACTTGTTTACTTCACTTTTTTTTTTTTATTTAAGCAATCTTTTACTTTGAGCTCATGTTTATCTTTGGAGATCACGACTCTCCTGGAAACCAAGAAAGTTGTTGTTGCTTAAATACAATCAGACAATATTGCCTTTTAATTGGCAAATTCAGACCATTGACATTTAGGAAAATTGTTGGCAATTTTATAGTGGAAAAGATGCTTGCCTTGCATACAGCCAACCCGGGTTTTCCCCCAGCACTCCATATGATCCCCTGAGCCTGCCAAGTGTGATCCCTGAGCACAGAGCCAAGTGTAAGCCCTGAGCACTGCTGGGAGTGCTCCCCTGGGAAAACAAAAAGGTTAAAAATAATTTAAATATTTCAGATTCACACTTACTGTGTCAGTTGAAGAGGTGTATGTCCTAAACAAAAATCAAGCTTCAAGAGTCCTTTTGCATAGGGTGTGGTCTTCTGTCCTGGCTGAGAATTAAAATGTCAAATTTCCCAGCTCACTCCTGATAACTAAAAAAATATATATATTTATTAGTTAATTACTGAGACAACAAGCAGATGAAGTGACCACAATACTACATGCGGCACCACATTTTCAGGTAAGTTAATGATCAGTGATGCCAGATGTTCATTTTAAATTTTATCACTTACCCCCATTTAATGAACCAGTTCAAACCAGGTCAAAATCTCCTTTCTAGTTCATTGTCTTATTTACGTACATCTAACTCACTATTTGACCTCATTTAACACTAAGTTGGTTGGCTACTTTCAAATAATACTATTTACTCAGTAACTTTGAGAACATGAGCCATTTTGTGTGCAGCTGTCATAAGTTCTTTCCTTATATATTTTTTGTTTCTTGCAGTATGTTAATTATTTCTCTGTTTCTAAAGTGTCCTTGATTTCTATCATTTGCATGTATGTAAGAAAGTAGAAACTTGAGTCTGGCGCCTTAGACCACTCAGCCATCCTGACACATTGGGCTGGAGCGACAGCACAGCGGGGAAGGTGTTTGCTTTGCACACAGCTGACTTGGGTTCGATTCTTCTGCCCCTCTCGGAGATCCTGGCAAGCTACCGAGAGTATTTCACCCGCACAGCAGAGCCTGGCAAGCTATCTGTGGCGTATTCAATATGCCAAAAACAGTAACAACAAGTCTCACAATGGAGATGTTAGTGGTGCCTGCTCGAGCAAATCGATGAGCAACGGAATGACAGTGATACAGCATGTATGTAATTCTAGACATTCCAGAGGATATGTTTCTGGATCATATATTCTTTGCACATGATTGTTTTCGTCCCTATGTTTATTCACTTTTGCTTGTTTAGGCCGTGCCTCACACATATAAGGCAAATGCTTTACCATTGAGTAACATTACTAGCCCATATTATTCCTCTTCTAACACATTTCTTGAATAGTATGAAAGGATTCATAATCTACCATTGTTATGCCTGGTAAGAGAAATAAATCTTTAAACCTAGAACTATGTGGAAGACTTTTACCATTACTCAAAATTTTAGTATTTTTTTCCCCTTCATGTTAAATATCCCTGCTTTAACAAAATATTTTCCACCATGAAGAGAATTTGGTGAGTGTATGTCTAGGAATGATAATTAGCAACATGGTCTGTGTCTTTTATGAAAAAATAAATAAATATTGTTTGAAAAATTTTATTTCTGAAGTAGAATGCATCTTTAGAAAGTTCACCTTTGGATATATGGCATAAAGGGTTTTGAAGTGCTGATGTGTTTTAATATATAGAGAACAGATTTATGTTTTAAAATGTTCTGAGTTTGGCCTCCACTAGAGGGAAGATGAAAAATAGAGGCATAAAATGTTTTATATTCTTCACACAGTCTTTCAGCTCTACATGCCTTGAAAGAAAAAAACAATTCAGTCATCCAGTTGATGAAAATTTATCAAATGTCCATGGTGTGTTAGGTATTATTTTAGGTGTTATGGAATCAACAGTGAAGAAGATGAATTCCAGGACCTCTGTTCCAGTGGGATGGCAATTAACAAGCAGCCTAATAAATGTCTAAAATAAGACATTTTGAAACAACAAATAAAGTTAAAATTTTCTTTCAAAATCACAACACCCTGATATGTATCATTTCACACACCAGAATTCTCTTAAAATCTTTCCTCGCTGCATGAAACATGTTGGCACATAGTAAAAAGAGTGAGCTAAACAAAAAAACTATTTTTAAGGCCAATCCATCACCATTTCTGACAATGCCTGGAAAAAGAGTAAATGTATTCTTCAGTAGCTACTGCATTGCATGCAAAGCCAAAGCACCTTTGAATAGTGGTGACAACGTGCCTATAGCCCCGAAAATAGCTCCCAGAAGCTGAGACGGGAAGACTCGCCGTTTCCAGCCCCCCTTGCTGCACGGACTGCAGACCAGAGCACCCCTAGAAACTGTTAAGGGTGTGTTTGCTCCACTCTGAGCCTATCCGGGCAATTATCTCTTTTGAAGACTTTGAACTTCATGAGCAGCTACTGATGAAGGTAGAAGCAAGCAGTGCTCAGGGGACCTCAAGGTCATTCCCTATTCCTGGTCATGTTTTACACTTTATCTGACTACTCAGGCCCCAAAGAGGAGGCAATTAATGACCACTTCTCACCACCACCACTATCAGCCCTCAGTGACTGACAGGCAGTGGAGGACAAACATCCAGTTCCGTGCAGCTATAAGAAAAAATTAAATCCTACAGTTTGCTGCAATGTGGATGGACCTGGAGGGCTTCATGTTAAGCAAAATAAGTCAGAAGAACAAATATCAAACGATCTCACTCATCTGTGGTATACAGAGAAATGAAACAAGGCAAGCAACAATATTGAATGACCACAAACACTTGGCCTGGGATTACAAAACTGAGATTACTAACTGTTGGGGAAAGAGGTGGAGTAGAAGTAACATAATGACTTAGGTACAGGGTCTTAGGTACTTTGGTGTTGGTGGAACCATGGTGGACTGTGGGTGGAGGGACACCGAAGTTGGGGGTGATTTTGGAGCTGGATCACTGAGTGTCTGAAACTGTTCTCAACATCTCGGTAAATCACAGTGCCTAAATTAAAAACCAGCAACAACGCCCTGGAAGGTGAACACTATTGTAACCCTGTTGCCTAAACTATCATAATACAACGCCCCCCCCCAAAAAAAAAACACCACCCAGTTCTTTTGCCTCTTAGGTAAGGTATCCCAGGCTCCCAAAGTTGTTCAAAGATTTGACCTCATTCACTTATGGGGTAACTGATTTGGAGCTGCACCAGCTGATTGCACCGCCCTGCAGTTCTCCCTGCAGTCTCCGGGTGTCCAGGCTCAGCCAATCGCTCTCGCCTGTGACTGGCCAGACGTGGGTCACGTGTCTGTGCCGGAGTCGGGAGAGGCATAAACTTCCTCTGGATTGCAAAAGTGGAGAATGAGAAAGGGAAGAAAATCCGGGGCCGTTTCCAGACAGTTGCGTGATGAGATGTGGAGGTGAGAGAGAGATGAGCAGGTTACCGATAGAGAAGTGAGACTCGGGAGGGGCAAGAGAGGGGATTTTTTTTTCCATTAAGATTTATAGCTGGTCTGAATTATTTATCAACCTCCTAGGAAAATAATATTTCTTTATTTTAAACTTTTCCAGAGAACCTAATATGAAAGAATCATTTTTTTTAAGTAAGATGGATATTTTTCTTTGGGGAAAGATGGTAATACACCCTAGGTGAGGCCATCGGCCAAGCGTCTGAAGTCCACAAACATATTGAAATATTATTCACCTCTGCAAATACACCTGAATGGACAGGATTCTTCAAAATAATATTTGAAATCGTTTTCATAAACAAATATTTTGAGCAGCTGGCCTCAGCAAATGTGAGGCGTCAGCAATTTCAAACCCGTACAGTTTTCAAGCTAAAAGACCCAGAGCTCAGTGCTTTCCTTCCCAAAGTGTTTCTTTCCTCCTACCAGTAAATTCTTTAACTCCATTTTATTTAACGTTGTTCTGCATTTTATTTTTAATTTGCATTTGGATGCTCAGGGCATAGTCCTGGCTCTGCACTCAAGGATCACTCTTAGCAGTGCTCAGGGGACCCTACGGGTGCCAGGGATCAAGTTGGACTCCAATATTTCTCTGCTTTGAAGCTCCTGCCTTCAACTGCCAATAGGCCATTCCATTCCCTCTATCTCTCTGTCTCTCTGTCTGTCTCTGTCTCTGTCTCTCTGTCTCTGTCTGTCTGTCTGTCTGTCTGTCTGTCTGTCTCTCTCTCTCTCTCTCTCTCTCTCTCTCATTCCAGAGAGGCATGGCTTGGGCCACACCCAGTGATGTTCAGAGGATCCTGTGTGGTGCTGGGGATCAAACCAGGCTTGGCTGCGTGCAAAACAAGCACCTTAAGTCTTGTTTTATCTCTCCAGCCCAGGACCCTCATCTCGCCTCAGGTCAGTATTTTCAGGCGTGAGGTGAATCACACCCTCCCAGCACCTGTGGTCTAGTTGTGTCTCCCAACCTCTCCCTATGTTGCCGCGATGATCATGCACTTTAGTTGGAATATTGCTACAGGTGCTTGAGAGGCTGGAACTCGCTTCACCGTGGCATCCATGCACATTCTGAGGGTCATACTCAGTGAGGGGGTGGGGGCCTTTGCACACCCCTGGCAGTGTCCGAAGATTGCACACTCTGGAAATGCTGGTGGCTGAGAATGGGGCCAAGTGCCCAGTGTCTGCATGTAGGACCTGCTGTGCTACATCCTGAATGCCTGCTTGCTGCCCAGGGCACCACCACCATCTTCCCGGGGAACCATGGTGCATGTGGGCTGCCCTAGGGATCCACTCGATGCCACATGCTTGCCAGGCAGGTGCTTTGAGCCATGGTCTCATCTTGAGGCCACTCAAGGAGCTGTGAAATTGGCAAGGGAATCGCTGGCAGTGATGTATGGGTAGCTCTGTTTTACAAAACTAATTATTTGGAAATATTTATTTTGGTGGTGGGGGAAAGTTGAGCCACATCTGGTGGCATTCAGAAGCTATTCCTAGTTCTGTGCTCAGGGGTTATACCTGGCAGTGCTCAGAGGACCATGTGCTATATCATGATCGAATCAGCGTTGGCTGCACGCAAGGCAAATAACTTTCCTTCTATATCTTTGATCTCAAAAACAGTCTTTTATTATTTTAGGGGGCTATACCTGGAGGTTCCCAGGGCTGACTCTTGTCTATGTGCTCAGGAATCACTCCTGGAGGGGCTTGGGGACCATGTGGGGTGCTGGAATCAAAACCGGGCCATCTGTATGCAAGGCAAGTATCCTACCCACTGTACTATCCCTCCAGCCTCTGAAGAATTATTTTAGAGTACAGACAACTAGAATGGGAAAAAAAAAGAACAATGGATAGCAGTGTGAAGAAGATTATGTTTAACAGAAACAAAATACTTTGTGGGAATAGTCAATGCTGCAACAGAATTCCACCTTTACCTCTGCTCCAGGTTCAACTACAGCTGTCTCTTACCTGCAGAGGCAGCTGGCGGGATGGCAAAGCTCCAGATCTATGTAAGATGGAGTCCATGGAATGGACCCTTCCTGTGCCTTTTCAGCCTCCAGCTGGATTATGCTAGAGCTCACATCATCATTCATCATCATCATCATCGTCATCATCATCTCTCTCTTGTCTCTGTTTCTGTCTGTCTCTCTGTCTCTTTCTCTCTGTCTCTGTCTCTCTGTCTCTGTCTCTGTCTCTGTCTCTGTCTCTCTCTCTCTCTCTCTCTCTCTCTCTCTCTCTCTCCCCTTCTCCAACAGCATCTTGATGTTGGCTATACGTGAGAATCACGTGGGGCACTTTAGACAGCCTCATATCCAAACTCCATCCTATATTTGCAGTAAGTGAGTGAGTTCCAGACCTGAATAACATGGAAAATTCCCAAGGTGACTATACAGTGTGGAGTTAAGGTCAAGTCACTATTACCCTGGGATTTTTGTTTCACTGTTATTAGCAGTGAGAAAGAATGGAGAATGAAGACAGAAAGAATGAAGAATGCAGATGCCATGGGTTGGAGATGAGCTCAGTGATTGAGTCCTTGCTTTACAAGTACAAAGGTTGGTTTGGTCTCCAGCAAACTCCCCTCCCCACTCCCACCGCTCCCCCCCACCAACGTACATAACAGTCTCTGGAAAATAGACTGAGGCAGAGAAAATATCAGGAGATAGATTTTTTCAAAGACTTTGTCATAATGTAGAGGACACTATATCTGTAGAAACACTGGAATTAGGAAACACTGAAATTTGGAAGTGGGATCATATAAGAAACTTCTTAGATGAATCTTATATGAGCTCCCACATTCCACAGGAAAAGTCTAAGTGAACTGTGAATTCAGCTTCAGTTCCTTTTTTTTCTTATTGGGTCACACCCAGCGATGCTCAGGGGTTACTCTTGGCTCTGCACTCAGGAGTTACTCCTGGCAGTGCTCGGGGGACCATATGGGATGCCAGGGGTCGTACCTGGGTCAGCCGTGTGCAAGGTAAATGCCCTACCCGCTGTGCTATCACTCCAGCCCCTCAGTTTCTGTTCTAATATCCATGGCCAGGGTAGTCTACACCTGCCTCAGAAACGCCTAGATATGATCCATATACTTTTCGTTTCTAGGACATTTCCAGTTGTCCCCTCTGAAGCATTGGCAGCGAGCCGTGTTCTCTGGAGTAGACAACTCCTCTTTACTTCCATGCTACACACAAAACCTGCGTTCCAATGGATAGTAACAGGAACTGATCATCTCATGGCTAAAAAAGCATTTCCCATCCTTGTGTAATTTGGTACCACACCTTGTAAGAAGGCACTCAGTTATTATTTTCATCTTCTTTTTTTTTTTTTGCTTTTTGGGTCACACCCGGCGATGCACAGGGGTTACTCCTGGCTCTGCACTCAGGAACTACCCGTGGCGGTGCTCAGGGGACCATACGGGATGCTGGGATTCGAACCGGGGTTGGCCGCGTGCAAGGCAAACGCCCTACCCGCTGTGCTATCACTCCAGCCCCTCATCTTCTTTTTTTAATTAATTTATTATTTTATTGAATCACCATGTGGAAAGTTACAAAGCTTTCAGGTTTAAGTCTCAGTTATACAATGCTCGAACACCAATCCCTTCACCAGTGCACATATTCCACCACCAAGAATCACAGTATACCTCCCCCCTCCCCCCCACTTCCCCAGCCCCCCACCCTGCATGTGTAACTGGTAAATTTCACTTTACTTTGATTACATTCAATATTTCAACAAAAAACTCACGATTATTGATTTGGAGTTTCTCCCCCCTAAAGTCGATCTGCTGAAAAGAAAGCATTTGATAATTTGTTTTCCATTGCCGTATTTTCATCTTCTTAATTGTGAGGTTCGAAGATGTGAATACTCCACCCAAAGCGTATTTAGTACGTGCCAGTCAACCTGAGCCTAGGTCTTCTGAACAGAACTGGATGTGTGTGCCCTCTGCACCAAAGTTATTAAGGGATGTTGAACTTTTGTAAAGGCATCCAAGATATGATGAGGGTCTTTTCCTTCCAATATTTAGAGGAACATCTTTGTTGAGGTATTAGGTACATGCCATGATAATAGTTCTTTGGCAGTGTACAATTATGTACTTTTTGGTTTATCACTGAATAACAGAACAATGGCAATCATCTGGCTTCAGAATACTCAGCTCCAAAAAGAAACCTCATATTCAGTAGCAGAAACTCTTTATTACCTCCTCCTTCCAGTGGTTAGAAAGACCTGGCATTAACTTTAAATGAAATATTATTTGGCAGTAAAAAAGAGTGAAGCAACAACAGATAATAAAACATGAGCAACCTCTAAAACAAGTCTGTTGCAAGAGACCACATATAGTGTGATTTTATATATACATACATATGCATATATATAAACAAAACCATATATACATATAAATCAAACCAAACAGGAAACTTGCCCCAAAAAGGCAAACCCACAGAGCCAGTATCATTTTTTTCAAATAAAATACACATAAGGTAAAATGAATACATTACTCCAATTTTAAGCACAGTTCTGCTTCATTGAGAACACTGAGTCTGTTGTTAAACCCTCAAGCCACTATCCAGCTCCAAGACATCAACTTCCCAAATTGCAACTCTGTCCCCACCTACACTAATTTAGCATTCTCCTTCCCACCCAGAAACTCCCAGCCCCTGGTTGTCTTGCTTCTTGCTGCATCTCTGAGTTTGACTGTTCTAGGAACCTCACAGAAGTGGAATCAGGATCTTCATCCTTGGGACTCAGGTTAATGTCTCTTGGCATAATGTCTGCAGGGTTCCTCCATGGGGTACCATATGTCAGAATCTCTTCTTTGTCAAGGTTGACTAATATTCCACTGAAAGCACATACCCACTCTTGTGTATTCACTCATCTGCTGGTGCACACTTCAGTTGCTTCCGTGTTCTTGGTTATGAGCCTGAGAATCCGCTTTCAATCATTTAAGAACTAGGTCCAAAAGTGCAATTGCTGGGTCATATGGCAATTCTATTTTTATAGTCTTTCAGGGATTACATACTGTTGCCGTTTGATTTGGGATGGGATTATGTGAGGGGCTCACAGTAAACAAATGAACCCTATCTGTGATCTTTAATGGGGAAGGACAAACCCATCTGATGGTGGTTTAATTCCTGCCCCCCCCAAAAAAAAATGAGGTTAGAGACAAGCCTTTTACCCCAGCAACCCCACACACACCAACTCTGCTTTTCCTACACTTTGAAGTGGTTGAAATGTGTCCCTTTTAAAACTCTGTGGCTCAGATAGGTTTTGTTCTCGGCTTGTTGCCTGTGAGGAAAACATTTCTACAGTTTTACTCTTTTCTAACAACCCCGTGAGTCCAACTTTTCTCTGTGTGTGAGTCAGCTCGGAACACTCAGAGGAAAAGCTCACTTATCAAGGGCTGCTTTCCCGCAGGAGGCCCAAACCGTCTGTTTTCCACTGACTTTTTGTCGGAGAGGATTCAATTTGCATCCCCTAATGGTTTAAGTTAGAGTCATGCCTCAAGGCACAGGAAGAGACCGGATGTTGTAAGCCTTTAGTTCTCAGACTCACGGGGGAGAAGGCAGATTGAAGCAGGTGCTGATGTGGGAAGGATGACTGTATTACCCCCAGCCCCCTCACTCTCCGGGGCTTTCCTTCCTCCACCCATAAATGTCACTCTCCCTGAAGGAAAGATATTCAGGGTCTTACTGTTTTTAATTTATCTCCAACATTTTCTTTGCAGAAGCATTGGAGAAAAGAAAAAAAAAACCCCACCAGATGTCTGATCTGTCTCAGAGCTCTGAGGGGAGGTCATTAGAGATCAAATAGAACCCTCCCGTGAAAGGGGACCCACTCCAGGCCCACCCCTAAGAGGGCCTCCCTTTCAACAAGTGAAAGAACATTTCCCACGAAAAGTCATCTCTGAGTCCATAAAGCTCGTACAAAGCCCGCTCAAAATGACTGTCTCAAACTTTCAGTCAATAAAACCAACCCACATGAGCAGGGTTGTTTTGTTTTGTTTTGTTTTGTTTTTAGTTTGAAAATAAATTATTCCTCACTTGGTCAGTGGGCACCTCGTTCTTTACTAAATAAGCAATCAATCCGATCCTCCTTCCAGTGACTCTGCGGTGCCCCACCAAGGGGTAGTACAACAGGTAAGGTGCTTGCCTTGCAAGTGGCTGGCCTGGGTTTGATCCCCCACACCCCATGGGGTCCCCAAGCCCTGCACGGATGGATTGCTGAATGCAGAGCTGGAAGTAAGCCCTGAGCACTGCTGCGTGTGGCCAAAACAAACAAACAGCAACCCCCCCCCCCCGCCACACACACACACACAAAATAATAGTTATGACTTGACTGGTGGGCTCTTCAGCGCGTCGCCGGATGGGACACGGGGGAGACCAGCTGTTTCCCTAACTCCTGGGAAGAGAAAATGGATCTTCGCAGAGCAACAGAAGGCCACCCGGCACTTCCCTCTGCCCGTTGTTGGGCCCCATTGTCGGTACACACTGAGAGTTCAAGTCCCAAGTGGCCCTGGTGTCTCTGCTAAGTCACTGCAAAAACTGACCCACGAGCCTGCTCCCAAGCTGCTCCCCGTTATCTGCCTCAGATGCCACCAGTCTCTTCTCCATCCCTGAAGCAGCCAACCAAAACCCAGGACTCCCAGATGCCACATCCTCACCCCATACTCGTGTAACGTTCTGTTAAACTGTAATCACCTGACCTGGTAATTCCTCCCCCCACCAATGCCCCCTTCCGCTCTTCCCTCTGAAAGTCACATGGGAAATGCCCAAAGTTTCTTGCATCTTCCATTTCCTCCTGCTGTGACCCTCAGCCACCTCTCTTGTTGCCATTATGGTCCCCTGGGTCTCCCCAGGTGGCGATTCTCCGTCTCCTGCAGGTAGCACCCACAGGGGTGGCTGTGGCCGTGTCCTTCAGAGCCTGAAGTAGATGCTTCTCTCTTCTCTTCCCTCAGCCCATCAATTCCTTTGCATCTGAATTTTCTACCAATTGTCACCCATCTCCCCCCTGCCCAGAGGCCCCAGGCAGGCCTCCATGTACCCTGGCAATGTTCAGGATTTCAGTTCCTGGGTCAGCATCCATCTCCTTGGGCCTCTTGGGGGCTAAGAGGTGGCTAAGAGGTGGCCTTCCCATGGCTGTGAGTTCTCAGGTCTTGACCACTGCTGCCCAACGATCTTGTCCTTCACGCCATTCAGCCACCTGTTTCCAAGGTCGCCAGGACCTCCCCTTGCGTGGGACTGACCTGCGTTTGATCCCGTTGAACGTCCTCTTCGCCATGTCTCATTTCCAAACCTGGAACTCCTTCAGCAAGCTCATCTTCATGGTTTCAGCCATCTTCATGCTCCGCAAGTTGCTTCTTCCTGGGCCTGAGTTCAGGTTAATGACCTTCAGGCATATGCTCAAAATGTCAGCTCTTTCTCAAGGGGTGGGGACATGGAAAAGGCCCCATTGATGAAATTTCACCCACCTCTCTCTGCTGACCTCCCTGGAACCTCGTCCCTGACCTCAGGGAGCACTTAGCAGTGCTCCCGGATGCCACCACACTTGCTTGACCTCCACAATTCCCAGGTCCCCCGAGATCCCTCTTGTTCACCCACTCCTCCCTTTCTCCGCAAGCTCCGGAAAGGGTGACGTTGATTCTGAACTCACAAGCATTCTCCAGTCACATGATAATGAAACCATGTGGCTTGGTGTCCACCTCCGTTGTTTTCTTTCCTGTTTGGGAGGAGAACGAAACCCTGAGTTTATTCCTATAGGCTCAGTGTTAGACCAAACCCTTTGTGGCGATTTCCTCTTCATCCTTCCACTCGCCCTTCCACTGTTCTTTCCCACAGGCATTGGCTTTACTCCTTCTCAGATTTCGTTTCTGTCTGCTACAAGCTGCTCTGTCTTGGGCCTAGAGTGGGGCTTCGTGGTTCAAGTGCCTGTCTTGCAAGCATTGAATTGGATCCCTGGTGCCTCCTGCATGCGCTGAGTGTGGTTCTGACTGCATTGGGCATTAAGGCCCCCTGGCACTACAACATGGTATAGTCTGCAATGCATCACAACCAGTTGCATCCCTAAACTAGAGTGTGCCTCCCCCCCCCCCCCCCCCGCCCAACAAGCATTTTGTTCCTGTGCCTGGGGTGAGGTTGGGATCACACATTTGTAGCAGAGTCAGGGCACTTGTTTTTGTGATTTCAGGGCTCATGCCAGGCAGTGCCAGGCAATGCCAGGGATCGAACTGGCCTTGTGCATGCAAAGCAGATGCCCTCCTGAGGAGTCACACTTGCAGCTCCATCCCCCTTTCTCTATGAAGCAAGACTCAGGGTAAAGCAAAGGGGAGAGAGGGGTCAGGGAGATCGCTAATGGGTCGACTGCAGCCTTTGCGTGTAGGAGGTCCAAGTTTGATCCCAGGGCACTGCATGGTCCTCCTGAACACCACTGGGAACAACCCCAAAGCCCAGAGCTGGCCACAGCAACCGAGCACTTCTGGGGGTGAGTCCAAAAACCCAAACCAAAGAGAGAGGAGTGAGCAGTAGTGGTGGGGGGTGGAAGATGGATTATGGAAAAGTTCCTGTGAACTGGATTATGATTTGTTGAAGGAATGACTGGAGTTATAGCCTAATGATATTTTATGACATTTTCCTCCTCTGGTGCCACTCGGTGGGCATTTAAAGGAATTTTGTTTAACGACTGGTTTCCAGTGAGAGATGGGAGTGAAGTGTTTTCTGAATTGAGCACAGAATGCAAAATGTAGATTTTTTTGAGCCCAACTCTCAGATATTCATTGCATCTGGGATGACAGCCAGGAATTTCAAATAAGTACTGTATTGGGCTTTGTACACTGTGATAAATTACTGGCCTGAGACGCTGTTACCAGGAATGACATCCTCTTGGGAGGGGCTAGGGGCCACCTGCCAGGAGACTTTGTAACCAGTAGATTTGTTAAAAAGTACAGAGGCACTTGGAGGGGTTGGGGGGGCGGTATTTGGGACCACACCTGGCAGCACACAGAGTTTCCTCCTGTCCCTGTGCTCAGGGGTCACTCTTGGCAGTGTTCAGAGGGGCACAAGCAGTGCCAGGGATCAAAATGATGCCAGCTCTATGCAAGGCATGTGCCCTTCCTGTCTTACCGTCTCTCTGGCTGGAGATAGTTTTTTTGTTTGTTTGTTTGTTTGGGTCACACCTGGCAATGCACAGGGGTTACTCCTGGCTCATGCACTCAGGAATTACTCCTGTCGGTGCTCAGGGGACCATATGGGATGCTGGGAATCGAACCCAGGTCGGCCGCGTGCAAGGCAAACGCCCTACCCGCTGTGCTATGGCTCCAGCCCCCGGAGATAGTTTTATTGTCATGAAATGCAAAAGGTCTCCATTACTCTGGAGTGAATCTCTTCTGAGAATAAGTTAACTCGGGCTCTGCTACATGGCAGCAGAAAGAAAAGCGGAGATTTCTGTGAGGAGAGATAGCACAGGGGCAGGAGGATCTGCTTGTCTGCATCCAACCCAGGTTCCATTCCCGGCACCCCATCAGGTGCCCTGAGCCCACCAGGAGTGACCCTTGAGCACAGACCCTCGTGCTCAGTAATAAACCCGGAGCACAGTTCAGTGTGGCCCAACAGCAAAACAAAGAAAAAGAAAAGAAAAAGAAAAGTGGAGATGTCAGACCCTTTCCCGTAACTTTTAATGAATGAATGTACTCTGCCGAAAATTTCCTGGAGTTCAGTTCATAAACTCTGTCCATTGAATTTTTTGTACATTTAAAAATAAGAACCTGACCCTTTAAGTCAGGATGATGCATCGGTGAGGAAGGTAGAAGGTAATCGCTTCAGCCAGGGTTAGTATTTTCACTTTTGACTTTCTGTGGCCAAGTAGACTTGGGCAGACATAGTCGTATGGTATTTCCCAGGTGCAAATAAATACCAAGTAATCACCTTCAAAGCGTCCTTAATTCTTTGTTTCATCATATGAATGATTTCATTTTAAGAGAAATTATTTTGAGTTTTTCCCTAGAACATTATTTAATCAAGGTATAACTATATTAGCATTAAAGCAGACTTTCAGCCGTTTCAATTAAATCAGTATGTCAGAATGTCCTTGGCATATTTTTTCTTTAAAAATTCTCCTTATTACACGCAACCATTTAACAGTCCTTAACTGTTCGGCTCAATCAATTAAATTAATCCCATGGACTGAGATGTGCAATAGAGATGGTATCTGGGATCATTTTTATTCATGGTTAGAGACTGTAAAGATTCTTTTGACAAGCCCTTAAAAATCTTGTGGGTGATGTTGAAAGCATCGATGTACAAGCGCCAATTCAATTTGGGAGGAGGGAGCTTCTCCTGATTTGATAAGGGCTGATTCTACACCGAGAACACGAAGAGCAAAGCCCCAAGCTATACAAAGGCTGCCGGAGTTTTCACACACTCATTACCGGAATTTTCCAATGCTGAACAACTGAGGAATATGAATATGCAAAGCTCCCCACGCTGATCTGCAGCTGCCTCTGCTGCCTCCCCTTTCTCTGGAAGGAAGTCACTCTGCCGCTGGCGCTCTAAGTTCTGGCTCTGAATCCCAAGGCAAGCTGGGAGAGAGAGAAGACAGAGGGTAGGCGTCGGCTTATTTGTTTTCACAGAGAAAATTCAACTTGCCTTTTAGAGCACACGTGTTTTCGGAGCCATGTCAGGGTTTAGCTGGTGAAGTCTCGTACATTCGCCTGCCAGGATTAGTGCCAGGAAGTGAGATGCCAGAGACGCCAAGGACGTAGCATCCCCCAAAATGTCTTGAGTGATCTATAAGGTCTAGCAGTTCTCACCCCTTTCTGTTCCTGATATTTGCCATCCCTAAAATAAAGAAATACTAAAAGCACCATCATATGCCTGGCATATATTTTTGAGAAGGAAGGAGGTGGAGGAGGAGGAGGAGGAAAAAGAGGAGGAGTAGGAAGAGGAGAAGGATGAGAAGGACAAGAAGGTGGAAGAGGAGGAGAGGAAGAGGAGGAAAAGGAGGTGTAAGAGGAGAAGGAGGTGAAGATGGAGGAGGAGGAGGAAGAGAAGGGAAAGGAGGTGTAAGAGGAGAAGGAGGTGGAGATGAAGGAGGTGGAGGAAGTGGAGGAGGAGAAGGAGGAGGAGGAGGAGGAGGAGGAGGAGGAGGAGGAGGAGGAGGAGGAGGAGAAGAAGAAGAAGAAGAAGAAGAAGAAGAAGAAGAAGAAGAAGAAGAAGAAGAAGAAGAAGAAGAAGAAGAAGAAGAAGAAGAAGAAGAAGAAGAAGAAGAAGAAGAAGGAGAAGGAGAAGGAGAAGGAGAAGGAGAAGGAGGAGGAGGAGGAGGAGAAGGAGAAGGAGAAGGAGGAGGAGGAGGAGGAGGGAGAAGGAGAAGGAGAAGGAGGAGGAGGAGGAGGGAGAAGGGGGAGGGAGAAGGAGAGAGGGAGGGGAAGGGGAAGGAGAAGGAGGAGAAGGAGAAGGAGAAGGAGAGAAGAGAAGGAGAGAGAGGAAGAAGAGAAGGAGGGAGAGGGAGAGGAAGAGGAGGAGGAGGAAAGGCATAAAGAAGAGAGTGAGAAGACATAGATGGAAGAGGAGAGGGAGAAGAAGGAGGAGAAGAAGAAGGAGAAAAAAAAGAAGCCTCAAGGCCAGAAAGATTGTACAAGGGTTAAGGTTTTGCGTTGTATGAAACCAACCACAAATACTGAGAATAGTTCCCCAGAAACCTCCAGGAGTGAGCTCTGAACACAGAGCCAGGAGTAGCCTCTGAACAGCACCCGGTATAACACTCTTCCCCTTCTCACAAAATGAACTTTAATCCTTTTGGAGAATGAATACCTACTGGCAAATCCGAAGAAATATTAATTTTTTACAAAGATGATTAGTCCTCAGAGGGGGGTTCTCCAATCTCCCAGCATGCTTACATTGTATCCAGGGGAAGACAGAGCTTCCTGCATTCACCCCTTCACCCCTACTTTCCTTCTGCCCGATGAAGAGCAACCAAACTATCTTGGGCCAACAGCACCACCTACTGTTCAGGATGGTAACGTATCTAATAAAATGTATTTGCACAGGCCTATTCTCTACTTTCTCTATTCCTGTATTCCAAAGGCAGGTTTTGTTTTTTTTTTTAATTAACATGGGGTGCCACTTCTGGAGAAGTGTGGGACCAGTGCTACCCAGGGAGCTAGTCTGAGGGTGGTGCTCAGAGGCAGTTTGAGGGGTTGAATCGGGGGTCTTGAATATACAGGGATGTCTGGCAATGCATTCTTGGCCCCAGACTCCAATTTTTTGGGAAAATTTTCTTCAATTGCAAGAGACCTACACCCTGCTTTCTCAGTCACTAACAGAAGCCCCAGTGACCATCACTGTTTTTCATCGCCACCCCATACCGTTAGCTTTATGTGGCCCAATTAAGGCCAGACCCTCAACACAAATGCTCCCCAATGAACTTTCTGGGTATCCAAGTGGTGGTACAGCAGCTATAGTACAGAGAGTAGGCCACTTGTCTCACACGAGGCTGACTTGGGCTGATCCCTGGGACCCTACATGGGCTCCTGAGCACCTCCAGGAGTGACCCCTTGGGCACAGAGCCAGGATAAGTCCTAAGCACCACCCAAAACAGAGAAAAAACTAACTGTGCTCTCTGAAGCTCAGTGTATACAACCACAAAAGTTTCTATATCTGAGCCTCTCCCTGCTGCTCCCTCTTTCCAGTTAGATTACTCTTCAGCTGAGATCATTAGCCCTACTTTGAATGGGAAGCAGGCCCCTCCCTCTGGCTAGGCCCCAGGGGCCTCCACACTCAACCGTATTAATGGACCCACAACACAGCTTCACATCACGGTCACATATGTGGCTGCATCGGTGACCATGTGACATGTGCTCAGCGAATTGTACACTACTCACGATTATATTTTTATCATCCAGTGAAGATGAGAGGAGATGGCAAAGAGCAACTCCCAGCCCAAATCCTCAGCATCTTTCAGGGGGTCTAACTACAAAGACTCACCTCCAGCACAGCAAGAAGACTGAAAAACCATTTGGGGGGTGGGGGAGCAACATGTAGAAGCCCACCAAGCTCAGAGCAAAAAGCAATAACACAGAAGGTACAACCAACACCAAGCATCTCTGAAAAACCTCAGAAATGACTTTAGTGACACCATGGTGAGGATGTTTAATGAGATAAAAAAAAAATAGTGGCACAGGTAGTCAGTGAAGCACAAAAAGCTACAGGAGTTGAATTGAGAAAACTATAAGCAGAAATGACAGAAATGAAGAGCCTGGTCGGTTGTAAAAAACTTCACACGCTGAAGGGTGTGTGTTCGCCCGCTCTCCGGGCGGCTGTCTCACCGCCCACGTTCGGTGTTCTCAAGCCGCTGTGTATGGGCTGGATCGGGACGGCTGTTGGCTAAGGACAGGCGAAGGAAGACCGAGGACAAAGCTGGTTGCTGATTAGTTACTGTTTATTCAGTCTTTCGCCTCTCTCATCTCCAACGTACTCTTCCTTCCTAGCTCCTCACTCTTTCATCCCGCTCTCTGGATTCTTCTCTTCTTCACTAGCCTCTCCCCCTACTTGTCTCTCTCCACCTTGCCCTCTAGGCTACGCACTGTCTGATGGCAAAATCAACATAAGAAAGCCCTTCCTGAGGGCCCACCAGGTTCAAAGGAAACACCACCTAGGGTTATTCCAAAGCCTTTCCTGACTGCCAGCAGGCAAAATACCTCTTAAGGTGTTTTTCTCCTTTCCTCAGTCCAAAAACTCCATCAACATCTTAATACTAGTTATTTTTGTATGGACACAGTAAGAGATACATTGAGGTTTGTAGGGCAGCTCTCCTGGCAACACCTTGCCACAGACTCAGACTACAGTGCTCAGGCCAGATGAATCATTCCTAACCCCACCAGGGTCCGAATCTAGTTATTACTTTTTGGATCATGACAGCATTTGTCCATGACCAAGCTCTTAACTTATAGTTAAGCATTAGGCACTTTGGCCAGGTGCATCTCAATGCCAGAGTAGCACACAACTCACCGCTTGCCCTGGGTCCATCCCGTCCCTCATTGAGACCCTGCTTTGGGGGTGCTAGGAAGTAAGGGCAGCTGAGGCGCAGGAGGAAAATATCATGTAGAGTCAAATGACTCCCAGGTTACAAAAGCATAGCATTTGCTACAGTCTTCCTGTGCCCATGCAAAAGGACATGGCTCTGAATAAACTATGCAATGGATTCAAGGAGAAGAGAAAAATAATATTTACAAGTCAATTGAACACAAATAAAGAAGTTACGAATAAATATAGAGGAATGAGGGCGCAGTGATGGGAGTAACCCAGTAAACCTAAACTACCTGAGGCTATGTTATCCTACAGTGGGTGATAGTTTTTTGTTTGTTTGTTTTTGTTGTTTTTGTTTGTTTGTTTGTTTCCTTTCTGGGTCACACTTGGCAATGCACATGGGTTACTCCTGGCTCTGCACTCAGGAATTACGTGAATAAAATATCCTGGTGGTGCTCGGGGGTACCTTATGGGATACTGGGAGTCGAACCCGGGTCGGCCGCGTGCAAGGCAAACTTCCTACCCGATGTGCTATCATTCCAGCCCCTGGTCGATGACAGTTTTTAAAAATTCATTAGAAGCTCTGAGCAGCAGAGTTCACAGCAGCTGAGTGAAAGATTGGGGAGCTCCAAGATGAGCCTCTAGGAAACAACAGATGATGGGAAAAGGTCTGAAAAGAGATGAGCAGTACACAGAGAGCTGTGAGATGAGCTTAAAGAGTCCCTTGGAACAGGAATTTGATAAAGAAGCCATAGTCAAAGAAATCATAACTAAGAATCCCCCAGAGGGGGGGCCAGAGTACGGCAGAAAAGTCACTTGCCTTGCATGTGGCCAGCCAGGGTTTGATCCCTGGTATCCCATATGATCCCCTGAGCACCACCAGGGGTGATCCCTGAGTGCAGAGCCAAGCATAACCCTCGAGAATAACCGGGTGTGCCTCCCTCAAAAATAGCAGCACAAGTTTCTCAGAGTTGAGGAACACGGGCACCACGATCCAAAAGGCCTGGAAGGTCTCAGCAAAAATAAACTCAAGAAAAACTCCAAGACACCTTGTGCTCGGAATGACAAAAACCAAAGATGGAGACAGAACAATGAAAGAAGGAAGATCAAAAAAGGGAACTTATATATATATAAAGGAAAGCCCATAAGTTGCTTATCAGGTCTGTGGCATGGGACCCTATGAGTCAGACGAGAATGGAGGGTGATAGTACCAAAACTCAGAGAAAGGAACACCTCACCAAGAATACTCTAGCCAGCTAGGTTATCATTCAGGCTTGAGAGAACAATGCAGGGCGTCATGGGCAGGCAACAGTTTAAGGAATTTATAGCCTTGAACCCAGTGTGACAGGAAGTGGTAAAGGAGCTCCTTTAAAGAACAGGACAAGCCTTCCAGCGTATGACACATAGCGTGGACCTCTCTCAGGTGCTTACATTTGCCCTCTTCTAAATTAGGAAAGGTGTGTTTACTCCTCGCTTGCTAAGGGATCTTATACATTCTCAATAATGAATTAGTGTCTCATTTATATTGAATGTTCTATGTCTTAGCAGTTTTTTTAACATCCATAGAGATTTTTATTGCAATCTTTTACTTATTAATGCAGACATTTAAGCAGTATCTATAATATAATATTTTCTAATATAAAACTAATATTCCCTTTCTTAGGATAAAACACTACTTTTATAGGTCTATTCAAGATTTTTCTCTTGAAATGTCCTTAATTCACTTCACTCTCATTAAATTTCACATTTACAGGTTTTACCTATTTTATATAAACTCCAAAATATATTAGCAAAGAATATTTTTAAAGTTTTATTAATGACAGGGAAGGCATGGTTATTACCAAAATGAGACCCAAGCACAAAACAAAATTTATTGCAACACATTTTAGATGCCAGTTAAAGATTATTTATGTAAATGAGAATAGGCACTCTATTATATTGTATTAAATGATTTCAATTTTTTATTTACATAGGTTAAAATCATATAGCAATCATTCATCACAAATTGACTTTTATTGACTTATTTTCTGATAATTCTATTTGCCATTCCTTTAAGTTTTGTTGGAGCAAGCAATATGAAGTAAATTTGTTTTGTGCCGCTAAGGGGGTGGGCTGGAGGCTAGGAGAGGAAGCCGGGGAAGGAGGAAAGGTCGCACGGGTGGATTGGTATTGGAACATTGTACGCTTAAAACAACTATATATGAACAACTTTGTAAATCATAGTGTTCAAATTTAAAAATTTTTTTTTTAAATCTTGGAACTCAAACTTGACCCCATGCTTTTATTTTCTCCAAATCATCACCCAGTTATGCAAAATAAAAAGTCTGAAATTGCCTCTTTTTCCTCCAAAAACTGAATCCTCATAGGCCCTGCAGCCTTCCCACCAGGGAAGAATCATAGAAACACACACACAGACTCACACACATTCCCTCATAAACACACTCTCACACATGCACACACACACACACACACACACTCTCATAAACACTCACACAGTCACACACACATTCTCTCTCACAAATACACATGCACATACTCTCTCTCAAAAAGACACACAATCACACATTCACATGCACATTCTCACAAATAAACATACACTCTCACACTCATAAAGACACATACATACATTCACACACACATTCTTACAAATATACACTGTCACTGTCATCCCATTGCTCATCGATTTGCTTGAGCAAATCGATGTAACATCTTCATTGTGAAACTTGCACACTGTCTTTTTCATAAAGACACATTCACACACACAAACATGCACACATATTCACACACATCTCTCTCTCTCTCTCTCTCTCTCTCTCTCTCTCTCTCTCTCTCTCTCTCTCACACACACACACACACACACACACACACACACAGAGCAAGGTTAGTTCACCGGGGTTCCCGCTGCGTTTGACAGGAATGCAGGGCAAACCTCTTGCAGAACAGCCATTTTAAGAAATTGCTGATTTATTCATCTTTTTATTCCCTCTTCCCTTCGTTATCTGGGGACTGGGTGCTGGGGTGACGCCCGGCGGTGCTCAGGGCTTACTCCTGGCTCCTCACACAGGAGTGACTCCTGGCGGTGCTGGGGGGACAGTATGCGGTGCTGGGGATGGAACCCGGGTCCGTGTGTGCTGGGCAGGTGCCCCGCCCGCTGTCCTGTGGCTCCAGGCCTCCTAATCATGACGCACACACCTAGCTGTGCTGCTGTTGGGCGGTGGGGGAGTGTTGGTTGGTTTGAGGGGTGCGCATCAGGGTGGGAGCTCCTTGAGTTTTGCGCTGCGCTCCTTGGGGCCTGTGTGCGCTCCCATCTCACGCTGAGCGGGGAGTGAGAGGGTCCGGGGACCAATGTTGGGGGTCATGGGCGCTTTGGCGCAGGGTAAGGTGTAGTAGCGTGGGCTATCTCCAAATAAACACGGACGTGCTTGCACACCGGTGTTACCGCGATGTAGCATATAGCTTTCAATAAAGAAAAAGAAGGGCTGAAGAAATATCACGGAGGTCAGGCGCTTGCCTTGCAAGCAGTTGGCCCTGGTATGGCCCCTTTGACCGCATGTGCCCCGCGTCCACCCCCTAGCTCCACCAAGAAGCGGTCCCTGAGCACAGAGCTGGGAGCAACCCCTGAGAACCTCCGTTATGATAACCACACTGGTGTCTGGTCCCACTCTCGTACAGGACCTCCCGACGATCAAACTTTTGGGGACACTGCTGGTGAGAAATGAACTCTGGTGAAGGGACCGGAAGATGGTATGACTGAAGCCCAATCATGCACAACTTTTATCTCACGGTGGTTTAATTAAAAAAAATTATTATTTTTTTAAAGAATTCCGAAATAGAAGTCATTGTCCTTTCTTCATGCCCAGGCAGCTCTTGGGACGCCCCTTCAGGACAACAAGAGTCCGGGGCGGGGTCTGTGCCTCCAGAGGCCTTCGAGCATCCCTTGCTGTTCTGTGCAATCTCAGAGGCCTGCCTGGGGAAGCTGCGCGGGCAGCCGCCTTCGCCAGCCCTGAGAAACCCAAGTGGGTTTGTCTGACAGCTGGTCATGGCCCCGCCCATGTCCCATCCTCCTCAGTGAGTTCTGCCCGGTCAACAGACGCTCCTACCACAGGCAAACTCACGATGGACATTATATTTTTAATTGCTTTTAAAAAAGTATTCATTTATATTTGGCTTTTGGGGTCACACCTGGCGATGCTTCAGGGGTTATTCCCAGCCATGCACTCAGGAATTACTCCTGGTGGTGCTCAGGGGTCCATATGGGATGCCTGGGATCGAACCTGGGTCGGCCGCGTGCAAGTCAAATGCCCTTCCCACTGTGCTGTCGCTCCAGCCCCAGAGGTTGATTGTTTTAGGCTGCTGAAAAGAAAACATGGAGTAGAACAGAATTTAATAAAACAAAATGAGATATAAAAGAAAAGAAACTTTAAAAATGAATAGGTTTCAGATGCTGATTCCGGAATGAACTGACTCAGCTGTGGCAGGCTTGGGCACCAGAGATGGAGTCTGGCTGCTGAGCTCTGGGTCAGCCGTTCTACTGCTGAGCAGAATCCGAATATGCAAACAGGAAAGGCAGCTGGAAGGCCAACAGGAAATTGTATCTTCTTGGAGGTCACACTTGCTGAAACTTTAGAATAAGGCACAAAAGGGTAAGAGGACCAAAGACCCTGGTAAAATTAGGGCTCTGTCCCCCGAAGCCACTCAATTGAATGGGAAAATAATTTCATATCCTCATGTCTGGATTTTAAGTGCAGAAAGCAATATAGTGTGGCCAAAAAATGGGACATAAATTTAATAAAATGAGTTTTATGAGATGGGGCACCCAGAGCTTCCCTAATTAAACTTTATCCTCACGTTAGGGCAATTTTCTTCTTTGGGAGACCAGCCATGTCTCCTTTATTTTTTAACTTCCTGTCTTTTTTTTTATTGGGAAAGCAATTATTTTTACTAACACCAGTGGACAGAGTCATAAGGAGAGCATTGTTTGGTTCACATTCTGCATTGCTGGAGGTATAAAGAAATAAGTGCACACATTTGGTGGGGGGAAGGGGAAATAAATCACCTAAGTATGACTCAGCATTGTAGATCATGCCTCAGATGATGGTGGAGGGGGGAACTGGAAAGAAGACTGGGAAAATATCCTTTTTAAGGCAGAAAAATGATGTCTGCCTTCGGAGACAGTCTATCAGAATCAGACTTTAGATTAAAATATTGACTCAAAGAGCCAAAGGAAGAGCCAGAGGTCCTTGGATCTACTCTCTTTTGTCAGAACACTTGTACCGCAGCCTTTGTTCACAACCACTAAAAGAATTTCATGAAAGTAGCTCGAAGTGACTTCACAGCACCCACTGCTGCAATGGTTTCCCTCCACTTTATCTGCAGGGGAAATAAGCTTGTGATATGAGCCAGGACAAGCTTCTCCTATAAAACACTACATCTAAAATAAATACTGCCCTGCCGTAAGAAAAGATGAAATCTTGCCATTTGTGACAATATGGGTGAAACTAGAGGGGACCACGGCAAGAGAAAACAAATACCAACTGAAAACATTTCTGTGTGGGATATAATGAAACAAAGCCAGTGCCCCCCCCCCCCCCGCCATCAACAACACTAGGATTTGCACTGCAGAAAGATATTGCTAGAATGCGAAGGGGTGGGGGTCACAGAGGTGGAAAGGGGGTCCACGGGTGGGAGGAAGAGGAAGGAACACTGTGACAACAAGGCCTTGAAAAGCTGTAAAGAGACACCTCTGAAAAATTTACAATGTAAGTCAGCATTGCCGCAATAAAAAATAGATTTAAAAATTGAGTTAATGAGAAATCAATTGCCCACAAAAACTGTACATCAGGACTCATTTTTTAATATCCTTTAAGTTAGGTGAGTCAACCAGTTGTAAGCTAAGCAACATTCATTGACAAAGCACCAGTGCCAAACAGATTTTCACAGTTTAAGGGAAAATCCACACAGAAATAAGAAGATCTTGATGACAAAGTTTCACAAATTCTTTAATTATATTGGATTGACTTTTGACTGGATGGAGAGAGGAAGAGAGCGGGGGGGGGGGGAGAGAGAGAGAAAGAGAGAGAGAGACAGAGACAGAGATAGAGACAGAGAGAGTTCAGTAAGGCAAACTTGCCTTGCATGTTGCTGACCCAGGTTTAATCCCCTTCCATTACATATGGTCTCCTGAACCCACCCAGGAATGATCCCTGAACACAGACCTAGGAGTGAGCCCTGATCACAGTTAAGGGTGACCCAAAAAAACATTTTAAAGAAGAAGAATGAGCTAGCTGCCAGAGAGGGTTCAGTTGCATCAAACCAGATCAAATTAGCAGGCACTTGAACCTGTTGATCAAGTGCCTTACCTGCGGTACTGTCTCTACAGCCCGGTTTTGTGGTTAAGATAGAAGTCCCTAAGTTTTATTGTCCTGGTACAGTAGAACACTTTTTTTTTTTAAATAAATAGATTTTGTTTGGAGGATTTTTAAGGTGTGGAGGGTGTGTGTGTGTGTGTGTGTGTGTGTGTGTGTGTGTGTGTGTGTGTGTGTGTGTGTGTGTGTGTGAGAGAGAGAGAGAGAGAGAGAGAGAGAGAGAGAGAGAGAGAGAGAGAGAGAGAGAGATGCACTCAAGAGAGAACACGGACTTCAGGCTTCTCCAGGGGTGGAGAGAGCCCCTACACACATCCTAGCATTAGACATGAAAGTACACATCTCAAGAGGAGATGCGGGCGACACATGTGCTCACGTGCCACATGTGCTCGGCCGTGTGGGTGCAAGAAGCACATGGGCTCTGGCAGCATATGTGCGCCCTTCCTTTGTTCAAGGTGGCTTTTATAGGGTTTCTCCAACCTGCCCCCATGTGGGGCTTCTTCCCAGGGAAAAGTCCGTTGCTAAGGAGTTACCAGGGAGGTTGGGAGTGGTGATGATCTTTGGGCTGAATCCCTAGTTAATCAGATTGAGGGAGAGGTCCGAGGGAATTCGAGGAATTTCTGTCATGGGGAGGGGTCCAATCTCCTCCGGGTCTGCTGCTCAAGGTCTTATCCTATCCACAAAGCCTTGGCATTTTCCTCCCAGAACTTTTGCTGACCTGTTTCAGTGTCCAGGGCCTTTCCCTATCTACCTGCCTACATCATATTGCCCCTAGAGATTTCACCACCTTAAATCTTTTTTTTTTTTCTTTTTTGGTCACACCCGGCGATGCACAGGGGTTACTCCTGGCTCTACACTCAGGAATTACTCTTGGTGGTGCTCAGGGAACCATATGGGATGCTGAGAATCAAACCCGGGTTGGCCGCGTGCAAGGCAAACACCCTACCCGCTGTGCTATCGCTCCAGCTCCCTTCATCACTTTAAATCTTTAAGGGGAAAATTGTCAGTGGTTCAGTGGATGGGCAGAAGCTTTTCAATTCTGAGAAGTAGCTTGGTGCTTCTATGCCATTAGAAAAATCTGCACACAAGAAGCAATTTTCTATCAACCATGGGTGAAGCTGTTATTCCTTTCCATTGTTTTTATGATAGAAATGGGTATGGCATTATGTTGCTTTGGTTTCTGTTGCTTTAACTCTTATGTTTTCTAAGACAGCAAACTATTCTGTCCTTACTAGGTCAGAAAGGACCTTCTACTTCTCCAGGATCTAATCATTTCAAAGCGACATTCCTCAGTTTAATCTGATCTTTTCTTTCAGGTAACTTCAGGAACCCAACCAAGCCATTGCCTGGGCCCATAAGGTAGGATGAGGTTTCACCAATATGTAGGCAGGTCCGCGCCCCTCTGTCAGCATGAAGCAGCTTCAGTAGAGCACTTTTTTTTTTTAACATGTCATTATTTCTCAAGATAACAGAATTTCTTCCTGCGAAGAGTCTATAAATGCTTAAAACTGTGGTCAATAGCCCTATAATATTTTCTGTGAAAAAGAAAGCTGATCATGGACTTGCAGCTGTTCTGGGTACAGTTGTTACCAGGTGGCCACAAGAGTCCCACAACCTCCCACAACCTCTTAGCCCTGAGGTCGTGAGGAAGTCTCTCTCTCTCTCTCTCTCTCTCTCTCATATTCCTTTTGCTCTTTATTTACTAGTTTTCATAAGGTACAATTGGGAAGCAGATAAAAAACAAAAACCTTAAAAAATGAATTCTACTTATAACCACTACCCCCGTGCCTGGCTGTCTTCACTAGGGCCCCTTGGAGGGGGCGGGTTGAGTTTCCCTCCTGCCCTGAGCAGAGCCCCGGCAGCCGAAGACCTCCAGAACCCAGCCACAGCCATGCTAAAGGCCCCTCTCCACATGCTCGGACAAGCCTCACGCATGAAGGAACTGGCAGAGGAGCCCAGGTGTGCGGGACCCAGGGCTGAGATCTCCAGGCCTGCTTGGATCAGAACTGGGCCTCCTCCACCCAGATCCCCCATCTTCCAGTAGCTTATCGGCCACACCCACAAACTGCCCCGGGTGCCGTGTAATACCATCAATGGCCAAGATCCAGATACTATAAAACAAAGCTCTCTTATTGTCTAGTTCTCCCTCTTGGAGAACTCGGCAAGCTACCTAGAGTATCCTGCCCACACGGCAGAGCCTGGCAAGCTCCATTCAATATGCCCAAACAGTAACAATGATGGGTCTTATTCCCCTGAGTCTGAAAGAGCCTCTAATGCTGCACCATTGGAAAGGATGAGTAAAGAGAGGCTGCTAAAATCTCAGGGCAAGGATGAATGGAGATGTTACTGGTGCCTGCTTGAGATGAACAACAGGATGACAGTGATACAGTGATACAGCGATACTTATAACCACTACTGTTTTTTCTGCAGAAAATTCTGAATGCAAGCAGAGGTAGATTATTTACATTTTGGCACTGTTAAAGAGAATCTAAATAAAATGATGCCAGGTGTTGATTCAATCAGTGTCTTTTTGAATCACAGTGTAGGTTTTCTTAACTTCCAAAAGCAGAACAGGAAAATTTAAAAACTGATTCAGTGTTCAGAAATGTTTTGCTACTATTTTAATAAACCTTTGTTTATGCCTAGAGGTGCCATTAAATTGCCAGCCTAAGATTAATATCCAGCTCAGCAGGGACTTGTATGCGTGTGGTTCTTGCTGCTGTGTTTCACTTGAGCTTCCCTCTTTTCTGTTTACACACAGAAGCTGGACAGAAGTTTGTTTGCTTTGTTTAAAGTTTGTACTTTGTGAGCCAAGATTATTTTTTTATTACTCTTGAAGATGAGAGTTACTTAGGATATGGATCAAATAACCACATCAAACTCTATGAATCCCTTAGAGAAGTTTGTCTGTAATTATGGTAGAAGATAATTTATTTTTATTTTAAAGAAATGACTGAAAATTTGTTGGTTGGTGTTAAATTATAATTTTTGTCCTTTCCCAGCCTACTATTCTGAACTTGGCATAAAAGTTCAAGGTCAAGAGACTGGATATACTCAGGAGGATAATGAAGGAGATGCTAATTTCCACCTGGGCAATTGTCTCCCAATTATTATGTATTTCAGAAAATCAATCAGAACATTACCATGGAACCAAATCCTAAATATGTTTGGTATGTTAACTTTAATTATGATAATTAGATTATAAATAATTAATTGTGTATCAGTATAATAGGTTAATGGCATTACATTTCTTTGATGGGTGATCTGGATTCCCCCCCCCCCAGCACTTAAAAAAATAAGAATGCTAGCAAGAAGCTGAGATTCACAGCTTCAAATTGTTTTTTCAGTCTAGAATGCAAATCAGAGTATAAAAATGGGGCTCAATGATTTAAAACTCATTTTCAGATGCTTCTAGGTGCTAGAAGCAAATATCACAGCATACGGTAAAGTGAGTGGAACTGTTTCTCTCTTCTAAATACAATGCAGAGACCATGTTTATCTTCAAAAATTGGTGCAACCATTTAAGGAATGTCCCAATATCCTCTCAGGATTGTCCAGTAAAGTTCTATTTAGCTATCTGGCATAGCTTTGAAAAAGTGATGACCAAAAGCTGATTAGTTTGCTTTTAACACACAGTTGACAAGATCAATGGGCTAGGTAATACCTGCGTAATTAATTTTTTCAGCATCACTAATATTAAAATGCCCATAATAATTACCTCCAGTTATGGGTCTGCAAACACGGAAAATAAATATTAGAAAAAATGCAAAGTGGAAATGTAACTTGTTAATGTAATTTGAGAATGCAATTTTTGGAAGGGCATGGGAGCAGGTGAGAATGGAGCAAACATTTATATTATTACAAAAGGTAGAAATTTAAAATAAGAATTCAATTCTGGACACACATATGTGTAGATAAGATATAGATACATAATTGCAAGTCCTTACGAACCTTCCTACAGCAATTTAATTAAAATGAATAAATAAAATACCAGAAGTTAAGGGTATATCCTCAAGGATGTTTACTGAATCTTGTCCATGCAGAAGACATGAAAGGAAAGCTTATGACAAGAAGTGTAAGGGATCTGTCATCCTATGAATCAGTTCTTGAGTTGGTTGAGTTTCTCATCTAGTGATTGCTTAATTCCACTGGCCAGGGCTTGCTTTATTTATTTATTTATTTATTTATTTATTTTGCTTCTTGGGTCACACCTGGCGATGCACAGGGGTTACTCCTGGCTCTGTACTCAGGAACCACTCCTGGCGGTGCTCAGGGGACCATATGGGATGCTGGGAATCGAACCTGGGTCGGTCGCATGCAAGGCAAACGCCCTACCTGCTGTGCTATCGCTCCAGCCCCGCTTGCTTAATTTCAATGGCCAGTGTAGTGAGTGTTGATTTCAGATCCTCACCAATCAGGTTCAAGGGTTTTAATGGGTTTGTCAACTTGCCTGGGTTTCTGTCTCTGGGTTTGACACAGGATTTGGTTTCCTGTTTCCCCATTGTTCTTTGAGTTTTTGTGGGTTAACGTTGGAGGCTTTGATTCCCAGTTACTTATGACTATCTGTTCCATTGTTTATACCAGAGGGTTACGATACCATCTCTGTTGTTTAGATTATTTCCTTCGCCATGTAGTGCTATGGGAGTTTGATAAGAGGGATTTGAGCCAGTTGACGGAGAGAGATGACTGTCTATGGTCAGCGTTGTTGGCAGCCTCCTGGCTTCGATATGATGAGTGGGTTCAGTAATCATCTCTCAGTTTGGGGTTTGGAGAATCAGAGCTGATGTCAGAAGGTGCGGCATCCTGTTCTAGGGCCTGGGTCCCAGGTCCGAGGGAATGGGCAGGCAGAATGGGCAAGAAATATAGATAAGCAAGCTGAGTTCTTTTCTACTGCAGAATGTCATTCATTAAAGAGGGCTGTCAGGTCTGTATTTGGTTGATTTAGAGGGATTTTCACACTCTATTCAAGTGAGAAAAAAATTTGAAAAACACATGGTAGATGTATAATGATGAAGAAAGGATGAGAGGAAAGAAACAGATCTAATAAAAAGTTTTTTAAAAGAATTCTCAATAAAACACAGATGTGATTTGATGCTATTTACTCACATTTTTATATAGAAGCTTGCATCTGTACAACAGGCCTTTAGATAATACTGTTTTGTTTAGTAAAGATGCCAGGGTAAAGATCAGTTCCTAGCCGGGATCACTCTCTGTGCGCATTGCCACACTCTCCCTGTGTCTGGTGGGTTTTCTCTAGGAACATAATTGTCGTCCCAAAACCCAAATTGTCCCACATGCATCAGTGGCCAGTCTCAGTGGCCCCAGGAGAGTGAGCATGGCTGGTTGTGATTCACCCCTAGATGCAAGGACATCCTGCCACGATTGGCCCCTGGCTGGGCTCTGAGTTGCTGCGAAAGACTCCTGTTAGCACTGTCCCTGAGCTGGAATCAACATGTTGGAAGTGAACAAAGGAATGAAAAAATGAGTGCAAAGAATTCTGATCACAGAGTCTGAGGTCTTAGGAAGTTTGGTGAGAATTTGTGACCAGATGTACGCCCTGGGAATTCAACCCTTGTTGATATCAAGGAGTTTGCTGTCAAATCTGATTTTGAGACACATTGTCTTGCTTGAAATTGCATTTTCCAAGAACCTATTGACAATTTTAAATGAAGGTACTGTGATCTGATGTCATGTCTTAAGGGACATCACCAAGGTGTAAATAGTGGCATGCGAACAATTTTTTAGTTACCTTACTTTTTTTATTACTATTGACTTATTGGCTTATTTTTTGTATAATGAGAGTAAAAGACTCATTAGTATGTATATAATTATATGTATTGGTGTGCATATATACCATAAATATATACATATATTATTATATACTAATGCATTATGTAGTATATATTGTATATTAGTTTGTATATATTATATATTGGTACATATAGGCAATTATAAAATATAATATATATTGTCTTTTACTTACATATGCAAAACAATATATAAACAATTTGGAAAGGCAAAAAACATATTGTTTTTAAATATCATATTTAGATATGTGTAGGATATCATTGGTTTGTCCTTTCTGCCTTGTCACAAAGAGTTTGGGTTTATCTGGTAATAATCTCTAAACAATTTTAGACAACATTGGTATGTCCTGGTCCTGTTCCCCTTGCTACAAGGAGCTTAGGTTTATCGGGTCACACCCATCAAAGTGCTCCCGAGTCACTCCCATTCCTTTGTCTATCCTAACCACTTCTATGCTCTCTTCCCCAACCAGTTAATCAGCTTTTCCCCTTATCAGACTCTGCTAATTTGTAAGGTCAGACCTTTCTAGGACAATGAACTTGTGTTGTAAATTAATATTACCTTGCTCCTCTTCTCGTATCTTTTGAATAGTTTACTTTAAAACAATGTCCTTTTTGTATGTACAAAGAAAGACAGTTGTTAATATGCTTTGGTAACATGGAATTTAGTTGGCTTAGAATATTATTCACTTCCGGACATCTGCTTTCTCAACTTAAGCCTCAGCTGCCCTTACTTCCTAGCACCCCAAAAACCAGGGTCCCGATGAGGGACAGGACAGACCCAGGGCAAGCGGTGAGTTATGTGCTACCCTGGCATCGAGATGGGCCTGGCCAAAGTGCTTAATGCTTAACTATATGTTAAGAGCTTGGTCATGGACATGTCATGTCATGATCCAAAAGCAACGACAAGACTAGGACCCTGCTAGGGATAGGAAAGACTAATCTTGCCTGAGCACTGTAGTCTGAGATCGAGATGACTCCAGGAGAGCAATTCTATAAGCTTAATGCATCTCTTGCTATGTCCATACAAAATGATTAATATTATGAATGCTTATATGTTAGTTAGACAAGGAGAGGAGAAACATATCCATGGGATTCCACTCTTGGGTGGGTGTCATGCTGAAAGAGAATCTGTCCTAGAAGCAGCATCCCCTGAGGGAAAGAACTTTACCCTATTGATTGTGACCACACCCATGTGTAAGCTCCAACCCCTCATGCTTGGGATTTTTTTTTTTTGGCTTTTTTTTGGGTCACAGCTGGCAATGCACAGGGGCCACTCCTGGATCTGCACTCAGGAATTACCCCTGGCGGTGCTCAGGGGACCATATGGGATGCTGGGAATCGAACCCGGGTCGGCTGCATGCAAGGCAAATGCCCAACCCGCTGTGCTATCTCTCCAGCCCCTCATGCTTGGGATTTAACTAGCTGTGAGAGTGGGCGGGGGGCCAGTCCCAGTGCCAGATCTGGAGAAGCTAGATCGACATCCAGATCCAGAGGAGAAGGAGAATGAAGTAGCATGGGGGAGAAAGAAGCAGGAGGAGAATCAGAGGAGAACGGAGAAGGGAATGGAATAAACTGCAACTGAGACCAACCAGCCTGACCCTTGTTTCTTCCTTCGCCTGCCTTGTCATCACCATCAACCTCCCTGGGGTGGGGGAAGCGGCACGAGACTACGAACGCGGGCGGCGGGAGAGATAGAACGCCGCTGCCCTGTGCCCGGTGTGGTGCCCCCCTCCCTTTTCTTTCTTGTGTGTTTACACAGATATGCTCTGGAGAACAAAAAAATTTTTTAAACTTTGGCATATACTAAAATATTGCTTTTTGAAGCAATATTTGAAGATACTTCAGATTAGAAGTCATGGAAGTGGATAATGTTCACATGCATTTTGCTTACGAGCATGAATTATTTCTTCTTTACAGAACTAGGTAAAAGAGCACTTCTTCATAATAAAATGTAGAGGTTTTGTTTGTTTGTTTTCGGGCCACACCAAGCTGTGCTCAGGGCTTACACCTGGCTATATGCCCAAGGGTCACTCCTAGGAGACTTGGGGGACCATATGGGATAATGAGAATTGAACCCGGGTCGGTAATGTGCAAGGCAAGATCAGCCCTCAAAATATAGTTTTTATATACCATTTTTCCCCCTTGACAAGCTAGAGTCTGATGAATGTGCATTTCTGACTTTAGCTTTCTTACATTCCATGCTGACCATTCCCCTTTTCAATACTATTCTTCAGCAGGGACACAACATTGTTGATTAGGTACAGTGGGTAGGGCACTTGCCTTGCACGTGGCCAACCCAGGTTTGATCCCAGGCGTTCTATATGGTCCCCGGCTCACTGCCAGGAGTAATTCCTGAGTACCATTAAGTGTTGCCTCTCCTCCAAATAAAACCTCTCCCCAAATATTGTTGATTAGCTTTATACTTTCTTGGATATGGTATTTCTATCACATTGCTTTGAGATCATATCTGAGTCTCCAAGTTTAGCTTATTCCTAAGAGATATAAGGCATGATCCACTGAATCTTGTTCATTTGTTTTGGCGTCACTAGACCTAGTGGTGCTTGGGTTACTTCTGGCTCAGTGCTCAGGGGTTCTCCTGGTGGTGCTCTGGGAGTCATGTAGTGGCAGGAATCAAATGTAGGGCTTCTTACTTACAAAGCATTGGCTTTGTATGCTCTGCCACTGGGCCACATCCCAAGGTCTTGAATTTTCTGTTGTTGTTTTCAATAAATAGCAGTCTCATTCCATCTCATCCATTATGCATATATTTTCTTAGTTTCAGGGTTTTTTTGTTTTGTTTTGTTTTTTGGGTCACACCCGGCGATGCACAGGGGTTACTCCTGGCTTTACACTCAGGAATCACCCTTGGTGGTGCTCAGGAGACCATATGGGATGCTGGGAATCGAACCCGGGTCGGCCGCTTGCAAGGCAAACGCCCTACCCGCTGTGCTATCACTCCAGCCCCGTTAGTTTCAGTTTAAAGGATTCTGATTGACAAAGGACATCGTATTATGCAGTGAAAGTAGTTCCCATTCTTCCCACTTTCAATAGTTATTATTTAGTTGGTTTTCCAATCCTTCATATTTAGGAGTTTAAGGATTATCTTTTGTGTCCTGAGCTGTGAGTTGTATCAGATAACTTGTAAGGTGACTTCCAATTATTTTATGATACTAAAACTTTGCTTTTTTCTCCTTGTTGGATCTCTTGTCTCTTGTCTCTTCACCTTTCACACTCTTTTCTTTTTATTCATTTAGCATCCCAGATTTAGTATCTTTTCTTTTGCTAAGTCATTTTCTATAGTGTTACTTATGTTTTGCTTGCAATTCTGTAGTGTTGTCATTAAAAAAAAAAAACAAACCAGGGAATCTGATGCTAACAGAAAGTGTTCCTTTGAGAATAAACTGTTACATAATTTGAATTGTTTCTGTTTTGTATACTTTTGTATTTGTGGAATTTGGTATTTTATTCAAGATTCTTACTATTTTATTTATGTGTATGGAAAGCTTTTAATTTTTTTAATTCTTTTTGTGTAGTGAGTCACCCTGAGTGTCACATATAAAGTATGTGTTTACCACTGAGCTACATCCCTGACCACTATGAAAAGTTTTACAATGGTCCAGATTTATCTACTTATTTTTATTTAATTATCTTTGCAGTGTTAATAAAAAAATTTTCTGAACAATGATTTTTTTATATTGGTACTTAAATGTGAGGAAGAGATTTTTCACTTGCTGTATATAAATACAAGTATTTTCCAGTAGCTAGGCAGTCACACCCAGAAACTGCCCCTAGCGCCCTGTGCCCGTGTAATCCCATCAACGGCCAACATCCAGAGACTATAAAACTAAGCTCCCAGAAGAGAGCGACCGGGGGCCCTTTGGAGGCGGGGGGGGGGGGGGGCGGGTTGAGTTTCCCTCCTCGCCCAAAGCAGAGCCCTGGCAGTTGAAGACCTCCAGAACCCAGCTACAGCCATGCTCACGGCCACTCTCCACACTCTCCACAAGCCTTATGCATGAAGGAACCAGCAGAGGAACCCAGGTGTGCGGGACTTGGGGCCAAGATCTCCAAGGCTGCTGGGATCGGGACTGGGCCTCTTCCACCCAGATTCCTCATTTTCCAGTACTTAGGCAGTTACACCCAGAAACTGCCCCTGGGGCCATGTAATTCCATCAATGGCCAACATCCAGAGACTATAAAACCAAGCTCCCAGAAGCAGTCGGCCGCTCGACATCTGATAGCCTAGTTCTCCCTCTTGGAGAACCTGGCAAACTACCAAGAGTTTATTGCCTGCACGGGAGAGCCTGGCAAGCTCCCCATGGCATATTCATAACCCAAATACACTAACAGATATATATATATATATACCTCTTGAAGATATATATATATATATATATATATATATATATATATCTTGGAGAGCCCAGCAAGCTATCAAGACTATCCTGTCTGTACGGGCAAAGCCTGGCAAGCTACCCGTGGCGTATTCGATATGCCAAAAACAGTAATGATAGGTCTCATTTCCCTGACCCTGAAAGAGCCTCCAATCGTTGAGAAAGACAAGGAAGGAGAGGCTGCTAAAATCTCAGGGCTGAGAGGAATAGAGACATTACTGGTGCCTGCTCGAGAAAATCAACAAACATCGGGATGACAGTGACAGTGATACTAAAAATTTCTAGAAAGTATTTATGTCTTGCTCATATGTTAGGCTCATGAGCTCATTCCATATTTCTCTGGTGTGCTGTTCATTTCTTTTCAAAATTTTCCCCATCTTCCATTGTTTTTTTTAGTGTTTTTCTCCATCTCTTCTTGGAGCTTCTTAACCTTTTCCTCAACTGCTGTTATTCTGTTGCTCAGAGCTTTAAATGTTTATTTATTTTTATTTACTTATTTATTTATTTATCTATCTATCTATTTATTTATTTATTTACTTTTTGGGTCACATCTAACAATGCACAGGGTTGATTCCTGGCTCTGCACTCAGGAATTACTCCTGGCAATGCTCAGGGGACCATATGGGATGCTGGGAATCAAACCCAGGTCGGCCATGTGCAAGGGAAACACCCTACCCACTGTTCTATTGCTCCAGCCCCTACTTTTTTATTTTTTAATGAATCACTGTAAGGTATAGTTACAGACTTACAAACTTTCGTGCTTATGTTTCAGTCATATAATAACCGAGTACCCATCCCTCCACCTGTGCCCATTCTACACCACCAATGATCTCAGTATCCCTCCCCCCATTTGAATGATTTTTTTGTTTTAATTACCTCTTCATTTCTGCTTCATTTTCTCATTTTGGCTTTCATACTTTATTGTGCTTTGCTGACTACCCATGCCACTGTTCTTCTGAGCTCATTAAGCAACCTCACCAAATTTTCTCAGGATTTTCAGAGCTGCCTGGTGTTGGTTGTGTCTTCCATGTTATTATTTTTGCTCGTTGAACCTGGCGGGTTTCTATATGTCTTCCTTATTGGTTTTCCAGTGTTTTTTCCATTGGTTTTCCAGTGCTGTGCTGAGGGTGACTTCATAATTAGAACAGTGAAGATTCTGAGAGATTAGGCTGAGACCTGCTCTTTCTTCTCTTCCTGTTTTCCAGTGACAGAAAGTACAATATTGGAGCAATAAACTGAGTTTCAGGAGCTGTGGTGTGGGTCCATGGCTATAGGCCGGGTGTGGAGGTTGCCGAGACCAAGACAGAAGGGAAATGATGTCCCTCCCTCCCCAGTTGAGTGGCTGATGTTGGCTGAAAGATAACTCTCATCTGGAAGAATGGAGCAGGAAGCAGTGCTTCAGGAGTGTGGCACGGGTCCATTTAGTGGGGGAAAGGGGAGGTTGGGTGTAAGGTTCTGCTGCCTGTGATTTGGGTTCTACATAAACACAGTATCTCAGCTGAAGCTTGGACGAGGCACCGTGGTGGTGGATGATAAAATACAGGCGCCCTACTGGGAGTTGTGGACTAGCTCCCTGCTCTATCACTGCCCTCATCAGCGACAGGCAGAAGAGCAAAATTTATCTCAACAACATGCATCCAACGAGCTCTGTGACTTGGAGACCTTTCTGTTATGTATGGCTCAAATGGCCATATTTGCCATATTTGACAAATATGTCAGGAACTGAGAATGCAAATGACTGGAGGGTTGGATGTGGCAAGGGACGAAGAGGAAGAGGCTCGATGACTCCTGCTTTGTGATCTGGGGAGTCTGCCCGTGAAAGCTGTGCTGTTAACATGCTTAGGGCAGTGTTTCTTAAAATACCACTTCCATTAGGAAATGAAAGCCAGTAAAAGCTAGAGCACAGAAACATATCATCTTACCCAACATGGGTTCCTCAATTAATATTCATTAGGATCAAATTGTTTATGGCCCACTCAGTACTTGTTCTTATTTGAATAGTTTATGGTCTCAGTTCTGTTGTGGAATCCCATTCTGGGATATTTCTACTTCCTGTTGGCTTTAATTTTCCACATTGCATGAAAGAGTCAAGTGCACATCTCAGCCTCCCATTTCTCTGACCGCTGGAAATGTAATTAATCAGTTGATATGGGAGATTGTGAAAGCTTTACAGGACACATAACACTCTCATGCAGAGCTTTTAGGACCTACGGTTCATTGGTCATCCGAAAGTGAGGAGGTAGGGCAGGGTGGGGCTGGAAAGAGAGTGTGAGGGTTAAGTCACTTGCCTTGCAGGAAGCTAAACCCAATTTGATTCCTGGCACCAGGTAATCCCCTGAGCATCATCAGGTGCAACCGTGGAGGCCCCTGAGCACTGCTTAGGTGACCCAGGTGATACCTGGAGCCTCAGGGCCTGAGCAGGACAGCATACTCGGGCTATTGCATTGAATTTTCAATCTGGTTGGCTGGAATCTTCAGGGGGGTCCTCTGTGACCTCATAAGCATCACTTGGGAGACACGGGGTAGGAGGGGAAAGGAAGGGAAATGGCAGTTAAATTGGAGATTGATTATAGATATTAGATAGAGAGGCAGATAGGTGTTGACAGAAGATATAACTAGTAATCCATATATACATATACTTACATATATACATATACTTACTACCTTTTCCAAAGTTTAAATACACCATATATATATTGTAGATACATATGTTACAGCAATATGTGTATGTATGTCATGTGTAGATACATATGTTAGAGCAATATGTGTATGTATGTCATGTGTAGATATGCACATACACTGTAAATTTGAATGTCTGTATTTGCTTATTTCTCCCCTGAGGATGTTGCAATGACCTACTGTGATGTCAGCTGCAGACATACTCAGCTACAGTGCTCTCACAGTTAACTGTAGTACTTGTGGTTGTGCTTGGTGGTGGTACTTGTACATTGGCTGTGGTGCTTGCCAGAGAATACCCTCCTTTGGTTGTGATGCTGGTCCTCACATGTCTTTTTTTCACATACTGAGTGTGGTTGGAAGTTGCTGGCAGTGCCAGGGAGGACACAGGAGCAGAGCAGTGGGCACCCAGAGCAGAGCCCCAGGATGCAGTTAGGGGCTGTCACTCAGTCGGATCCAGCTCAACGTGCAAGACAGACAAAGCAACTGACACCTCAGGCTCCCTTGTCCAGCCTGGTGATGGAAGGAAGGCTCAGAGCCTTTGGAACTTCCTTTTTTTTTACCATTTTAATTAAGGTATGGGGATCTAGAACACTGTCAATTATACTTGACATGCATACATTATTCCAACACCACACCCAACATCAGAGATACCAGTTCTCTCCACCAGTGTCCCAAGGACCCCTCCCAGCCATCCCCTCTCCCGTGTAACCTCAGCTCTATAGGTAAAATCTCTAGTTCCAATGACTTTGGCCACTTGCTGTTCTCTTACTGTTTCTTTTAATCCCATGGATGAGAGATAGCTTTAAAAAATTTTTTTTTGTGGAGGTGGTAATACCTATATACATATAGATTAATATTGCCGAACTCCTGTAGAACGATTGCTTATGACTAGTAGCTCAATAGTAAGAACAATTCTATGATGCCAATACATCTTTTGTTTTGTTTTGTTTTTTTGGGGTCACACCTGGCAATGCACAGGGGTTACTCCTGGCTCTGCACTCAGGAATTACTCCTGGCGGTGCTCAGGGAACCACATGGGATGCTGGGATTTGAACCCGGGTCGGCCGGGCCGAGTGCAAGGCAAACGCCTTACCCGCTATGCTATCACTCCAGCCCCGCCAATACATCTTAAATACACAACATAGTAAGAATGAGAAGAGGAGAATTAGGAAAATTTAAGGGAAAATCTGAATTGGGAAGGCTATCTTTTTACTTTTGTGTTCTCTTCTTTCTTTCTTTCTTTCTTTCTTTCTTTCTTTCTTTCTTTCTTTCTTTCTTTCTTTCTTTCTTTCTTTCTTTCTTTCTTTCTTTCTTTCTTTCTTTCTTTCTTTCTTTCTTTCTTTCTTTCTTTCTTTCTTTCTTTCTTCCTTCCTTTCTTCCTTCCTTCCTTCCTTCCTTCCTTCCTTCCTTCCTTCCTTCCTTCCTTTCTTTCTTTCTTTCTTTCTTTCTTTCTTTCTTCCTATCTTTCTTTCTCTTGCAGGTGTTCAGCCACACCTAGAGACATTCAGGGGACCATATGTGCCATATGTGATGCCAGAGGTCAAATGAGACCTGAAGCAGGCACTGCAAATGCCCTTATCCCTGGTCCATATCTCCAGCCCCTGCAACAGTTTTTAATCAATGCTTCTAAAGCATAGTCTTCATAGAGACAATAAGCCTCTTCCTTTTGCAGTCACATTTTATTAGTCTAGGTAATCACTTGTATCACTTGTCATCCCATTGATCTTTGATTTGCTGGGGCGGGTACCAGTGACGTCTCCATTTGTCCTTGTCGTGTGCTAGTTGTAGCCCAATGATATCTGCTCGCTCCAGGAACAGGAAGAGCCTCAAATCGTTCATTCAGGGTTTTGACGAAGAAGTCTGACCATCTCATTGGCAGTCCTTTGACATCTCGTGGAATCCAGTCAGTAACAGCTCTAGTCCAGAGGTTGTCTCTAAATCACATTATGTGTCCGGCTCATCTGGTTTTTGACGCCTTGGCAAACGAGACAGCGTCACTGACTCTTGATCTTCGACAGAGGTAGGAACTCCAGATTCCTTCTCTCACTTGAGTAAAACATGATACTCCTGGCATGGCTCTTTCGATTCCTCTTTGGGAATATTTGATAAAATAATATGACTCAAATAACGTGTACAAAAAGCATATAATAGTTTGGGAACAAATACAACTGATATTTGGCAAGAGAATTTCTGCTGTATTCTCCGCCACTGTCCCCTTAACAGTTGTTGGCAGTGCCAGGGGTCCCGCACACACCGCTGGGCATGGCCCTCACATACTTTCTTATAGTGCTTTCAAAACCACATTTGGGTTGTGGTTCCCACACACAGGCTCACCAGGGGGAGCACTCCTGGCCATGAAGTTTGCGTTGGTTGTTTTGTTGTGTTGTTTAATTGCGGTGCTTATTGAGGATCTCACAGGCCTTTGTTGTGCTCACACACTTGGAGCCAGGGTGCTTTAGACATCAAAGACCCTGTTGTGCAGGCAGATTTCCACACAGAGGAGATGCTAAGCCTTTGCTCAGCACATGTGGATAGTAGGGGGGGATTAAACTCCCGGCAAACACTTGTGCCTCTTAGCCATCCCTTGGAACCCTCGGCGATATTTTTTTTTCACTTTTTATTTTATTTTTTCATTGAATCACCATGAGATACACATTTACAAAGTTGTTCATTATTGTGTTTCAGTCATACAGTGTCCAGCTCCTTCCCTTCACCAGTGTCCATTTCCTACCACCAATGTCGCTTATTTCCTTCCTACCACTCACCCTCCCAGCCTGCTTCTATGACAGGTACTTTTCTTCTCTCTCTCTGTCTCTCTGTCTCTCTGTGTGTCTCTCTCTCCTTCTCTCTCTCTCTCTCTCTCTCTCTCTCTCTCTCTCTCTCTCTTTCCTTTTGGGCATTATGATGGTGTCCCTTGTTACATTCTTGAGAAACTTCGTACTGGCACATGGGAATAACCCCACAGGTCTTAACTGGAGTTTAGAAATTCCAAGGTCTGGATTAAACTCAGATTCTTTAATTCACTCTTCTTAACTGAGTGACTACGAAGAAATCATTTTTTTTTAAATGAGCTTTGATTCCTTAGAAGTCAACATGATTATCATAACTTGAAACATTCAGCACTAAGTGCTAGTCTAGCACATCTAAAAAAACTCCTGGAGTGGCTGGAGCGATAGCACAGCAGGGAGGGCGTTTGCCTTGCACGCGGCCGACCCGGGTTCGATCCCCGGCACCCCATATGGTCCCCCAGGCACCACCAGGAGTAATTCCTGAGTGCAGAGCCAGGAGTAACCCCTGAGCATCACTGGGTCTGACCCCAAAAAAGCAAAATAAATAAATAAAAATTTAAAAACTCCTGGTATGCTGTGAATACTTCATAAATACTTATTTCCTTAATTCTTGGTGAAAGAGATACATTTTTATCAACACCCTTCCTTTATTATTTTTGTCAAGATTATGGATAATTATCAAAAATTTTAATGAAAAATTTAAATAGTCAAATCAAACTGATATTATCCTAGGAAATAAAGATTCTTAGGGCATGCTTAATGAATTATCTGAGTCACTGGAAGTGCTGTATCACTGTATCACTGTCATCCCGTTGTTCATCAATTTGCTCAAGTGAGCGCCAGTAATGTCTCCATTAGTCCCGGTCACATGCTAGTGTAGCCGGATGGTGTATTGGGGCTCTTTCAGGGTCAGGGGAATGAGGACTGTCATTGTTACTGTTTTTGGCATATCAAGTACGCCACAGGTAGCTTGCAAGGCTCTGCCGTGTGGGTGAGATACTCTCTGTAGCTTGCCGGGCTCTCTGAGGGATGGAGGCTTTTGGGACAACCTCTAAGTGCCTTTACAGGTGTTCCCAGTCAGGTATATATATATATATATATATATATATATATATATATATATATATATTTCCCTCTATGATTTGTTGCCTACTGTCTGAACCTCACCAAATATGGTGTGGTAATTATGGAAAATGAATAGGGGCTGTTTTCACTCGTGGTGTCCCAGAGGGGGGCTGGTGAGAGCCCTCCTCGCCCCAAGGGACCCAGCCCCAGCAGCTGACCTCCACAACCCAACCACTGCTATACTCCAGGCCACTTTCCACACGCTCAGGCCGAGCCTCACATATGAGTGAACATATTCCTGGACTGGAAGTGCTAGTGAATAAAAATTCAGCTGGTCTCTAGTTTAAGACATAGTTGAGTCATTCGAAAGCCAGGATGGGATCACACACTCATAAGCTCACAGACCCAATTGGAGCTATGTGCTGGAGGAAGAACCCAGTCAAGGCTAAAGCCATTATTAGCATCTTATCCAGAGACCAGGTCCATTTGACCTGCATAGGAAAGAATTCAAGAGCAAGACAGAGAAATTGAAAAAAGAGAAAGATTTATTAGAGTATAGTATACACTTGAAAATATAAGTGCAGGAATGCTTTAAAAAAAAAGATAGAATTGTTTTTTTAAGTAAGACAGTTTACTAAGAGTAAGAATTCACACTAAGAAAGTGTAGGCACATTTCAGAGTGCCATCACTTTCACACAGATTTCTAGGTTACACAGTATAGAATCAGGGTAAATGAACAAAGGGTGAAATATTCAAAGGATTTCAGAGAAGAGTGGGGGCTGGAATTTATGATACCCCACAATCAAGAAGGGCCACCCAGATTCTAACCATCATGGTAATTTCTTTTCTTTTCTTTTCTTTTCTTTTCTTTTCTTTTCTTTTCTTTTCTTTTCTTTTCTTTTCTTTTCTTTTCTTTTCTTTTCTTTCTTTCTTTCTTTCTTTCTTTCTTTCTTTCTTTCTTTCTTTCTTTCTTTTTTTTTGCTGTTTGGGTCACTCCTGGCTCTGCACTCAGGAATTACTCCTGGCAGTGCTCAGGGGACCATATGGGATGCTGGGAATTGAACCCGGGTCGGTCGCGTGCAAGGCAAACGCCCTACCCGTTGTGCTATCGCTCCAGCCCAATTTCTTTTCTTTTCCTTCCTTCCTTCCTTCCTTCCTTCCTTCCTTCCTTCCTTCCTTCCTTCCTTCCTTCCTTCCTTCCTTCCTTCCTTCCTCTCTCTCTCTCTCTTTCTTTCTTTCTTTCTTTCTTTCTTTCTTTCTTTCTTTCTTTCTTTCTTTCTTTCTTTTTCTTTCTTTCTTTCCTTCGCTTTTTGGGTCACACCCAGCAATGCTCAGGGGTTACTGCTGACTCTATTCTCAGAAATTACTTCCAATGTTGCTCTGGGAACCATATGGGATGCCATGGATAGAACTTAGGTGGACTGCATACAAGACAAATACCTTACCTGCTGTACTATCACCCCCATCATGATAGTTTCTTGAGGCTTCAGTTTATAATGAACATTGTAAACATCATGGCTATGTTAGATGGTATTTTAATATGAAATTTGTTATAATAAGCATGCAATGAATCATAAATAATCCATCAGTCACTTAGTCCTCCATGTTGGATTTTCTTGACCTTAGTTGATCTTAAGCTCTGACAGATTTTGGACCTCATTGTTCTCTTCTTTTGAGATATTCAGCATCTGTAACACATTGATTCTTTTGTCTAAAACACATTAAGTTTCCAGCATTACTTGTGAATAAGAGAGGCATAATCAAAGATATGCCTGATAAGCTAATGAAATATGGAAGACTATTAACCTGTTTAAAAAAAAAACAGGGCTCACTAGTTATTAGTCCTTGTTAACCAAGGTGTGTGCTTCAGGGAATAACAGAATGTAGTAGTCACAATGCTTTGCAATGTTTGCACAAGGCAAAATTTTCTGATTCCTTCTCCATGTCAGTTGTTGCTACATTTACACTGGCCATTTTCCCATCTCACTTTTCTCCCCCCAGCCCCCTTATAATAACAATTGGTAATTAGACATTTATAAAAATAAAGAAAACAAAGATCTTCAACACAACGGACTCATTTCAGATCCCTCTTCCCATTTACTGTTGTAGCCCTATAACGGGTCTGTTCTTAGGTCTAGGGTAGTTTTGAAAATTTCTTTTTGGGATCTGTAAGGAGCAAAAGTTGTTACCCCCAAAATTACTTTTTAACAAAACCAAAATTTCATAGGTGAACGTTGCAAGTGGAAGGGAGATTGCCTTGGAAAGATATTTACGGTAAACATCTCCCTGCTGGAGACCTCCTGATGTAGATAGAAATGGAGAAGGAAGAATATAGCTCTCAGCCCTTTGTTCCATATGGCTTTCTTTAGTAGCCTTCCGAAGATCCTCATTTTTTCTTCCCAAAGTCCCTCTACATCAGCCAAGCCATTTGAAAGATGGCATCTGGCCTCCACCAGATGTGACCAAAAACCAAAAAAAAGAGAGAGAAATAGTAGAGATAAGTACCAAGAGGAGTACTTCACAGCTTGGAAGGTGACCTCACATGCTAGGTGAAGAAGCAGCTCTGATAGAGAAGGGATCACCAAGCAAAGGGTGCTAGGCGGGCCCACTAGGGATGGGAGATACAGGCTGAAAATAGACTATAGACCGAACATGATGCCTACTTAATGTCTCTGTAGCAAACCACAACACCCAAAAAGAGAGAGCGAGCAAATGGGAATGCCCTGCCACAGAGGCAGTGTGGGGTGAAGGGGACAGGGTGGGGATGCTGGGAGGGATGCTGGAACCATTGGTGGTGGAAAATGGGCATTGGTGGAGAGATGGGTACTCGATCATTGTATGACTGAAACGTAAGCATGAAAACCTGTAAGTCTGTAACTTTGTCTCACGGTGATTCACTAATAAAATAAAATAAAATAAAAAGAGAGATAAAAGTTAAACACAGCATTGCCATATAATCTAGTAATTCTACTTTGTATTGTATACCAAAAAAAGTAATCCAAGTGTGAATAAACAAAATTTGCTTATTTTTATGTGTAAATAAAATATAGCATAAACATACAATGAAACACTAACACTAAAGAGGAAAATCTTGACACATGCCACATCATAGATGCACCTTGAAGTCTTTTGATGAGTGAAAGAAGTCTGACCCAGAGGACGCATTTCATGACTCCAGTTAGATGAAGATTTTTGAGCAGTCAGATTTGTGATGGAAAAGAATGGGGTTTTGAGGGCCAAGCGGGGAAGGGAGAAACGGTGAGTTACTGTGGAATGGATATAAAGTCCCATCTTGGCAAAGATCCTTTTGGAGATGGATTTGGTAATGACGTATAGTGCTGTGACTGTATTTTAATACTATAGGGATGTACCTTAAAACGCGATTATAACATTTAAATGTATGTACTTTATCAAACTAAAAATATTATTTAGGCTTGAAACTAGATGGCTTCTCAGCCTTGAGGTAAATTACTCAGCTTTGCTAGATTCTCTCCTGTACAAGGAGTATACATACTATTAATAAATTCCTCTTTTTTTCTCTGATCCATCTGCCGGATGCTTGATTGATTATTTTTTCCAGGTCTCTGAAGAGTCAGAGGGGTATGGAATCATTTCCTCTCTCTCCAGACAGGCCGTTATGCTCTCTCATCAGAACACTGGGTCTGGGAATGAGGCGGAAGGATGTTATAAGGATAAATGAAATGATATTCACACAGCACTTTAGGATGTTCCTATAAAATGCACCTTTGTAAATATGAAGTATTCTAAAAGGCCAGTGACTGCAGCTTCTATTTAAAATAAAAGCTGCTCGCAGCAGTTTCAACCCCGGGAAAGTGAACACATCAGCTTGAAAGTGAAGTGCGTTTTGTTTGGTAGCAGCAGGCTGATCGCAGAGCTGGGTCCTTACTGCAAATAAGACTAAATGTTAGTCTGCCTCTGGGGTCCTGTGTGTTCCGCTCTGCTCTTAGATTCCTCTGCTGCTTCTGTGGCCTTTGAGCCCCGGGGGTGTCTGGCAGTCTGGCTTGATCTTCCCTCCTCTGGGAGCACTGCCGGCCACCACCAGCAAGCCAAGATAAGACCATCCTGTGGATAGGAATGCATTCATATCTATTTATGAGGCAGATACTGTTATACAGGAAATGTGGACAAGAGAGGGTCCCATATAGTAAAGAGAAACCGCACACCCTCAGCTGAGAGGTGGGCAACTCCAGGACAGCCAGTGAGGCCGTTCCGTGACTGTCCAGATGCAGCAGGATTCATGCCTGTTTTTGTTTGTGTTTATTGATAGTCCCTGGGGGCACATTAAAGGAATCCCATCAGGGTTATTTTGAAGCCAGATCAAAGAGACTCTTGGAAAGAGAGAGAGAAGAAAAGAGTTTACCACTGAGGCAGGCATCGGGGTAGGGGGTGGGAACTGGGGACAATGGTGGTGGGAAACGTACACTGGTGAAGGGACGGGTGTTGGAACATTTATGACTGAAACTCAATCATGAACAACTTTGAAACTATGTATCTCATGGTGATTCAACTAAAAATAAAGTAAAATAAAATAAAATATCAAACAACAACAACAAAGAGACTCTCAGGAAACCTTTAAGTTGATACAGAATGAAAAGGCATCATCCTTGGGCTGGAGTGGCAGTTCTAAGGACTAGCATATGCTTTGCATGCAGGACCCTAGGTCTGATCTTGGCACCACATGGTCCATGAGCACTCTACTGGGAGTGGTTCCATGAACTCTACTGGTTATGACCCCTGTCCCCAAAGCCAAAGTCATATCTGGGTGGCCATGGTACAGGAATGCATTTGGAGCTCTGCGGATGTCAGTTATATATGTAACCCATTGACCGTGTTACAATATTGTGATATATTTTAGATATACGCACGGAAGAGCCTGGCAAGCTACCTGTGATGTACTTGATATGCCCAAAACAATAACAACAATGTGCTCTTCATGTTCCTGGAGTGAGCAGATGCCATTGGGCTACACTAGCACGCAACAGGGACAAATGAAGACGTTACTGCCGCCCGCTTGAGCAAACTGATGAACAATGAGATGACAGTGATACAGTGATTAGATATACACACTTGGACACATCCCAGAGCTGCCCTAGGTACTTCAAGGCTAATCTTGGAAGAGATGTAAGCCATGCCATGGAACTCATGGGTACACTGGTCTAAAGGTTGAAAACTCTGGGGTGTGCCCAGGAGGGGAGCAGGCTGAGTTCCTGCACTGCCAAAGCCCCAGTACATACACCCCATATTGCCTCAATGCAAATGGCCCAACTTCACTGCTTCACGATGAGTGTCTGCAGATTTGCCAAGCTGAGAAAACCACCAGGTACAGCAGTTTTCAGGCTGAAACTCCCAGGAGGTCTTCTCAGAGTGGGGGCGGGCAGCCTTCCCCCAAATAGCTCAGCTAACCCTCAGACAATGACTATAATAACCCCATTGTGAGATATAATAATTTTTCACGAATTTTCTTGTACTTAAGTATTTTTCAATAACTCCATTAGCCCGTTAGTAGTAATAGGCAATATCCAATAAATTATTTTATGCCTGCTAAGGAGGTAGACTTGGAGGATGGGAGGAAAACTGGGGACAATGATGGAAGGAACAACACACTGGTGGTGGGATTGAGATGGGAACATTGAATGCCAAACAACTGTACTATTAGCAACTTTGTAAATTATGGTGTTTAAATGAAGTTTTTAGTTTTTAATAAAGACACACTTAGTTTGTAAGTTGACCAAAACACATTTCTCAAACATGTTTGGGCTTCATCAACAGTTCTTGCAGACAACTCCCATAAGCCTTGGAATTTTCTGTGGTGAAAATGCTAAAGGTCTTTTACTATGCTAGTGAGTGGGGTGTATCATAGGTTGGAGGTTGGTTGTCAAGGTGACTAGCCATATGATTAGAAAATTAGATTTCTAGGTCCATCCCCTTGATCTGGGAATGGGGGCTGGGAGAGGGACTAGAGATTGAGTTTCATTGCCAATGGCTAATGCTTTAGTCAGTCATGTCAGCGAAACTTCCACAAAAATGAAAAGGAAAGTCTTGGAAGAGCTTCTCGGGAGTTGAGTGGGGAAAGATTTGAGGAGCCCCAGAGAGAGCCTGAAAGCTCTGTGCCTCTTCCCTGTACTTGACTGTGCATCTCTTCCATCTGCTGTCTTTGCGTTATGTCCTTTGTTCTCAGTTGGTGACCCAGTGACTAAAGGGATTCTGTGAGTACCTGGGGACATCTTGCTTTGACCCAGTTGGTCAGAAGCACAGGCTTGTGACCTGGTTTTATGTTTGCAACTGAAACAGTGGAACACGGGTGGGAGCCTGAGTCCTTTGCCTGTGGAACCAGTTGTTCTCTCTGAGATGATGATGATAGAATTGAGCTAATTCTTGGTGTCTGAGTGGCTGGCTGGTGTGTGGGAGCCTATCCAGTGAGGTTGGCATTGTGTCTGGGAGTCCTGCACAAGTTTACTACGGGTTGGTTAGCATTGTCACTGTGTCTGTGTGTCCCTGTGTTCTATGCTCTGCTGAACAGAAACTGATCCAAGACTCCAAGAGACTGAAGGGGCAGGAAGAGAGGGCGAAGGGACTCTCTGCTTTTTTTGGGGGGAGGGGTCACACCCGGCAATGCACAGGGGTTACTCCTGGCTCTGCACTCAGGAATTACTCCTGGCGGTGCTCAGGGGGCCATATGGGATGCTGGGAATTAAACCCGGGTCGGCCGCATGCAAGGCAAATGCCCTACCCGCTGTGCTATCGCTCCAGCCCCCCGAAAGGGACCTCTGATGGGTCTCAGAAAGTAAGAAAACCAAGATACGATGTAAAGAAAAGAAGTTACTCGGACACCAGTTTCAGGAAAGCCCCAAGTGCGAAGGCTAGAGCCCCTCTGTCCTTTGGAGAAGCAGGAACTGAGGCCTGACAGAACCATGAGTTACAGCAATGGATGGAGGGACAAGGATGGACCCCTCAGGAGACGAGATGCCCCAGCAGGAATAAAAGACCACATTGAGATTGTGAGAGAAGACCACCAAAAGTTCACTCTTTTTCCTTCAACAATACTCTGGGAGCAAACTTACCTTCATAGACAGCCGCAAGTGGGGGCAGATTGGGGAAAACCCTTCAAAACCAATTTTGGCAAAGGCAATGAGTGAGACCCATTCTCACTCTGGATCACCATATTCCACCGCGGCATGCATGGTGCCTTTCTTTTAGTTTACGGGGGTGCCCTCTTGTCTCTTGTTCTTTTCCCACTATTTCTGAAACAAAAATCTTTACTCCTGAAATCTGTCTGTGAGGGAAGATGGTGAGCCTAGGAAACGTGTGGAGAAGACAGCACTAACTTTTCTTCTGCTGCAAAAATCAATCACCTCTTCCTGCCCAAAGCCACGAGTGCCATGAAACTTGGGTAGCTGAGACCAGTTCCTGTGATGAATAGATTAAGTGGATTTCCCGTGCACCTAGATGATTGCCCAGTGGGGCTGGTGGCTCCTTAGCAGAGATGCCGTTCAGGTGCTTGGGGCAGACTTTACCAGTCCTACTGTCCCCAGGCCAGGAATTCTCCAAGGGAGACCCAGGTGGGTGAAGCAGGAGGCAGTGTCTCTCTCCCTGTTGAGGCTTGTGCCTCCTCATTCCCCCCAGCCCCCACCACTGATGTGATGATCAAACTGGGCTCAGAGGGCAAAGAAGCCTATTTGAGTTGACAGAAGTCACATCAACAAAAATAACAGAGGGAGACATAGGAAGAAGGCAAGTTAAGGGAGGGCAGCTGTGTGGAGCAACTCTGCAAGAGGGCCCTGGTAGCAGAGACAGAGCTTGAGAAGCTCAGCAAGGAAATACAAGAGTTTCCAAAATGCAGAGGGCGACGTGTCAACTATCACCTTTTGAAAATTCTGTTTGCCTTCCTGATGTTAATGTGGCTGTGGGAATAGTGTGTGCGCGCACACACACACACACACACACACACACACACACAATCAAATAACATTGAGCAAATAATTTGCTTGTTTGGAATTTAATTATTCAAGCAATTAATACATTTTGCTTTGGGGGGGCCATACCCGTCAGTGCTCAAGGGTTACTGCTGGTTCTGCACTCAGGAATCCCTCCTGGAAGTGCTTGTGGTACCATGTAGGATGCCGGGAGTTGAACTTGGGCTGTCCGCATGCAAGGCAAGCATCCTACCCACTGTACTATGAATCTGGCCTCAGAATTTGAAATTTTTAATCTGGAGTTTAAAAAAATTGCATCTTTTCTTATGTAACTTCAGAAAAAAAAGTATTATGAACATGTTGGTGCCTTTCCATCGATGCTTGTAAATAAGGAAAATTGTCAAGCATTGCCCTGTGCAAAGATTCTAAAATGTCACCTGATGCCTTGTCATCATTTTATATTTATGGTTAGAAAGTGTGAGACTTACATCCTGTTCTGTTTCTAAGATTATTCCAAAAATAGTAATATTAAGGATCACCATTGACTTTTCTCCTCTTTAAGAACAGGAAGTGGACATCACATGAAGGGTGGGGGAGATACTGAGGGTAAGAATGTAGCTCGAGTCGAGTGCTACAGTACATGTTTCACATCTGCAAGTCCTGGGTTCCACCCTGCGGTCCACACTGATTACTCCTGACACCTCAGCACCCTACCCAGAGCACCGGATGTGGCCCTGGTGACCCAAGCACTGTTATGTACTTTATCATTACCAGATGCTCATGACAGCCCTATAAAGGTGTTATCAGTGACGCCGTGGGAAAGGACCCTTCTCTCAATGAGAAGCTTGAGAGACTCGTGCAAGTCTGAATCGTAGTAATAGGTCATGTCTTTCTTACAGACACTCTCATCCTTTTGGAGAATTCACACCTGACAGGTAATTCATGCCTGCAGCTTGGATATTCTGTTCAGTGAAAAAACAGTCCCATAACTATGGTTTGGTGATTTACTCAAATGGTTGTTGTGGAGTTTCAAACCTCTGGGTTTGCACACTCTTGGATGCGTAAGAGTTCTAAAGCAAGGCAACTCAAATTGGTTTCAGAAGTGTCTTCATCTGTAATCACCACTTAGTCTTCCAAATAAATCTTTAGGTAGATGACTAAAATGATCGTGAGAAAGCCATAAAACATGAAAATGGAATCATTTAAAATGTGTTTGTTCTTGTTTCTTTATTGTTTTTAGAGTGTTTGGTTTTTGAAAATTCAACACATGAAAATAATAGATGATATATGATAGATTCTGGCTGTTTGCCATGCGGTGCCAAGTGAGGCAGCAGAGTATTTCAATACAAAGGGGGGAGGAAAACAGACTGTTCTTCTAGAAAACAAAACAGGGCCAGGGAGATAGTACAGGGGATAAGAACTTTGTTTTGCATGTGGCTGACCCAGATTTGATCCCGGGCACCACATATCATCCTTGACAGTGCCAAGAGTGATCCCTGAGCACAGAGCCAGGAGTAAGCCCTGAGCATAGCTGGGTATTGTCCAAAAAGCCCTACACCCACCATACTCCCCCCAAAGATTTTGTACTTAGTTACTTCTTAAAGTCTTAAGGTCTGGGCTTTGTTTGGTACAGTACTAGGGGGTTTAAGCATTCTTCCTAGAACAGAAATCTCAAGTATATGGATTCTATCCAAACAAACAAAAATCCCCCTTCCCCCCAAAAAAAATCTCATCCTTGCTTCTCACTAAAGATTTTCTTTAAATACTAAGAAGTTTAAAGTTTAAGAGACTGAAGATTGCTTATCAGGTCCCCTTTAGAAGCAATTCTGGACTGAATAAGTTCTGTTTCCCTGGGAGGAAGGGAAAAACTGGGAAACTCAAAGTGTGAATACTGTGCTTACGACATTGGGGAGATGAGGGGGTAGAAACTTGCAAGACTGATTCTTTTTCTAAATCTCTTTTTTGACCTAAGCATCAGACATCAGTATTTCACATACCCAGCACATCCTTTTTATTCCGAACACCAGAAAGAGCTACTATAAAGATGTGGTGATAGTGGGTTATCTAATAAAGAACTCTCACCTGCTTTAAAAAAATAAGAATGTGAATCCAAGAGGCTGGGGAGATAGTACTAACCCTGTACGCAGCTGACCCTCATTCAATTACTGGCACCACATATAGTCTCTTGTGCATCACTAGGGGTCATTCTTGAGCACAGAGGCAGTAATAGTCCCTGAGCACTGCCAGGGATGGCCCAAACCTTCACTTCCACTGCCCAAAAAGATTATGGACCCAAATGGAAAAGAAATAAAAATATTTGCTAATATCCCCAATCCTTAATGAAGACATGTCCCAGACTCAGAAGAAAAGGAACACCTTCTTAGAAAATTCCAGTCCTTCAAAGCAGAGAAATAAACATGGCTAGCTTAAAAAAATTATTTTCAGGGTTGGAGCCATAGTGGGTAGACTGTTTGCCTTGCATGCAACTGACCCGGGTTCGATCCCTGGCATCCCATATGGTCCCTTGAGCCCCATCAGGAGTAATTCCTGAGTGCAGAGTCAGAAGTAACCTCTGAGAACTGCCGGATGTGGCCCAGAAAACAAAAGCAACCAACCAAACAAAAAAAGATATTTCAGTTTAAAACTCAGCAGACGACAAATCCAGGCTCTCTGGAGATTTGGCTCCCAAACACCCGATCCATCACAGAAACATTTATTTTCTATGTCATCTTAATGATATTCTCAAAGCTCTGTGTTTATCGTTTAACGCGTCTATCATTTATTGATGACTAATGGCCAATAAACAGGGCCCTTTGCTTTCGTATTTATGGATTCGGCCCATTAGACTCTGTGTGAAAGACACCGGGACAATGCAGCTGGGTCCCAGCTAAAAAGAGTTGCAGCGGCATTATCTGCCACTCAAGTCAAGACAAAGACATGAACTTGTAAGGGGCCACAAGTTCACGTGCTCTTCCAACCAGAGAAGCACTTCCAGGTCATGTCATTAGGACCAAATGAGTCTTTGTAAACATATCATATCAAGGGCCACCTTTCTATCTGTCTCTGGCTTCAGATAGACCCTGTGTTTTTCTGCATGATTCCACAAGACACCACAAGAGACAGTGGGAACACACAGAGTGTCTGGGATCACTTTCAGGATAATCCATGCTTGGGAGTGATGGCAGTAGAGCGCCTGGAGAAAGCAAAGTTTGATAAGGAAATTTAGCTGCTGGAAGTTTGTGGCAAAGAAGACACATGATACAGAGAGAAATACATCAAAAGGACACACTTATTAAGACACTTAAAAAATTCAGTTAATTGGACAAGAGATCACTGTCACTGTATTACTGTCATCCCATTGCTCATTGATTGTTCAAGCAGGCTCCAGTAACATCTTCATTCTAGTGCTAGTGTAGCATGCTAGTGTTGCGTGTTAGTGTAGCCCAATGGCATCTGCTCGCTCCAGGAACATAAAGAGCATGTTATTGTTACTGTTTTGATTTTTTTTTTTGTTACTGTTTTTGACACATCAAATTCATCACGAATAGCTTGCCAGGCTCTGCCACGCAGGCGGGATATTCTTGGTAGCTTGCCAGGCTCTCTGAGAGGTATGGAAAATGAGTAGAGTGTCTTATGATGTGTCGCATGGCCGCTTTCGCAGCTGCGAGGTCCAGAAACTATGTTCACTCGTATATGAAGCTTGGCCCGAGAATGTAAACCAGCCTGGAGCGTGGCAGAGGTTGAGTTGTGGAGGTCGGTTGACGGGGCTGGATCCCTTGGTGCAGGGAGGGCTCTCACCCCCCCTCTGGGGCACTCCGAGTGAAAACAGCCTGTTGCAGAGTCCGATGGCGTGATTATAGGGGCCTCATTTTATGCTCCCTTCTGGGAGAAGCAGCCGTGAGTTCTGGACAGTGGCCGATGAGGAGATTATTTGGCACCAGCAGGAGGTGGCTTATGGGCATGATCCCTGGGTCGCCAGAGACTGGGGGAAGCAGGCAGAAGATCTCTGCTCTGGGCATGAGATATAGACAGCAAATAAGGTGACTGACCTGGGTTTGATCCCTGGCACTCCAGATGGTCCCCAGAGCACTGCCAAGAGTGATCCTGGAATGCAGAGCCAGGAGTAGTAAGCCCTGAGCAAGCTGGGTGGGACCCAATTGCGCCAACCACCTCTTCCAAATTTAGTCAATCCATTTACCAAATAAGGGAAAAGGAAAAAAGTTAGCGGGGTGCCTCCCTTCTTTGATCACCTGAAGCTCTCTTTGGGTTATTAAAGCACTGCTATGCCATGCATTTTGTAGGAGAACATGGACACTTGGGAGTTGAGTTAAACTTTAATACACTACGTTGGTTTGTTTTGAGGCCACACCCAGCAGTGCTCTGAATATGCATGAATTGGACTTACATGACCTGAAGGCACAACAAATACATCAGCCAACTCCAGTTTCAATTTTTGACTCCATCACCCTTCTCTGCTGCTTTGTGAAGCTCCCAGTAAGAGTCAGGCAGAGGTGAAGTCTTTGGGGCTCCAAACCCATGAGTTTGGAAGATGGCCCAGGGGGACTGTGATCGATATTCCCTAAGAACATGTTCAGTGAGAAACTCTACGACCCTAACTGCAGGGAGGAACGTGCAAAGAGCTGCACAGGGACGTTTAGCTGTTTAGAAAGTCTTGCATGTCTTAAGAAAGTGGCATGACATGTCCTGGAAGGAAAAAATAAAGAGAGATGTGGGTCCCAGAGGCAGTTCAGGGGTTAAGATACATGTATGGTAAATAGGACACTTGCGTTGTATGAGACTTCCCTGGGTTTGATCCCTGGTACCCTATATGGTCCCCCAAGTACTGCCAGGAGTAATCTCTGAGTGCAGAGCCAGAAGGAAGCCCTGAGCACTGTCAGGTGTGGCCCCAAACAAACAAAAACAAAAAACATGCCACTTTGCCTTATATGCAGTCAACCCTGGTTTGATGCTGGCACTGCATATAGTTTCCTGAGCACTGCCAGGGTTCAATTGTGGCTGGAGAGCCCGGAGTAAGCCCTGAGCACCACAGAGTGTATCCTTATAAAATAAGGATATAAAGAAGAGGACCATAAAATAAAACAAAATAAAATAAAAAATAAAAGAAGACAGACACATAAAAGCAAGTGGTGAAAATTCCTATTTTATTTTACATTGATAACCTTGCAATAAATCACGTATAAGATTAAAAAAATAACCTAGTACCAGTAATCCTGTTTTTACTAGCCATAAATCCCAAAGAATGTGTGGTTTGAAAATAATCCACTGGGCAGAAGTTACAGTTGGCAATCTCTATGGGGCTATCTTTTTTTGAAGGGGAATCATTGCCTAATTATCTAATTTTCAAAAGACAGAGCATTTCCCAACACAAGTCACTTTGACATCTGGAGTTTATGCTGAGATGAGTGGAGGGCCTGCATGTTGAGAAAAACTTTTTATGTCTGTAAGTATTAGAAGGGGCTGGAGTGATAGCACAGCAGTTGGGCGTTCGCCTTTCACATGGCCGACCGTGTTCGATTCCTCTGCCCCTCTCGGAGAGCCCGGCAAGCTACCGAGAGTATCACGCCCGCATGGCAGAACCTGGCAAGCTACCCGTGGCGTATTGGATATGCCAAAAACAGTAACAATAAGTCTCACAATGAGAGATGTTACTGGTGCCCACTCGAACAAATTGATGAGCAACGGGATGACAGTGAAGTATTAGAAGATTAAAATCTGGAGGTTATTTCCCAGAATTAATATTTTTCTTAAGTTGTTTGAGTTGATTTCATTTCCACAGAAGTATTTGAAAATCTGTACAAGTGCCTATACTTTTCACTCAGCTTTTTCTTATGTTAACATCTTATATAAAGGAATAATTATCAAACCCTGATGAATTTCTGAGACCAGAGAGGTAATACAGGGGTAATAGCTGCTTGCCTTGCGTGCAACTGACCTGTTTGTGGTTGCTGGCACTTTTTATGGTCCCCTGGGCACTTCCAGGGGTGACCCCTAAGCACAGAGCCAAGAGTATGCCCTGCGCACAACTGGATGTGGCACAAAACCCACAATAAAAACAGGAAGCAGGGGCTGGAGCAATAGCACAGCAGGTAGGGCGTTTGCCTTGCACGCGGCCGACCCGGGTTCAATTCCCAGCATCCCATATGGTCCCCTGTGCACCGCCAGGAGTAATTCCTGAGTGCAGAGCCAGGAGTAACCCCTGTGCATCGCCAGGTGTGACCCAAAAAGCAAAAAAAAAAAAAAAAAAAAAAAACAGGAAGCAAACAAAAAAGTGCTGAATTTCCAAATCAGATGGACAAATTGGCATTTTTGTAAGAAATAATTTTTGCTTTAAAAATAATTATTTTAAAAGTGAAATTTATCTGTTACACAGGCGGGGTGGGGGGCTGGGGAGGTGGGGGGTGGGGGGAGGTATACTGGGATTCTTGGTGGTAGGATATGTGCACTGGTGAAGGGATGGGTATTCGAGCATTGTATAACTGGGACTTAAACCTGAAAGCTTTGTAAATTTCCACATGGTGATTCAATAAAAGAGTAAATTTTAAAAAAATAATTATTTTTACTGAATCACTGTGAGATACATAGTTACAAAGCTGTTCATGGTTGGGTTTCAGTCATACAATGTTCCAATACACATCCTTCTAATAGTATCTATTTCCCACCATCAATGTCTCTAATTTTCCTCCCACCCCCCATCCCCCACTACCATTACCAGACAGGTAATTTACCAGACAGGTAATTTCTCTCCTTCACTCCTTCCGCCCCTCTCTCCTTTTGGACATTATGGTTTGCAGTACAGGTACTAAGAAGGCATCATGTTTGTTCCTTCACCTATTTTCAGCAGGCAGTTCTTATCCAGAGTGGTCATTTCCAACTATCATTGTCATAGTGGTCCCTTCTCTATCCCAACTGCTTTCTCTCCCAGCACCTGAGGCAGGCTTACAACCATGGCCCAATTCTCCTGGCCCTTGTTTCTACATACCATCTCTAGTTTTCCTATTATTTCTACAGACTATTTCTAGCATTTCTCATAACCAGAAGTCAGTTCTTTCTAAGAGGATCTTATCTGTAGGACATTTGTTTGTCCTTTCTGCCTTGCCACAGGGAGCTTAAGTTTATTGGGTTACACCCATCACAGTGCTCGAGGCACTCCCATGCCTCTGTGTTTATCTTTAACCTCTTTCTTTGTGCTCTGCTTTCCCAACCAGTCAATCACCTTTATCTCCTAATAAGACTCTGGAAATATTACTTTTCTCTTCTCCTTATGTCTTTTGCATAGTTAATTCAGAGCAACGTCCTTTTTGTATGGACACAGGAAGACAGTTAATGCTATGCTTTTGTAACTTGGGAAGTTAGTTGACTCAATAATATTCACTCCTGGGCATTTGTTCTCTCAACTTAAAACTCAGTTTCTCTTAGTTCCTAGCACCCCAGAATCAGGGTCCTGACAAGGGAATGGATAGACCCAGGACAAGCAGTGAATACCCTGGCATCGAAATGGGCCCGGCCAAAGCACCATAATACTATAAGAGGATGGTCATTGCATAAATTCTGTCACAATCCAAAAAGTAACAACTGAATAAGGACCCTGCTAGGGTTAGGAAAGACTAATCTGGCCTGAGCACTGTAGTCTGAGATCTATAGCGAGATGCCCCCAGGAAAGCCATCCTATATGCTTAATGTGTCTCTTAACTGCGTCCATACAAAATGACTAATATTAAGAAGTAGAATTAAGATGAGTGTTTAAATGACTGAGGAAAGGAGAAACACACCCTAGGTGTTATTTTGCCCTTGAGCAGATTTCCTGGCTACAGGAGATCAGGAAGGGATTTGATATGTTGACGGTGATATCCTACCTGGGTGTGGTTGCTACCAACAAGGTTTGGAGGGTGTGAGAGACTAGAGAGACCAGGATGGCGATTGGAGCGCAAAGAGACTAGCACGAGGGAGAGGAGGAGACAGGAATGAGGGGCAGGGTGAGACTGGAGTGGGGGGCGCCTAGTGAGACTGGAACAGGCGCGTGGGGAGAATGGAATAAACAGCAACTGATCACCAACCAGCCTGGCCCTTTTGAGGTTTCTTCCTTCATCCGCCCATGGCATCTGTCATCCCAGGTGAAGAAGTGGCCTGAGACCACCAAACACAGGCGGCGAGAGAGAGCCGCGAGCTTCTTATTCATTTTATGAAAACACACCTATCTGTCAGCAGAGCATCTGGTCCTCATCACATGAGTCATCCTGATTTCATCTTGTAAATCTCCTTCCTCCTGGAAGCCCCTGGTCAATCTAGTTCCTTAGCTCAGGATATAAATTTCCTACTTAAGCCAGTTAGAATCTCCTGATGGGTGGGGTAACAGTTTTCTTTTGTTCTACTTTGTTGTGAAATTTCTTACTTGACCGGATTGAAAAAAAGACTGAGAGGGAGAGGCAACGGCAACATTAAGATGAGGGTTCACCGGAAGCAACAGAAAACTCAAAATCATGGTGACGTGAGAAAGAGATATGTTTTCCTCTTAGACTTATGACCCAGCTTTGGCTGTCAAGAGCCTTGGCAGTTCCCAGATGTTCTCATCTCCTTGCTCTGTTAGCCCGAGATGGTTGTGGGAATTTCTGCCTTTCCAGCTACATTCCACCAACAAGAGGTGGAAATAGAGGTGACTCTTCCTTCAAGGGTCTTGATAGAAATGGGGTGCTTCCAATGGCATTCCCAGTGGTGAGACAAAGTAGAATGTCCACCTCCTGGTGGCAAAGGGAGTTGTGATCTTTATTTGACAGTCCTGTGCCTGATTATAAGTTCAATAAGTAGAAGTTCATTCTACCATGAAGAATAATGGAGACACTGGACCTGTCCGAACTATATATCCTTTATCTTAGTCACGCAGCCTTTGGAAGCTCATGGACCTACCGTAATGTATGAAAGTCCTGGGATTTCCAAACTTGATTTAGATCCTCGCTACCTCTTACATTCCAGTTGATGTTCCACTCAGTGGACAGAGACATAGACATATGAAATTATCTAGGAGCAGAGAAAAAAGTCCTTTGGAGAATTTGAATATATTTGGCATTTTCTCTCAGCAACAGGAAGCAGGGCAAGGAATGTGGCTCAGTGGTAGAGCACTGGCCTTGCGTGTGTGAGGCCCTGCTTTGGTCCCCAGCAACACACACACACACACACACACACACACACACACACACACACACACACAAGCAGTCGGTGAGCACTCTGTTCAGGATCTCTGACCACCTAGAGCAAGGAAAGCGCTGTGTTTTCCATAGAAACCAACACGAAGGGGAAAAAAAAACACTTAGCATAATCACTGCACATTAATTTTTTTCTGATTACAGCCATACATTCATCTTAAATGACAAAACCTACATTACTCGTACTATTTTCTACACACATGTGCTCTAAAATGCTCACTCGTTATCCCACTCTTTCTTCATTAACGGTGCCAAGTAATGCCTTTGCTTTCAGCTTAGCTAGTTTTTCCAAGTGCTTCTCTGATGTCGTTAGGCCTGGTGCGGCAGCTTTATTTCTTTTCCTCGTTCTGTCCTTCATCATTTATTAATGACAAGGACCGTGTGATGAAGAGTTGTCAACATTATCATTTTTCTATATTTACTATATAATAACTGCGTTGAAGTGGATTTGTCACCTAATAGCCTTCAATGATCCCTCGCTTTCTGGGGCGGCATATTCCCCCATTATTTACCGTGCCTCCCAATAACTTATCATCCACGGCCGTCGACTCGCCTCTTTGTCCTTAATTTCCCGAGACAGATTTCCACTTAAGAGATGGAGCGACTATTAGAGAGAGAGAGTTTCCACAAACCACAAGGTCTTCTGCCAAGAGACGCTGTCACCCACTCGGGGTTAAGGGAAGAAGGCAGCCTTGCCTCGTCCCTGAGCCAGCCCCTGGCTGTTGACAAGGAAAGGCTCAGAGACTTGGGCAGAGAGAATGTACGCGCATGGCTCTGTCTCTAGCTCCACGCAAGGAACTAAGTGCCCGAATCCCTGCCCGGGGAGATGAGACACAATCATACTCCTGGTCTAATGGGCAGCACTGCCTTCTAGATTTGAGCCAGAATCTTCAGGACTGTTTAATACTGGCCTGTGCATTTCTTCCAGGGAGAGCCCAAATCCAAGAAGAAAGCAGTACACCATGCTTAGTGCTTTTTAGCAACACTTAGAGAAGCCGACCAGGAGATAATTTACACAGGAAACGAGCCAGCTGCAGTGTTTTTGAATTTGGCCTGTGTTCCATCGTAGTATTCCATTGTCATCAGTAAGGCCACTCTATCTTTATCTTCACTATCTTTAGAATACAGGAAATTAAGTCAGCATTTTCTTAGTTTCTGAAGCTAACAATGCCCATTGGTACAAGAACTCTCTGATCAAAACGCCTCTTTGAAAAGATAATTTGTTTTAACATGACGTGACTTCTTTATTTTATTTAAGCATTTTTTGTTTGGGGGCCAGAGAGATAGTACAATGGGTAGGAAACTTGTCTTGCATGTTGGTAAGTTTGAATCCCATATAGTCCCCCGAGTTCCACCAGGAGAGACCCCTGAGGGCCATAGCCAGGAGTAAGCACTGAGCACTGGTGTGTGTGGTCAAGAATAATAATAATAAAATAATAATAATAATAATAATAATAATAGCACTGTGGTAGTATAATTCCATTGTTCTTTGATTTGCTCGAGCAAGCACCAGTAATGTCTCCATTGTGAGACTTGTTGTTACTGTTTTTGGCATATTAAATACACCACGGGTAGCTTGCCAGGCTCTGCCATGTGGGTGGAATATTCTCGGTAGCTTGCCAGGCTCTCCGAGAGGGACAGAGGAATTGAATGTGGGTTGGCCACGTGCAAGGCAAATGCCCTACCCGCTGTGCCATCACTCCAGTCCAATAATAATAATAGTAATAATAATCGTTGTTAGTAGTTGTTGGGGACCACATCTGTCTGGAGTCTGAGATTAATCTCAAGGCCTCACACAAGCAAGGTGCATGCTCTGTAGGTTGAGTCAATCCTTGGATCACGAAGAGTATACCCATAAAGATCTTTTAATTTGATTCACAATTCCTTCAAATGATGAAAAGAAATTCAAAGTTACTACACTCAAAAGATATAAAATAATGTCACTATGCCATACATAGTCTCACACGTTAGTACTCGTGAAAAACAAATTACATGGGTTGATTATGCATCAAACACTGCCATCTAAATTATGTTTTGCGACCAAACAGATAGCATAGCAGGTGAGCAATTGCCTTGCACGTGGTCCCTCAGGACCTCCAGGAGTGACCCTTGGGTGAAGAGCCAGGATTAAGCCCTAAGCACCATCACATATGGCCCCCAAATGAAAATGAATAATGTTTCATCACTGCTACATTTTTTGTTTGCTTATTTAGGGGATGGGATGGGGCCATACCCGGTGGTATCAGGGGTTATTCCTGGCTCTGCACTCAGGGACCACTCCTGGTGGTATTTGGGGGATCATAAAAAATATGATCTCTTGCCCGCAAGCCTGGCTGTCTTCCCCGGGGCCCCTTGGAGGGGATGGGCTCCAGCTTCCCTCCCCACCCCGAGCAGAGCTCCCGGGAACCAAAGACCACCGGAACCTAGCTACAGCCATGTTGGAGGCTCCTCTCTACACGTTCGGACAGGCCTCATGCATGAAGGTACCGGCAGAGGAACCCAGGTGTGTGTAATCCCATCAATGGCCAACATCCAGAGAGAGACTTAAAAGCAAGCTCCCAGAAGCATGCGGCCGCAGAGATATCTTTAACCTACTTCTCCCTCTGGGAGAAACTGGCAATCTTCTGAGAGTTTCCTGCCCCCATGGGACAGCCTTGCAAGCTTCCCATGGTGTATTCATATGTAAAATCCAGTAACAAGCTGGATCTCATTCCCCTGACCCTGAAGAGCCCACAGTGCAACATCATTAGGAGGGCCTAGTCCAGATAGACTTCTAAGGTCTCAGGGAAAGGACGAATGAGATGTTACTGAGCCCGCCCGAGAAATCGGTGATTAATGGGATATTGTGATTGTGTGTGATAAAATATTGAGGGTCAAACCTAGGCCAGCCAGATGAAAGCAAGCATCCTACTCACTGCAGTACACTCCAGCCCCATTTGCTTATTTTTTATAAATTTCTTTGTGTTTGTGCGGGGACCACACATACTTTTCAGTGTGCAGTGCAAAGCGTAAGCACAGCTCTTTGCGCTTTCTGAGCACCTTGGCTTTCTTTCGTTTGTTTTTAACTGACTGATGGTGTTCTAGATTTCTGGTCCATTACAAGGCCTTAGGAAGACTGGAGAAATTGTTGATGGAGAGTGCAGGGGCCAGTTTGATTAGAATAAGGAGAAGCTGTTGAGTAAATAATGATGGCATAGAGTTGGAAGACAGTTCAAAGGGTAGGGGAGCCCTAGGTCGAACCGAGATGCCTCCTACTCTCCAACCTCGCCTGCAGACTAAGTAATTCTGGGAGTACCGTCACTCCCACACCTTTTTTTTTTTTTTTTAAATTACAGTATTGGCAGACAACTTGAAGCATATGAAAGCAGCTTGTTGCTTGGTTTTAAATTTAAGAATTAGTAGAGATTGAGTTAACATTTTCAACTATTTTTCATTTATCACCTGCTTTAAGATAATGAGGTATTTCTGGGGTTCAGAGACTCACTTGCTTGGTTTATGCTTTATCAAACCATACTGTCATCCAGGGGCTTGGGATGCTCTGTCCACATGACTCAGTTGTGCACATATACCCCAACACATGGTTGGAATGTGTCAACACTGAACACTCAGGGTATAAACTATTAGGTAAGTGAACTGGCAGTGCAATAGGAAATGAATAAACCAGGGCAATTCTGACTTTTCACTTAAGGTAACAACAAAATGAACAACCATTGAAATATCACCAAAACAATTTCCACTCTCACTACCCATATTCATGCTCTGCTCCTTGTTAGGCTTTTTAGGGCCACAACTCCCCGAGTTTTCCCTCCTCCCTTCCCCTCTTTCTAGCCTTCCTTTTCTCTTCCTTCCTTCCTTCCTTCCTTCCTTCCTTCCTTCCTTCCTTCCTTCCTTCCTTCCTTCCTTCCTTCCTTCCTTCCTTCCTTCCTTCCTTCCTTCCTTCCTTCCTTCCTTCCTTCCTTCCTTCCTTCCTTCCTTCCTTCCTTCCTTCCTTCCTTCCTTCCTTCCTTCCTTCCTTCCTTCCTTCCTCTCATACCCCTCCCTCCTTCCCTCCCTTCCTTCCTTCTTCCTCCAACAAACTAGTTACAGAGAATTTCCCTGATATGATCCTTGGCCAAACTAAGTGCCAAGTAAACAGCACTGCCCAACTTTAAAAGCAGTTTTCTATTAGTCAAATTACTCGAATAAATGAACAAGTCAATGAGTAATTCCAAAGCCTGCATTTTTGGGCTTATTTTTGGCTCTGGACATAGGGATCACTCCTTGGCAGTGCCCTGGGGACTATGTATGGAGCTGGAGAGGGATCAGGACTTGGTGGTGTGCAAGACAAGCAGTCTAACCCCTGTATTCTCTCTCTGGCACTCAAGGCCACGTTTCATCATCACTGAGGAATGTGATGATTCTGAGTTGGTTTACCAGAGCTGAAGGATATGGAAAGGAGAATACAACAGGTCTATTAATATGAGTTCTTCGGAACTGGTGAAGAAGTCACTGGCTCAAGATCTCAGCTATTGAAAGGAGGATCATTTTTTTAGAACAGACTTTTCTGAGTCCCAGTCTGTCGGGTGTTGGGCCTCACTCAACCTCCTAGTCACACGTGCCAAAGACACAGAAACTGTCACGGATGCTTAGCAGGCCATCCCAACCTCAGCAACTAGCCTTGATTGGGATTGGACTGGGGCAGAGCAGAGTAGGAGAGCTGATAGGCTAACAATGCTAAACTTTATGTGAGTGGACCTTCTTGTAAGCCAAGACCCCCTATAAAATATGTGTGTATTTGGCAGTGAAGCGAACAGCCATCAGCTGCTCCCGGAGGGTGATTCGCCACGCCCCGTCATCCTTCGCCCTATGTCTGCCTGGACCCAGTGCACAACGTGTGCAGGCACGCCGGGGGAAAACTGTTCCCCAACAGAATCTAGCATCTCCAGTTATGGATGTGAGTCATAGAGGGTCTGAGAACTGACTATGGGTGGCTAAAAACATTTAGCAAGTCAAAAGTTTCCGAGCAGGCAGAAACCAAATGAATTCAAGTGCAGCCACATTGAGAATCCCTCTTCACAGTTCTTGTGCAAAAAGGAGTTGTGAGTAGAAAGAAATTTAAGAAGCTCTGATCTAGTGACCTTACCCCTCTTTAGACCATGAGACTGGTTAAAGAATCAAAACCCGAAACTATATCTCCACACTAAGATAAAATAAACCCTGCTTTCTCCGTCTTACAATTTACTCTCTGAATTACAACTATTCAAGTCAATAAACACTTTATCAACTAAGTACTGTATCTTCTGGTACTGTGTTAAGTGGAGTGAGATGGGGAAAAAAAAAACCACCTAAAACCCAAAACCCCACAATCCTTATTCTTGGAAAGTTTCCAGCCTGGTTATAGAAAACTATGAACACAAATAACTTGCTAGTAACTGTGACCAACAGGGAAATACACACGAAGGAAAGGTAATTTCTGGCTCAAAAGAGCAGGAAAAGCTTTCCCAAGATTTGCTATGGGTCAAGAGATAAGGCAGGCAATATCACAGTGGTTGTGGGTGTTGGATATGGATCATAGCCCCCACCCGGGATGCCCTGGGCTCACAGACGAAGCCAAGGGGCATTCCTAGAGTCTGACAGAGATGGCAGTCACAGCAGGAGGATTTTGTTTCTTGGGCCACATCCAGCTGTGTTCAGGGCTTACTGCCCGGCCTGAGCTCAGGGATCACTCCTTGTGCAGACTAAGGGATTGTCTAGGATGCCAGGGATTGCGCCCAGGTCCTTCAGCACTCACAAAAGTGATCCCTGAGCACAGAGCTAGGAGTATGCCCTGAGCACCACCAGATGTGCCCCCCCCCCGAAACGAACAACAAATAGCACCCCCCCAAAGAAAAGAAAAGAAACAAGAAACAAGTGCTGTTGTCTGCAAACCCTATATCCTTGCCTGTCTCTTAACCAAGCGCAGGTATTCATTACACCTCACACGCTTGGTTTCTCTTTCCAGAATAAATAGTTCGATTTTTACGAGTCTCCCTAGAAAGTGCATTTTGATCTGGAGTCTTGTAAAAAACTAAAGCTCGCCGAGGGGTGAGCGCACTCTCGGGCTCTCCGCGCTCCGGGCGGCTCTGTCTCACCGCCCGTGTTCTGTGCCCTGGAACCGCTGTGTGTGGACTGGATCGGGACAGCCAGTGGTCAAGGAAAGGCGAAGGAAGAACGAGGACCAAAGTGGTTGCTGATTAGTTACCGTTTATTCAATCTTCCATCTTTCTCATCTCCTGCATTCCCAGCTCCGGCCTCTCTCTGGATCAACTGCTGCTTCTTTCTGACTTCTCTGTCTCCTCCTACTTGTCTCTCCCACCTTGCCCTCTAGGCTACACCCAGCCAGGTAGCAAAATCAACATAAGAAAGCCCTTCCTGAGGGCAGGGCATTCCAAAGCCCTTCCTCACTCTTAAGGTTTTTTTCTTTTCCTTAGTCCAGACACTTATTAACATCTTAATACTAGTTATTTTTGTATGGACATAGCAAGAGATACATTGAGGTTTGCAAGGCAGCTCTCCTGGCAACATCTTGCCACAGACTCAGACCACAGCACTCAGGCCAGATTAATCATTCCTCACCCTAGCAGGGTCCAGATCTAGTTATCACTGTTTGGATCATGACAGCATTTATCCAAGACCAAGCTCTTAACTTATAGTTAAGCATTAGGCACTTTGGCCAGGCCCATCTCGATGCCAGGGTAGCACACAACTCACCGCTTGCCCTGGGTCCTTCTTGTCCCAAGTCGTCGGGACCCTGCTTTGGGGGTGCTAGGAAGTGAGGGCAGCTGAGGTTTAGGTCAAGAGAACAGATGCCCTGGAGGAAAATATCATGTAGAGTCAAATGACTCCCAGGTTACAAAAGCATAACATTTGTTAAGTCTTCCTGTGTCCATACAAAAAGGACTTGCTCTGAATAAACTATGCAAAAGATTCAAGGAGAAGAGAAAAACATTCTTTACAAGTCAACAGAACACTATGAAAGAAGCTACAAATAAACAAAGAGGAATAGGAGCACTGTAATGGGAGTAACCCATTTACAGTAACCTAAACTACCTGAGGCTATGTTATCCTACAGAGTCTCACTTGTCTTTATCTAGCCAGATACATCAACAAGAGTCACTCGGCACCCTTTAATTTACAACCCCATGGCACAATCTCACCTGCGGGATTAGCTTTAATTTTTTTTTGCACAGCGCACATGTCATGGAGCTAGAGCTTAATTCAGTCGAGGGAATCGCAGGATTCCCTTTGGCCACGTTCAGATTTAAAGAGTGGCACCGTCAGCCAACGATTCCTAAGCCCCGTCGGGACCTTCTGTCCCCCAGAGACCAGATAGATGCTCAGGCAGGGAGTGTCGGTGGCACTGGCAGGGCGCTGGGTTCCACCCACTGCAGCAACCCCTGCAGAAAGCGGCCCTGGGGTTCAAAGCGTCAGTTTTGCGAGCATCGGGTGGAGGGGCAGAGGCTACAGGTGGGAGCCGGTCGCTACCGACGGCGACGGCGCAGGATCCGGGAAAACATTTCGAGGGAAAGGAAGGGGCAGCTCGACCTGGCAAAGCAGAGGCCCAGATCCTCATCACTCTTACTCGGGGGGTGTCTCTCGACTCCCTGAATCCCCTTCCTAGAGTGCTCCTGTAGCTTGGGTGGGTCCAGACCCCAACCACGAGCTCTTTCTCCCCATCACCACCTGACCCACCCCCCTTCCCAAACCCATTTCGCTCTGCAGCAGCTCCATGGAGGGAACCTGAACCCACACCGCCTCCCCCGCCCCCCACCGAAGGAAGATCTGGTGCCCACCTCCCGGAAAAAGGTGACCCCGTGCACTCCTTGCCCATCCCGGGGATCCAGTGCAGGCGCCGGGAGTCCCGGGCCGCGCGCCCACCCAGGGGCGTCCACCTGCAGAGTCCCTCCCGCCCTTCCGGGCTGCACAGGCGCGGGGCGCCGGCGAAATCGCCGCGGGGCTCAGTGCACCCCGTGTCCAGGACGGGAACCTCCGGGAGCCGATTCAGGCGCTGGCAGCCGAGCGCCCCGAAGCCGCGGCGCAGCCCCCGGCCCGCGAGCCGCCTCCCCAGTCCCCGGCGCTCACGTCAACACCGGCGTCGGGGAAGCGCCGTAATGAGGCGAAGAAGGGCGCCCACCCAAACCTGCTCCCCGCCGCCGCCGCGCCGCGGCCGCGCAAGGAGCACCCCCTGCTCCGAGCTCACGCCAGTTCTCGCACGCTCCTGGCGAAGCAAAACGCGGCCTCTCCAGGGGGTGTGCTCCAGCAGCGGGGGCGGCTACGAGGAAAGGGGTGTGTGAATGGGAAGGGGTCTTCAAGGCTCGGGCGCCCCTCTTGATGCCCTAAAATCGCCTTCCATAGGTCATGGCTGGTGTGTGTTTGTGTGCGTGTGTATCGGGGGGCCCGGGGTGGTCTATCGTCCCTGCACGGCGGGCCAGCCTCTCTTTCCAGACGCCTGGCTCTGACCGCGCGAGTGTCCGCTTCCGAGCTTGTTGGGGACGGGCCGAGCTCCGAGGCGCGGCGGCGCTTGCGCACGTGTTAGGAGGAGCGCGGTAGTGATGGCGGCGCTCTGTGAGACTTCCCTGTCACTGGCTACTACGACTCCCAGCCCTCCTCCGAGCCGCCGGAGCAGAGCCCCGGCTCTCTAGTTTACAAGTGGCAATTCGACTTGCTCTGCTGCATGTCCGGGGGGACCGTGCCAAGTGCGGAGCCGCGCCGGGGACCCAGCGATCGCAGCTCGAGAAGCCCCGGAGCCCGAGCCGCCAGCCCAGCCCGGCCGCCCGGCCAACATGCGGCCGCTGGAGAGGGCGAGGAAAGAGTGGTTCATGGTCGGGATCGTGCTGGCCATCGCCGGCGCCAAGCTGGAGCCGGCCGTGGGGGTGAACGGAGGTAAGCGCCGGCTCCCGCACGCGCCGCAACTCCTGTGCCCGCCTGCGGGGCCCGGGGCGGGGTGGGGCGGGGGCAGCGGGACGGGAAAGTGGCTGCCTCTCTCTGCCTCGGGCCCCCACCCCTTTTAATTCTTTTTGCCGGGGTGGGGGTGGGAGGGGGAAATAAAACAGAAAAGGAGCTCAGTGCAGATATGATTTGCCATCAGATGCCTTGGCATTGGCACGCGGGCTCCGGTTCCCGCGAGCGGTGAGTTGAGTCCGCGCCTAGGAGCGAGGCTCCGGGGCATGAAACTTGCTCTGCTCGCTCGGAAGTGACCTCCCGTCCCCGGGGACGCTCCCGGGCCGGGGGCGCCCGGTCTGTCCTGGAGAAAGAGAGACAGACAGACAGACAGACAGACAGACAGGCAGGCAGACAGACAGACAGACAGCCAGCCAGCCAGCCCGGTCTGTCTTGGAGAAAGAGACAGACAGACAGACAGACAGCCCGGTCTGTCTTGGAGAAAGAGAGACAGACAGACAGACAGCCAGACAGCCAGACAGCCAGACAGCCAGCCCGGTCTGTCTTGGAGAAAGAGACAGACAGACAGGCAGACAGACACGCACACACACTCGCACACGGTTCTCTGGTCCCTTCCCCATTGCGCCCCGCCCCCAGCTTTCGGGGGTGGGGGGACGGACAAAGGGGTAGCGGGGAAGCAAAAGAAGCAGGCACACCCCCCCACCCACTCCTGCACCAGCTGGGACTCGGGGACCCACGTGTTGGCGACGGAAGCTCGGCGGCTGGGGCGAGCCCCTTGCAAGCCGACTGACTGACACGTTGCACTTGCAGCTCGTGGGACCACACTTCCGCGTGCTTGCCCGGGCAGACTGACAGATGCGCGCAGGGGGCGGCTCCCCGGGGGGCGGTGAGGGTTGCTGCGGTGGGGACAGGTGGGCGCACACTAAGCGTGCTCAGACCCCCAGGTGCCGGGGGCCGGTGCAAATAAGTGGAAATGCCATGAGTGGTTTGTGCATCCCCCTCGCACCCGCACCCCCGCCCTCACTGTCCACCCTTCGACAGTCAGGCTCCACTTTGCCCGTAAGCACTCATCGTGTTTCCTTCAGTGGATGGTCTTTGTGGCCTGGCCTGGCAGTGTTCAGGGTTGCCCACGGGTTTCAACAGGTTCCACACAGCACTCATGCAACAGGTGCAGATAAGGACAGGAGCAAGCATCGTCTTTTTAATTTTGGGAAGAATTGGAAACTATTTTACCTTTTTAATAAAAAAAATGGTGGTAATGAAAAAAAAATGGATCTCTCAGGAGTTCAAGTGGATCCTCTGCCACCAATTCCTCCATTCAGAGAACATTTCAAATGGAATGATTGGAGCCAAAACTTTTTTGCTTTATTTTTCCTCCTCGGTTTTCAGCTAAGTTGTACACAGTTAAAGTAATGTAATGATGAAAAAACCCCAAAACCTGATTGTCCTGCTTCCTCCTTCTGAAGATGTCAGTTTCTTCTTCGGGAAGCGTGGGAATGCTGATATTTCCAACCTGTCCCGTGATAACCCTGACCTTGCAGCAGTCTGAATGCTAAGAATTCAGATTTGAGGCTGGAGAGGTAGTACAGTGGGGAAGGCGCTTGCCTTGCATGCAGCTCACCTGGTTTATATCCTTGGCACTCCATACGGTCCTTTGAGTATTGCCGGAGTGATCCCTGAGCACAGAGCCAGGAGTAAGCTCTGAGTGCAGCCGGGAGTGGCCCAAAAACTACCAAAAAAAAAAAAAAGAATTCAAGTTAGTGGGCTGGAGAGAGAGTATCTGTAGGAGGTAAGATGTTTGCGTTGGTTCCAATCTCTGAAACTACACATGGTCCCCTGAATATTTCCCAAGGATCACTCCTGAGCACTGAGCCAGGAATAACCCTTGAGAACCTCTGGGTAGTGAGTTGACGAAAACCTTCTCCCCGTAAACTCTGTACTCCAAACTCCCTCCACCCCCCAACACTAGTAAGTGTCAGTTATGATCTAGAATGTACAATTAACTAGTAACTTGCACACTGTTTGCCTGGTGTTAAGGTGAAACTACAGGAGTGTATGAAGTTTAAGTCTGCAGGGACTAACTTTGGTAAAAGACTTTCGATCGTGCTCTTTGGGATAATGGGTTTGTTGGATGTTGCCTCCTTTCTTTAAGATTCCCCAGTCATGACGTGTGTGAGGCGGATTCTTATTCCATCTTACTCTGCTTCTTGAATCTTTTGGTGTATGGTTGTGTCTTCTAAATATTATTCCTCTATGAATAATTTTTCCTGAGGTAATGAACTAGGAAAATTCAAGCTACCCCGTGGTGTATTTGATATGCCAAAAACAGTAGCAACAAGTCTCACAATGGAGATGTTACTGGCGCCTGCTCGAGCAAATAGATGAGCAGCGGGATGACAGTGGCCTGTGAAAAGACTCACGTTCCCTCTCCCTGTCAGTATCAGCATCTTACTAAGGACTCTCCAAGTTTGCCTCCATCCCTACGTCTTACACCAATCATCTAGTGGCCCTTTGAAAAAAATTCAGAGCTAGTTGGTGAGTGATGTACAAAGGAAGACTTGGAATGAAAGGCATTGAGTAGCTTCTAAGAAGTATAACACATATTAGCCTGAATCATTTCATTCTTGGTTCTGTTCTTTTTACTTAAAATATATACAAGAAGGCTGAAAATAGAGAGCATGGCAGATGGAAAGTGTGGATTTGGAGGTGCAGAGACTGTACTATTGGCGTTGAGCTGTGTGCACCTTAGTTTCCCCTGGTTTAGCTCGGTATGTTTCTGCTCATTTCATTTCTGGCAAGAGGGAGGTTTACCTGGGACATACAGGGTCAGTTCTTTATTTCTATCTGGACTTGAACTCAAATCATTTCATTAATTAGATGTGAACCCTGAAAAAGAAACACTTCATTTTCTTCTTTAAAACACACACACACACACACACACACACACACACACACACACGTAACCAGAAATATGCCATCAGCTTAGTTCTACCAGCATGACTCTTAAGTGAGCTTTGGGAATGAAATTAATTTTGGTGATGTGTCGACTTCATGAAATGATAAAATAATTCCTTCCATTCTTAAACATTTCAAAGTAGTTTTTTCCCCCTCATTAAAAAAATACACAGAGTTTGAGGAGTCTCACATTACTTAGTTTTTATAGCCAGTTTAAAAAATTGTTATTACTCTACCTTATTCTGTTTTTATTGAGAAACATTATTTGCTCCTGTTGAAAAGTAAAATTTACATTTCCACTTTATGGTCCACTTCATAGATTGGAGTTTCATAGTCCGATCTGTTTATTTTAGTAACATGGAAGATGCAGTCATTACCTTCGAGAAGGACCAAATATCACATTTATATCATAGTTCCCAGTCTCACCATTGTGCAAATATTTACAGCAGTTTCTCCTACTGTGTGCTGCAGACATCTTCCCTCTGAGTGTGTCTATGCATGTGTGTATATGTGTGTGCATGTGTGTGTATATGTGTATGTGTATGTGTGTATATGTGTATGTGTACATGCATGTGTGTTTGTCTGTGTGCATGTGTGTGTGCATGGGTATATGTGTGTATATGTGTATCTGTGTCTGCATGTGTGTGTGCATGCATGTGTGTCTGTGTGTCTGTGTGCATGTGTGTGTGTGTGTGTGTGTGTGTGTGTGTGTGTATGAGAGGGAGATGATGCCTGTTCCCCCACTTTGCAGGAGAATAGCTATGTGGGATCAGGGGCCCCCTGCATCTGATGAGACCCCTGGCTACCTCTTCCTGGAATTGTCTCTGTAGTCACCTGATTTCCTAAAACTGGTCCTGGCTACTGCTTGTGGGTGGGCCTGGATTTGGGGGAGGTAGATTCTATATATTTCAGTTCTACGCAAGAGGACCCAGGAGAATGGCAAGTCTGAGGTGATCTCCGGTTTTATCTTATTTGGGGGTTAGGGACTCGCAAGGGATGCTCTGGAAGCCACCTGCGCTTCTCAGTCACCTGGGCTGGAGGTTCAGTGCAAGGGCCCTGCAGTGCCAGGGGTTTACCTGGGCCACCCTGGCTCTTGCCTGGCAGGGCTGGGGGTCCTCCAGGGCTGCACCTGGTGATGCTGGGGACCATGTGGTGTTGGGGTTTGCACCCTACCTGCTCAGCTATCGCCCAGCTCCTGATTTCTGGTCTGAAAACTGGTGTGCACCCTGGCTCTGGTTCAAGGATCACCACTGTGGTGCTCAGGGGACCACACAGAAAGTCGGGGGTTGAACCTGGGTCAGCCAGCTGCCAGGCTAGAGCCCTGCCCATTGTACAGTCTCTCTGGCCTCTGCACTGCAGTTTTCAATGATAGATGTTCTCTGGGGCGGGGAATAGTACCGCACCTGAATAAGGTACTTGCCTTACCGTGTCGATTCTGCTTCAGTCTGTGGCATAGCATATGATACCGAGCATCACCCTCGGTGATCCCTGAGCATAGAGCCAGGAGTAAGCATTGAGCACTGTCAGGTGTGGCCCCTGGAAATGGGAAGTGAAATGTCTTTTGGTTAGCACACTTCATCTTCAGGTGAGCTGTGGACAAGCTCTCTCACTGAAAACTAAAAGTTGGAGTCTCCACGGTTCAAACCCCTTGGGACTATGAGGTACATAGGTACCCAGAGAGCACTTTCTGGAGGACAGAGATTAGGCTTGACTGGCTCAGACACTGGCACAGTTTGCCAACTACCATCTCAGCAAAATGCCCATTGCTCTGTTACCTTATACCTGCATGCACACAGCTGCTAGGAAGTGGTCAGCTCTTCTGTAGAACTGAACTAACGCAGGGTGCAGGCTTCTGTGCCTGGGATTGCCGCAGGAATGAAGTGACTTTTGCTCCGAAGGGAATGTCCTCCATTGCGTCTCTCGTTCATTGCGGATGGGGGGGATAGGTAGTGCTGGTGTTTGGATCCGGCTCGGTAGGTGGGTGTGCCAAGGGTCTTGTCCGAAGGATGCTGCCTGTTTCCTGTGTGACAGCAGACTCCGTTTTTCTCCTTCTGGACAGGGGAGACGAGGCTTGGTCTTTGCCTCGTGAGAAGTTCTCTCTGCAGTTACATTGCTTCCCCAGGCATGCTCAGCTCTGTCAGGCCAGTGGTGTGTTCTGGGCGTCACGAAGATTTAGGTCTCTATTTGTTCCCCTCCAGTGGCTGTTGCTTTTAGACCAGACTACCTGCTAGCAATCCTTTCCCGACACTAACTCATTTCTCTCTTCCTAGGGCCACTGAAGCCAGAAATCACTGTCTCCTACATTGCCGTCGCAACAATATTCTTTAACAGTGGACTCTCATTAAAAACGGAGGTACTGGAACCCGGGGCACATTGGACAAGCAGGGAGAAATGTTTCATTTGTGCTGGCTATTTTTTTTTAAATTTATTTTATTGAATCACCATGTGGGAAGTTACAAAGTTCTCAGGCTTATGTCTCAGTTATACAGTGCTCAAACACCCGTCCTTTCACCAGTGCCCATATTCCACCACCAAAAAGAGAGGAAAAAAAAAAACCCAGTATACATCCCACGCCCCACCCCCCAACAACCCCCTCTGCATAACTGAAAAATTTCACTTCCTTTTCTCTTCACCTCGATTACATTCCATATTTCAACACAATACTCACTATTGTTGTTGGAGTTTCAACATAGAACTCACTATTCTTGTTGGAATTTATCCCCCAAGAATACGGCCCTATTGACAGGGAAATATTTGATAATTAGTTTTCCACTGATGAGAATGAAGAGATATAAAGTCGCGCGGCCACAATAGCGGCCGCGTGGTTTTAGGATTTCTGTATTTTACTAATTTCAGGGAGATTTAAGTTGGAAATTGAATCATTTCCCTTCTTGGGGCAGCATGGAGCAAAAGCTTAGTTCACAGTCTGGAGACATGGCTGCAAGCACTTGCTGGAACCCCAAGTCATATAGCTGGCCCTGGATCCTGCTTGTTCAGCAGCAAAGCGGCTGTGCAAAGGCATGGCCACCTGGGTCGAATCTCGGCGGAGCTCGAACTGGCACCAGCCCCGGCCCGAGACTGCTCAGGCGTCCCGCTGTTTCAAGTTCAAAGCACTTTTTTTTTCCCCCGCACCACCAAGTTCATACCTGCTTAAAAGTCGGACACCACACCTCTTCCTCCCGGAGGAAAGAAAAACCAAGGAAGAAGGATATTTCCCCTCTTAGCCGGCGTGGGGCAAAAGCTTAGTTCACAGTCTGGAGACATGGCTGCAAGTACTCGCTGGGATCCCAACTCATATAGCTGGCTCTGGATCCTGCTCGTTCAGCATCAAAGCGGCTGTGCAAAGGCATGGCCACCCGGGTCGAATCTCGGTGGAGCTCAAGCCGTGTGCCGGCTGTTTTCGAGGGGAGGGTTCAGACATACCTAGCCGTGCTCACGGATCATTCTTGGGATGCCTGGCGGACCCTATGCATGTGGCACCCCCTGTGATCCCCTGAGTACCACCAGCTCAGAGGCAGGAGGAAGCCTGAGTACCCCCTGCTCTGGCCACACCCTCCCCCACCAAGGAATCAGTCACGCTAACAGTTATTTAAAAGATTTTTTTGAATTTGTTAAACACGTGGTTGTTTGTAGTAGCAATAATTCTTAAGTATGCCAGTGACAGCACACTGACTTAGCCCTGGGGAAGAGCTTACCCATGTGACTGGCTGGGACGAGCTGTACGATAGGAGTGTTTCAGTGTTTCAGATGTCAAGCTTTTTCTTACCTTCTTTTTCTTGTGTCTTTTTATATTTATTTATTTATTTATTTATTTATTTATTTATTTATTTATTGTCTTTGCAGGAGCTGACCAGTGCGTTGGTGCATATAAAACTGCACTTGTTCATTCAGATCTTTACGCTGGTGTTCTTCCCAGCAGCAATCTGGTTTTTCCTTCAGCTCTTATCAGTCACACCCATCAACGAATGGCTTCTCAAGGGGTATGTGGGAACGTTGGGAAGAGGGCGCCTTCCAGGTGGCATGGCTCGTGACTCTGTGGGTGTGGTGGATCTCGTAAGGAAATGACCTTTCGCCCTTTGTGTGGGGTGGAGGGGGCACACCTAGGAGTGCTCAGAGTTTGCTCCGGGCTCTGTTTAGGAATTGCTCCTTACCTCTGGGGTGGGGGGGACCACAGGTGGTTCTAAGGATTGAGCTGGGGTCAGTGTCCAAGGCAAGCACCTAAACCCCAGCACTGTCTTTCCAGTCCTGTAGGATAGGTTTTGGAGATTTATTTCTTCCATCACAAGTATTACTATGCTTATTAGGAAGATTTATCTTACATATATATTTAATAATACTTGTGATGGAAGAAATTAAACATATATTTGGTTTTCAGTCACAATTGGCAGTGCTAGGAGGATACTCCTGGCTTTTTGCTCATGGTCACCCAGGCCTCCTGTGTGCAAAACAAGCCCTCAGCCCGCTGAGCTAGCTCTCCAACCCAGGACTGAATGATTTAAAAAAAAAAAAATTATTTAAAGTACTTTATAACTGACATGCTTTATCCTTATGGCATAGTTGATGAAACACTAAACCCAAAGCCCCGAATCACTTTCTGACTTTCCCCTACTCTAAGCGACCATGAGGAAAGTCGTTTTGTGGTTTTAAACTTCAGTTTCCCTATTCATACTAGGAGGATAATCTACTTTTGCTGTCTACTTAATTACGATGTTGAGGATATCCATTGAGTTCCCTTTTTAACTTATTCAAGCCATGCGTTTGGCTCCTACCATGCATTATGAACTGCTGTGGATATTGGAGAAACAACCGTAAATGCAGCTGGCAAGATGTCTTAGCAAGTATCCAACCAAGGCTCAAACTATTAGGCCTCATCTGGGACCACGTACATCGGACGTAGCCAGGAAAGAATTCAAGTGCGAGTTTGGACTGAAACATAGAAAGAGTTTGTTAGAGAACAATGTACATTAGAAAAATCAGAATACAGGCATAAAGCAAGCGGCTTATCCAAAGCGCCAACATCAGAGAGTGGGTGACTCCAGGGGACACTTCAGGTTTTACATAGCTTTCAAGCTCGCATAGGTATAAGTGTGGGGTAACTTAATAAAGGGTGGAATAGTCACGGTATTTTAGAGAAAAGGGAGGGTTCGGGGAGGTGATTTCCCTGAATCAGGGTGTCCCCAGATCCATATTTAATCACTTTTTGGGCAATTGTAAACTGTTGTGGCATGGGCAGATGTGACTTTTTTTTAACTATGCAAATATATTTTAATGAGTGTCTAATGAAGCTGGAAGTCATCCAGGGGTCAGCTAGTCTTCCATTTTGGATTTTTGTGGCTCCAGTGAGTGTTGGATCTCATTGCTCTCACCTTATGAGGTGCTCTGTACGTGTAACTCATTAATTCTTGTGGAAAAAGATGTTTTTAGCTTCCTAGCTTTAGGGCAAAGGAGAACGTTGTTAGTTGTGAAGTTTTATAGTGTCTTCACAGAGGAATGTTTTTCTGTGAGAGGCCAGTTGGCCACGTTTATTCCGGCCACTTCCTACTGTCCCCAAGTGTCAGGTTTGTACTCTGAGAAGATGTGAAATGTACTTGTCAATAAATTACTTAGTTGATGGTCAAGACAGAGATGAGTGATGCGGAGTAAGATGTGGCACTAAAATGAGTCAGAAAGAGAGCGACAGACACAGAATGACTGCACTCATCTGTGGAGTATAAAATAACATAACATGAGACTGACACTCAAGGATGGTAGACACAAGGGCCTGGAAGATTGCTCCATATTTGGAAGCCTGCCTCCTGAGCTGGGGGAGAAGGCAGCTGGGATAGAGAGGGGATCACTAAGACAATGATGATTGGAGGGATTGCTCAGGATGGGAGATGTGTGCTGAAGATAGATAAAAGATCAAATGTGATAGCCTCTCAGTATTTGTATTGCAGACCATAATGCCCAAAAGTAGAGAGAGAGTATGGGGGAAATTGTCTGCCATGGAGGCAGGGAGAGGGTTGGAAAAGGGGGTATACTGGGGACATTGGTTGTGGGGAATGTGCACTGTTGGAGGGATGAGTGTTTGATCATTGTATGATTTGTAACTCAAACACGAAAGCTTGTAACTGTATCTCACGGTGATTCAATTAAAAAAAAAAACGAAAAAACACCGTGGCACTATTGAAAGTGGTCATGGATATCCTCATGATATCTATTGAGTTAGATTTAGAGTTCTGGGCGCAGATTATTCTCGAAAAAGGAAACAAAGCATGCTGAAACTGGACAGCATGAGCAAGCCCAGTGCTCTGGAGTCAGGAAATCACCCTTGCCAGAATCTGATTGGGGGGTTGTGGGGAGCAGCAGGCAGATCATGTGACTTGGAGTTGGAAAGGCAGGAACTGGGTTTCATGTGGAGCTGTGAATAAAAGGCTGGGGTATAACATTAAGAATTTCTGAGCGCTACAGGAATTTTGGGGAAGGATTTTCAGTGAGGAAGTGGCGTGGTCTGAGTTACATTCCCGAAAGATTCTTCCAGCTCCTACGTGGAGGCTTGTCAGAGAAAGTAGACCAACCTGGAGGTACATGTACGCAGCTCGCCCTGGTGTAGAGAGAAGCGGAGGTATGGATATGCACGCTTCATTTTTAAACTGGAAAAAGACAGAGAGGAATCAGGATGATTTTTAGGTCACTGGGAAACTTTGGACATTGTTTCAGAGCTTCATTTTTCCCAAAACACTTCCTATCCAAAAAAAAAAAAAAAAAAACCTCGAGGAAAGATAGGTGAAAATATGCTCAGACCAAATAACCAGTCCCTTTTTTTCGCTTGGAATAACTAGTAGACTCTTCATTTCATTGACAGTTTTTGAGTTGCATGAAAATTTAGCCTTGAAAGGGAAATGACCCAAGGCAGAGGCTTGAATGATCACTGAAAACTCATAGCCAGGTCAGCCCGTGTAGAATTATCTAAACTCAACAGCATGTGTGTCTCGAGAAACATTCTTCACTTAGCTCTGCTTGTCTAGAATGAATTTACTAACAGCCAAATAAAACTTAAAAAAAGAAAACAACTCACTGAATTTTTTCTTTTTCTTCCAATTTTCCAGTTTGCAGACAGTGGGCTGCATGCCTCCCCCGGTGTCGTCTGCCGTGATCCTAACCAAGGCAGTGGGCGGAAATGAGGTGAGTGCGGGATCCCCTGGATTAAGCATAAGCAATGCTAAGCTTTGGGTTTACATTGATCTCATTCATTTCGGCATAAAGAGTTGTGTCCATCAGCAGAGCAGTGGAGGGAAGAGGCGGGTTCATTCCTGTATTAATACTAAAGGGATGAGTGGAATTTAGGATTTCAAAGAAGGTCAGGGAGACAAATGAAATGGACAAAGAGAAATGGACTAAGAGAAGTGACCGTGTTCAAAGGTTCCAAAGGAGGGCTAGAGAGAGTACGGCGGGTAGGGCGCTTGCTTGCACACAGCTGACCTGGGTTCAATCCCCGGTACGGTCCTCTGAGCCCCACCAAGAATGTTCCCTGTGCAGTCAGGAGTAAACCCTGAGCATTGCTGGGTGTGACGCAAAAGGCAAAAACCAAACCAAACCAAGACATAAAAAGCAGTCACAAAAGAGGACAGCTTGCCATGACTAGTCCTTAGTTCTCCAAGGCGTGGTGCCAAGATAAATTCATGTGAAAAGGTCAAGAGCGGGGTAATGCCAAGTGAAGGTGGTGCCAAAGGAGCAGCGAGGCCTGACTTCTAAGGTGAGCTCTCAGATGACCCAGTTGCTCGGGGGCTGTGGCTGAGGGGTGCCCCGGTGTCGTCCCTTAGGAGCTGCATGCATGGTGGCAGCTCTCCTTGATTGATGCCCCTAAGCTTTATACCGCGTGAGTGGGACCATATGCAGGGTGGAATGAGGGAAGGTAGAAGCGGTTCTCTCTTCAACTCTTTATTATTTTCCTTATCCCTTTATTACATAAGTATTTATGGGATTTTATTCTTTGGGGGGAGGAAGTTATTATTATTAGTTTTTTGGCTTTTGGGGTCGCACCTGGTGATGCTCAGGGGTTATTCCTGCCTCTGCACTCAGGAATTGCTCCTGGCGGTGCTCAGGGGACCGTATAGTGAGTTGTGGTGACATCTATTGCACCTATGAGACCAGCAGCAGGTGGGGTCCCTCTCATGTCTCCTGGTGCCCCTGGGCCAACCCCCCTCCTGCCTTCCTGGACATCCTTCTTCCCTAGGCAGCCCGGGGCACGCCCGCCCTCACTCTAGATTGCTTTGCATGTCCCGAGTTCTCCTTAAGGGATTCAGACAGTGCACATGCTTTCCCTTTAAGTCCTCCTTGACTTGGCAAAATTACTTAGAAGATTTGTCTGTGTTATGTGTATCAATAATTCAGTCTTGCAGTATCCATTGAAAACAAACCTTGGGCTCAGCTGAACAGAGGTTGCAAGTGGAGGTTCAAGGGAGGAGACGGGGTAGGGAGAGATGGGGTGGAAGAGAAGGGACAGTATTGGGGGATTTGGGACACTTCAGTATTGGGTGTGAGGCAGTAATTTTGTGCACCCGAAGCATGAACATTAGTACTGCTTTAGACCATATTACTACAGTAATAATAAAATAATGTAATATTAGACTAAAAAATAAAAATAAAAATAAGACTGAGCTATTTATAACCATGATTCCCTTTCAAATAATTTCCTGCAAAGGAGGTGGCAGGTTAAGGAAATAAAATCAGAACTCCTCCTGTTTTAAAAAAAAAATAATTTAGTCCTTTATGATTGCTGAATGGGCTGGAGCAATAGCACAGCAGGTAGGGCATTTGCCTTGTGCTCGGTCGACCTGGGTTTGATTCCTCTGTACCTCTTCGAGAGCCAGCAAGCTACCAAGAGTATCCCTGCTGCATGACAACCTGGAAGCTACCCGTGGCGTATTTGATGTGCCAAAAACATAACAACAAGTCTCACAATGGAGACGTTACTGGTGCCCACTCAAGCATATCGATGAGCAATGGAGACAGTGACACAATGATACAGTGATGATTGCTGAAAACTACTATTTTATAATGTGATGTGGGGGGGGCGGAGCGATAGCACATCGAGTAGGGCATTTGCCTTGCATGCGGCCAACCCGGGTTCGATCCCCGGCATCCCATATGGTCCCCCAAGCACCGGCCAGGAGTAATTCCTGAGTGCAGAGCCAGGAGTAACCCCTGAGCATTGATGGGTGTAACCCAAAAAGCAAAAAAAAAAAAAAAAAATGTGATGTGGATTCCTGGCATGGATAAACACAATGTACATCATTTATCCACTCCCCTGTTGATGGATACTTGGCAGTTTCCAGTTTGGGGCTCTGGGTATGTGGGTACAAATCTAGCTGGACACGTATCTTCTTTCTTTTGGGACAATATAGGAATGAAGTGACTGTATCATCTGTTAAGTGGCTATTTTAGTGACTTTTGACCATGAGGGGAAAACACTAATAAAGAGTCACATATCATCTCTCTATAACTTCATTTTAGGGGGCTGGTTTGGGCCATATCTTGAGGTCTCGGGGTCTATTCCTGCCTCTGCGGAGGAGTGACCCTTGGTAGTGCTTCAGGGACATGATGTGGTACCGTGGATCGAACCGGGTTCAGCCTCATGCAAGGCAAACTCCTCACCTTCTGTACTATCTCTCTGGCCCTGTGAATATTTTCCAAATGAAGCATTCACTCACACACACACACACACACACACACACACGCACACACACACACACTTTTTTTCTTCTTGAATCAGTGTCTTTGTCTTTTGTTTGTTTTCATTTGGGGGGAGCCACACCCAGCAGTGCTCAGGCTTTCTCCTGGTGCTGCACTCAGAAACCATTCCTGGTGGTCCGAGAATTATGCGGGCTGCTGAGGATCGAACCCAGGTTGGCTGCATGCAAGGCGAGTCGTGCCTTAACTCGTGTACTGTGTCTCCAACCCTGCCTGTGTCTAAGGAATTTCTCACCTCTTTCAAATGGTCACAGTCTTTGACAGTTGAGCAGGAGTGGAGGAGAGGTCTAGCCCTCTCTTCCCATTTGGTATATTAGTCTTTTTCACTTGGTCCATTCTCCAGGCCTGGTACTGGCGTCTCCTGGTCATCACCTGTATTTAGTGCTCCTTCACCCTCTGCCTGATGTTCAGTGTCATTTGCACTTGGTGACTGATAGTGGTTGAGCATTGTCACCTTTCATTTACATTTTTTATAACCCATCTTCTTTAGTCTTTAGATTGTTGGACACAGAGCGGGGCAGGAGCGGCTCCATCACGCCCGCCCAGTTCCTGCTCCACGTCCTGTTTTACATAAACCTTTTTGTTTTTCTTAAAACCCCCCACTTTTCCCCCAGGCCATCTGTGAGGGAAGGTCATTATTTTGGCTCAAAACTCGGCCTTGGCAAATAGTTTCATAACGGCTCTTCACTGCCTATAGAACCCGCCCAGATACAAGCAGGGTGGGTAGCTGCCAGAATGTTCTGAAAACATGTCTAGGTCACCTATCTCTTACTGCTTGTTTGTACTATTTGAAAGTGTGTTTTCCTCTGAATCATGAAACTTACATTTTTACTCATGCTTTTGTTAAACTTCGTGCGTGCGGGTTGGGATGTAAGCAGATGGTAGCACTGACTATAAAATTTGCAGCTTTTCCCTTGTTCGGGGTCTTGCTTGGGCCTGCGTGCCTAGAAGCTTGACCCCAGCTAGCTGGCTGATAAACTCCGCTTGTGTGTTACATTACTGGCCGAGCTCTTTGTGCAGATTTGGAGGGGTGAAATATCGACACCGGACCCTGACAAGATCTTTTGCTGTTTTTGTGGAGGGGGTCCCAGCGATTGTAGCCTTGGGCTTGACCATGCAGGCTGCTCAGAACAAAGGAGCCCGTAGGTCCCAGGGTTGGGAATTCTTTGGCTTCCAAGTCAAATACTTTGGAATCTTTTCTTCTGGCTGTATTTTCATGGTTTGGAAGAGTGGGGTGAAGTCACACAGGGCAGGCTTCTGGGTGTGTTGGGAAGGCACAGGAGATGCCAAAGGATGGGCAGTGGGCCTGAGAGAGAAAAGGGTAAGTACTGAGTACTCAGCTTTATCTATTTGCTTGGGCGGGCTGCTTTGAACTGGGGTGGACCCCATGCCCCAATTCTGTCCGAGCCTCGCCCCTTTCTTTTCCTGCCGGGCTGCCTGGGATTTGGTGGAGCTGCTGGAAGGTCGTGCGTGCAGAGGCGGAGAAGAGCCCCAAGGGAGGGTGTGTCCCGGGACCTTGTCTAGGGACTTGAGTCTTGGCTTTGAGAACTCAGAACTCCAAACTCTCAGTGACAAGATTTGCAGGCTTATCTCTTGCTCCGGGCAGGTCAGTGGGGTTTTGCCATCACTAAGGAAGCTGCTTGTCGTACTCTGTGTCTGGAAGGTCACGCTTCAGAGAGCACGGAGCCTATTCCGTTGTCAGGAAAGAGACCGGAGAATCACAGTTGGGTTTCTCATTGTCCAGATTGGACCCGACAGCGGGCACCTCAGATCATGTTCTAGTGGCCCGAACATGTCATATATTGACTCGGTGGTGTGCTGACTGTGTGTGCCACGAAGGAGAGGAGAGCTTAAGAGTGATGCACACTTACAGCGTCAGCCTCACGGGTAAAGAGCCAGAGCTCGGTTGTTTGATGTGGCTGGATGACTGCTACCTATTTCAGTGGAATGGCCACTGGGCCACAGAGATGGAACAGTTGGGTTCAAAGGAGAGCTCTACTGGAAAGGAAGCATTTGGTAATTTGTTTTCCATTGCTGAGAATGAAGAGATGCGACCTTTTCAGCAGGTCCGACTTTAGCGGGGAGAAACTCCAAATAGTAACAGTGAATTTTTTGTTGAAATATTGAATGTAATCAAAGTAAAGTGAAAGTAAGTGAAATTTATCAGTTACACAGGCGGGGTGGGGGGCTGGGGAGGCGAGGGAGGTATACTGTGATTCTTGGTGGTGGAATATGTGCACTGTTGAAGGTATGGGAGTTCGGTCATTGTATAACTGAGACTCAAACCTGAAAGCTTTGTAACTTTCCACATGGTGATTCAATAAAAGAATAAATTAAAAAAAAAAAAGGAGAGCTCTAAAAGGCGAGGTGTAATTGAGGGTTTCATGGGTGTAATCGTTGAGTAATGGATTTTCCTCAGTGTTGTATCCACCTGGAACAATGTTGTTCAGGGCCTGGCTCGCTTTTTCCTCATTTTGCACAAAGTTACAGTTTTGAAGACTCTGTTCATGATGTTCAGGGTGGGCGGACTATTGTAAATAGTAGTTAAAGCCCAGGTAGGATGCAGTTACTTAGGCAGAGAGCACTGGGGGAGCCAAGAGGGGTGAGGTTTGAGCCCTAGAACTCTCTGACACGGAGAGATTAGGATGATGAGGAGGGCAGTGGGGTGGGGGGGAGGGGAACGGGACAGGGCAGAGAACACTGCGAGAGTGGTGGAGAAATAGACAACTGGGAGTGGGGGGTGGTACCGAAAGGTGTGGTTGAGTGTAGTGCGTGAAACCCCCTCAGTAACAGTCCTTTCTGGAAACCACAACGTAGTCTCTCCTACTTGCCACCATTTTTTTTTTTAAAAGTTCCTGTCACAGAGGCAGGCCGTGGGTGGGAGGGAAACTGGGGACATTGGTGAAGGGAAGTTGACACTGGTGAAGGGACTGGGAGTGGAAAATTGTGTGCCTTTGTAATTCACATACTTAATAAATTAATAATAAAAGAGAAACTGAAAAATCATTTCTCTAAGTTTGGAAAAAGTTATTTAGTTTTTGTGGTGTTGGTGTTTAGCAAGAAGGGTAGAGCTAGGGAACTGGACTGCCTTGTTACGTTTCAGTCTTTGGTCTCTCTCTTTTGTTTTGTTTTGGGGCTGCACTGGGTGGTACTCAGGGCTAACTCCCGACTCTGAGCTCAGGGATCATTCCCGATGGGACACGACTCGATTGTGGTGCCAGGATCATACCTGGGCCAAGCAGTGCCCGTGCCCTGCTCTCTCTTTGGCCTCAATATCTGATCTGTTGCAGGCTGAGAAAGGAAAGGATTCAACTAAAAGTCATTGCCTTAAAAATGGGCAGTAAATAGGCAGTTTAAGTTCTTTTTTTTTTTTTTTTTTTTTTGGGCAGTTTAAGTTCTTGAGTAAAGTTGCAAAGCTATATGACTTGGTAAAATTTAAACCAAGAAGGAGAGAAATAGTAAGGATTTCTCCCTTCACATTTCTTTTTTTTTTTTTTTTTGCTTTTTGGGTCACACCTGGCTATGCACAGGGGTTACTCCTGGCTCTGCACTCAGGAATTACTCCTGGCGGTGCTCAGGGGACCATATGGGATGCTAGGAATCGAACTCGGGTCGGCCACGTGCAAAGCAAACGCCCTACCCACAGTGCTATTGCTCCAGCCCCTCCCTTCACATTTCTAAAGGGGGAAAAAGGAAGTAAAGCAATTGTGAATCATAATTGATTAAAAATATGGGCAAATTAGGAAGAAGTATCTAGTCTTCCCCGAGAGTAATTTTTATGCTTACTCTCTGTTACCTGCACGTAAGGCTGCACTTGGCATTTGAATTACGAAAATAAGGCACCTTCACTATGAATAGTGTACCAATTACAGGCAAAGTGTTTAGATTCATTTGCTTATTATTATGATGATATTGTTTCTCAAAGTCAATTTCTTAGAAAATAGAGTAACATTACTTGGGGTGGTTAGGGGAAAAAAAATACAATTAAATTTCTTTTCTCCAGTCTCGATCAGTTGAATAAGAATGTTTGCTAGAGGGACTTTAGGATTCTCCTTTCTAAAATTATGAGATCTGTCTGTAAAAGATGTAAATGTGTGAGCTGTTAGCATACTAATAAGTACTATTGTACCCGTTGTACATCTTCGGAATAGGATGTGATGTTCACCCAGCAACTATTAGGCACATTGGTGATGTGGAGTGTGGCACATCACAGCTGGCAACCAGTAGGAGACTTTATCTGTCATCTTGTTCCTACATTTCGTGTGCTCTGACGCCTATTGAAACCTTTATTGTATGATATAAACCTCACAGATAAGCGAGACTGAGCGGGTCGACTCTCTGTTGTCCCAAATCATTCAATCATTGTTTTCCCTTTTTGAGTGGAGGACAGCAGGATGCATCCTGAACGGGCTTCGTCCCCTCCATCCTGGTGGCCAGCCTGGATCTGGACGGGGCTCGCCCTGGCAGGCACTGAGGTGGCTGTCCTCTCTCCGGCCCTGGGAGGACGGTGTTTTTTTAGGGTAAATGTATTCGGCGGGCACTTGGTCATATTTTACTTAGCAGCTTGGAGCATTTTGGAACCAGTTGTTCGTAGTGCGGAATTCCAAGTAGATTTAAAATTCAAAAGTTTTGATGTTAGATGAAGCAGAAAGGTGGCCAGCTAAAAGTGTGTGTGTGTGTGTGTGTGTGTGTGTGTGTGTGTGTGTGTGTGTGTGTGTTCATCAGTTGGGTTGGCGGCCAGTTCTCTATAAAGAGCATTTAAGGAAGGTCTCCTGAGCAAAGAAAATTATAGCATGTGGTGAACTTTTTAAGATATAGACGAAGGTCATGGCAGTCTGCGGGTATTTAAAAAAGGCTTTCTGTCTGCCTTGAAAGCAAATGAAGTACTCATTACTAACTTTAAAATGATAGCTCTGGGAGGACTTTTGTGAGAGGTGAAAGATCAAGATCATCATAGTCCAAACGGAGATGAAAGTTCAATTTCGGGCTTATCAGGGAGGCCTGAAGCATTTCAGGGTTATTTTGCATGGTCAGTGGGGAGTTGGTCTCGCTAATCCAATGCATGAAGATAAGATTCATTGAAACATTTATAAAGGCATTTGGAGGAGACCTAATCAGCAGAGAGAGAGCTTGAAGTGAGAAGCCCCTCAGATCTGTCAGTCACCATCTGGGCTTGGGCAGTCCCTTGCTCTGCTGTGCCTCACTGTTCTCTTCAGTGAAGTGGGCTCTGTGGCTGCTTTGCTTGCAGTGGAAGTTGAATGACATCCTAGAAGAATCAGCTTCTTGAAAAACACTGCCAGGATTAATTCCTCCTGCAAGCTCGTTAATGTCCTCACTTACACGCCAGCCTCCTGTGCGCTCTGGAAAATAGGGAGAGAGTTTTTCAGACTCTGTGATGGGTGAAAAAATAAGTGGTGATAGCAGCAGCAGCAGCAAGAAATTCTCTGTTCCTGTTGCTCTTCTTCCAAGTCTACCTGTAACCTTCATCTCGTCTAGATGGAGCTTCCTTAGAAGCCCTAGGAAGTGTTGACTGGGCTTGTTCTAAGCTGCTAGGAAACTAGTTTGAAACCTCATAGATCCTCTCCCAGGATTTTGTGTCCAACACGGAATTCTCTCATTTGTCCCCTCAGTGTCTCTCAGATTGTCTCTCATTTCTACCACCTAGCCCAAAGGGGGCTTTGTATCTATTGCCAGTGATTCCTCGTCATCAAACGTAGTGGCCAATTCTCAGTTCCCGTTTTCTGGGATCTAATTGTTCAGCTGCCTCCTTTTTCCTCATTTTCATCTCTGCTAATTCTCTTCCTGTTCCTCTCCTTTCTTCTCCTGACTGGGTTATCTCCCATTTCAGTGGACATATCTTCCTGATACTTCCCTGATTGTGAGGCATTTTTAAAAGCATTAACAATTCTTGTTTCAGAGTCCTTTGCTCTATAGCTGAAGTTATTAGAGCCTCACTTCTGCACCAGCTGTCTCAGATGTTAGGATTGCTCCTGTCCTAGCCTTGGCTGAGAAGCATGGAAAAAATGCCATGACATACCGTCACCACCTTTGTCGTGACTTTTCTAAAAGGTTGGATCCCTTCTTTTATCATTACTCACCTAGTCATCTGAACGCTCATCAAGTATGCTCTGGGCCTCTCTAAATGTTCATTTCTTCATCTGAACAGCGGAGGTATTGTGACCATATTTTATTGGCCTGTTATAAGAATCTCATTAAGTCATATGCAGAAGTATTCATAAAATATGAGGAAATATATCTGTATCAAGCAAATACCAGCATTATCATGACTTCAGAGATTCACTGCTGAGATTACTTCAGTTTATGAGTTGGTCTTACTGCTTTCTCAAGAACATGATCTTCTAAACTGATTAACTCCCTTGACCCAAAATAATGGGCACTTGATCTACTCTGCTGTGTTTGGTTACTTGATAGTAAGGGTGTTTCATATAAACTGTAAAGCCAAGAAAAGCACCCAGGACCTAATCAAACCAATCAACCAACCAGCCAGCCAACCAACCAATTATCCTACCAATCAACCAGCTAAATCAGCCTAGTCAAATAGTCAGACAACCAGCCAACCAATCAGCAGACAGGCAAGTAAACTCCCAATTGACCAGCTCATCTACTAATCTACTAAATAATCTACCGCCAAATAGTCTAATAGTCAACCAATCAACCAACCAACTATCCTACTAGTCAGCCAGCCAAATCAACCAGTTAAATAGCTAGACAACCAACCAACCAATCAGCCATCGGGCAAGTAAACTTCCAGTCAACCAGATAGCCTGCTAATTTACCAAATAATGTACCAGCCAAATAACCTACCAGTCAACCAATCAACCAACCAACTATCCTACCAATCAACCAACCAACTGTCCTACCAACCAACCAGCCAAACACCCAGCCAACCAACCTGTAATTCACAAAACAAATCGGGTCTCATGTCTCCCTGAATACTACATAAACACAGAAAGAAAAGTTATCTGATTTTTTATCCAAGAGGGGAGGTTACATTGATTTAACATAAAATATTTCCCATAATTTTGGAAATTTGGAGACCACTTGGTTCGCCAATATCTAACAGTCTTTCCTTTCCTTCAGGACCCTCCTCCAATGTCATCTCTCTCATTGAGTCCTCGCTGATGTACTGTATCAGAATGTATTCTTTCTCTTGCCCCATTGGAGTGCTTTTTGTGGAGTTGCAGGCACTGGGCCTCATCCAGTGGTAGCACTGTAGCACTGTAGCTCTGTGGTCCCTTTGTTCATGGATTTGCTCCAGCGGGCACCAGTAATGTCTCCAGTGTGAGACTCGTTACTGTTTTTGGCTTATTGAATACGCCATGGGTAGCTTGCCAGGCTCTGCCATGTGGGCAGGATACTCTTGGTACCTTGCCGGGCTCTCTGAGAGGGGTGGAGGAATCGAACCTGGATCGGCCGCATGCAAGGCAGATGCCCTACCCGCTGTGCTGTAGCTCCAGTCCACCCAGCGGGATTCAGGGCCTAATCCTGGCTCTGCTCAAGGGTCACTCCTGGCAGTGATGCGGAGGCCATATGTGACTCCAGGGATCAGACTGAGTTTGGATGTGTGCACAGCACAGGCCTAAGCCCTGTACTATCTTCCTGTCCCAGGAATGCCTTTTTGTGCCTCTGTTCCTACACTCACCCTCAGTCATTATTTTTTGGTATGTATTTGTCTCGCCAACCTGTTTGTGCCTGTTCTTTGTAGTAATTGCTTGCCTTAGCTCCCGTTAACTCAACAGGAAAGTCTCCATACAAAAACATCCAGGGCATATTTGGGGGAGCAGAAGTGCCTTCCACCTCCCTTTTGTCAGATGATGGCCCCAGTAAAGTAGTTCCCTCTGGCATTGCAGCCTTATCTCAGGCCTCACTCTCTTCTTCAAGGGTCTTTGTGTATATTTACTGTGTCCAAATGAAGTAGAGTAGGATTGAGCAGAGTTCTGTCTAGATTTTCTCAATGCAGATGCATTTTTGTTCCTAGTAAAAAAGTTTGTTTACAAGGCTGAAGTGCATGCTTTGTATGTCGGGGCCTTGGGTTCAGTCTCTGGCATCAAATGTTTCCCTGAGCACTGAGTCAGGAGTAGTGCTCAGCACCATGGAATGAACCTTCTCTTCCCCTCAAAAAAGAACTTGTGGGAAAATGACTCTGAGCTTGTACTGTATTTGGACTCTGAGACAATGTTATGACAACGTTCCAGGCTAATTATAGTTAAATTCATTTCACATGTGTTTGTAAATGATGTAATTTCTCAAATAGTCTGACGGTGCTATTTCGTTCTAAAAAACAATCTCAGGAATAAACTTTATGAGATAAGGCCTATTTATGTATATGTTTGTGTAATCTGACTTGTTTTTTTTCTCAGTGCATGTATTAGCTTGTGAAAGTGTTTTTTAGAGGCACTGATCCTTCTGCCTTGGACTCTCGTGCTGGTGTGTGTTTAGTCCTTGTCAAGGTAGAAAGTCCGGCACACTCGCGGCGCTGGTGCAGAGGAGTTTCTCCCCCCTGCCCCCCCGTGAGTGTAGAGGAAGCGTCTACTTAGCATCATCATTATGCACATCTCACTGGCTCACAGCAGTGAGGAAGAGCAGCTTCTTGTGCTGCGGTCGGTGAAGTTTTACAACTTCAGCCCGATTCAGTATGGATTGCTCGCAGTCGAGAAAGAAGCAGCAAGTTAATTGAGCTTGAAGTGTATTGGCTAAATAAAAGAGTCAGTTTAGTGCTGGTTGGAAGCAGCCTAAATTCAGATTTCACAGAGTCTCGTAGGGATGCGGTGAAGACACGTGCTCATTTATGATGCACCATCCCTCTTCCTGATCCTGGAGGAGAGAGGGGCAGGTGACGACTTTAGGGCTGGCAACAGCACAGGGCCCTGGGCGTCTTCCCTCTCACGGGCAGTTCCTGTGCCCTCTGCAGAGTGAGCTGGCTGTTCCCCTGCAGGGGGAGCAGGGAGGACTCCTTCCTACTCCCAGGAGGCTCTGCCGGGCAAATGGAAGACTAGTAGCCGGGGCATGGACAGCCCAGGATATGGGCTGGCCCTTGACCCCTATGCCTTGCAGCTCCCAAGCCTTTTTATGCAGTTAACAGTCCTTTGCACTGTTGTGAGTGTTCCCATTTGACAGATGAGAGAACTGAGCCCAGGGGGATCAGGAACCTTTGGCAGGCTCACACTTGCCTACAGAGCAGCAAACTGACTTGCCTGGAGCCTCTCAGTGAACCCCGGAGGGAGGAAAGGGTCAATCAAAGCCCCCCCATCTGCCCCTGCCTGAGTGCCCCAACAACTTAGGCAGGACGAGGTTGTCCTGGGAATAAACCCCGACACCGCAGCGGACAGAGCTGGGGGCGAAATGAGTGCTCTGAAGTTGTGTGGGCCTTGCTGTCCTCCAGGACTGGAACCTGGCCCCCTTCCCAGCTCTTCCCCGCCTTGGGTGCTCATGCAGGGTGCTCCCAGCACAGCATGGCATTGATCACCACGCTCCTCTCTTGCTTTGCTTTTTTTTCGGGGGGGAGGGAAGAGGGGACACCCAAGGGCCCCTGGGTACCGTAGTGTACAGACAGACCCTCCAGGGCTGGGATCCGCTGGGCCATCCCGGCAGTGCACGGGGACCTCCAGGACTGCGTCTGGCAATGCTCTCGGGACCGTGTGACTTCTGGAGTGGAGCCTGGTGACGCCCCTGCCACCATGCCGGCCTCACCACGCTTCTGTCTCCCCACGGCTGCAGGTGGCCCGGCGCGCCTTCTTCTCCACAGTGGTATTCCGCGGCTCTCGCACGCTCATTCGGATATCTGAGCGGGCACCGTAAACATGCTCGTTTCGAAGGAGTTTCTTTAAACATCTAAACCTCTCCGTGTTGTTCTTTGAAACACGTTCCCCGAAGGCAGTGATCCGTGCCTCGCCTTGGTTTGTCCTCTGTTAAATCAGCTTTTATGGGACTACCCAGCGGTGCCCCAGACCAGCCCTCCTGGCGTCCCCTGTGTCGCGTGGTGACTCTCTCCACCTTGGCTCTGTCCGCGCCTCCTTGGCCGTCACTGTCATCCACTCTGGGGCAACTGCCAGAGGAGCTGGCGCCATGCCAGATGGAAAGGAAAGGGTTCTAGTGCTTGGAAGGGAATAAAAGCCTTTTTTTCCTTTTATTATTATTATTCTCCAGTTGCTCTGAGCTGGAAGGAAATAAAAAGACTCTTCTATAGGGCTGATTTTGCATTTTCAAGCCTATTCAGGGATTTCTTTAAAAAAGCATAGAGACATGTTATTGTGGTCGCCGGAGAGAATCTTCCGTCTTCTCTTCCCTCTTTAGTTTTGGAGCATCGTAAAGTAGCCGTCATGGAAGCATCACTGTGGGAAATGTGATTGTCACATCTAGAAACACTGATAGCGGTTTGATATTTTTTGGCAAAAAAGTTAGGTAGACTTCCCCCCTTGTTTCTGTATGGGAATTTAACAGTCTAGAGGAATAAACTACATATGAGATGGGGGAGGGGAGGGTGGCGGTTGTTTGAGGGCTATAGCTGTGTTCAGAGCTTACTCCTGGCTCAGTGCTCAGGGATTGCTCCTAGTGAGGCTCGAAGGACCCTGTGCAGTGCCAGGGATGAAATCCAGGTGGGCTGTGCTCGAGGCAAGCACCTTCCTGCTGTACTCTCTCTCCAGCCTAGGAATCTTCTTTAGGTCATCAGATGTGATAAATATATTCCACATTCTGTTGTGTGTCTTGGGCTGGAGTCTAGCTCATTGAGGAGAGTGTCAGGCTCATGTGAGACTCTTGAGTTTGACCCAGCTACTGCCGGCTTCCTGAGCACTGCTGGGAGTAGCTGGGAGTCCCTAAGCATTGCTGGGAAGAACCCTATACAAATTATTTTGCTTCTCTGTTTCAAAAGAAAAAAGAGGGGCTGGAGTGATAGAACAGCAGATAGGGCGTTTGCCTTGCGCACGGTCAACCCGGGTTCGATTCCCAGCATCCCGTTTGGTCCCCTGAGCACCACCAAGAGTAATTTCTGAGTGCAGAGCCAGGAGGAACCCCTGTGCATCACCGGGTGTGACCCAAAAAGCAAAAAAATTTAAAAAAATTAAAAAAATAATTTTGGCTATATTTTTGTTTATTTATTTTGCTTATTCATTTCCTCTCAATGGCATGAAGTTGCTAGGGCTGGCGTGACACTATCCTGACTTGTGTCACAGGCAACGTTCACAATGAGAGGTGACAGCTTGTCCGTGACAGGGCTGGGAGGCGGGACGAGCCCGCTTTATCCACCATCCACTTTATCCGTGTGTTCTGCAAAGCACTGAAAACAACCGAGTCCAAAGGAACAGCCAGGCCTCGTGCCGACTCCTCTCTCCAGGAGGGGAGCTTGAGAATCTTCCAGAGAGGACCCTCAGTGTGCTCTGAGCGATGGTGGTCCTTGTGCTCTGCAGGACACTGGGCTGATGTTGCTAGGCGTGGGGACCTGAGTCCAAGAGAAATCCACTGTTGTCGGCTTTCACGGGGACTGCAGCGAGAGCGGCAGATTTTCAAGGAAGGGGATTGATTGCAGAGGTCCCTGGGAGTGGAGCTTCTGTCCTAGGGGCCAGAGCCTGTTTCAGTTTCAGTTTTTGAGCCACACCCAGCAGTGCTCAGGGATCTTCATGCTGGCTCTGTGCTCAGGGGTCACTCCTGGTGGAGCTCCAGGGATCACACTCAGTGCCAGGGATTCGGTCCCTGGAACTCACAGCGCCTTAGCCCCTGTGCTGTTTCTCTGCTCCCCAGGGCCCTGTGCACACACAGTGAAAATTAAATAGCAGATGGGTTGGGAGGTCCAAGAGAAGGGGTCTGATGTTAGAAGGGGTGTCCTTGGGTCAGATGTTGGAGGGGGTGGCTTTGGGTCTGTTGGAAGGGGTGCCATTGGGTCTGGTGTTGGAAGGAGAACTGTTGGGTCTGATGTTGGAAGGGGTGCTGTTGGGTCTGATGTTGGAAGGAGCGTTATTGGGTCTGGTGTTGGAAGTGATATTCTTGGGTCTGATGTTGGAGGGGATACCTTTAGGTTTGTTGGAAGGGGTGCTGTTGGGTGTGGTGTTGGAAGGGGTGCTGTTGGGTGTGGTATTGGAAGGAGTATCCTTGGGTCTGATGTTGGAGGGGGTGCCTTGGGGTCTGTTGGAAGGGGTGTCATTGGGAGTGGTGTTGGAAGGGGTACTGTTGGGTTTGGTGTTGGAAGGGGTGTTGTTGGGTCTGGTGTTGGAAGGGGTGTCGTTGGTTCTGGTGTTGGAAGGGATGTCGTTGGTTCTGGTGTTGGAAGAGGTACCGTTGGGTCTGGTGTTGGAAGGGGTGTCGTTGGTTCTGGTGTTGGAAGAGGTACCGTTGGGTCTGGTGTTGGAGGGGGTGTTGTTAGTTCTGTGTTGGAAAGAGTGTCGTTGGGTCTGGTGTTGGAAGAGGTACCGTTGGTTCTGGTGTTGGAAGGGGTGTTGTTAGTTCTGGTGTTGGAAGGGGTGTTGTTAGTTCTGGTGTTGGAAGGGGTGTTGTTAGTTCTGGTGTTGGAAGGGGTGTCGTTGGGTTTGGTGTTGGAAGGGGTGTTGTTGGGTCTGGTGTTGGCAGGGGTACTGTTGGGTCTGGTGTTGGGAGGGGTGCCTTCGGCACATCTTATGCCGGAGAAATTTTGAGTCCTGGGCTTCCAAGTGGTAGTGGAGCAAGGAGAGACTCAGGGTCCTTTTGACTGTGAGCGACTCCAGGTTGTTGCGTGTCCTCCGTGCTGCCTTTGCAGGAGAGCTGAGTCACCTCTTGTGTCAGTGAGGGTTCTCTGGGCTCTTTTTGTATGCAGGGAAAATTAATCACAGCTAGTCCAAAATATATGAGTATAGTCATAAAGTATGCTTGACACTGGAATGACACCGAATATGATTCAAAATAATAGGAATTTAGAAGGCATTCGCAGAGCTGAGTCGCTTTGTCTGGGCCCTTTGTCACTTACTGGCAGTAGTGGAAAACATGTCTAGATCGTCTTGAATGTTCTGCTGCTTTGGCTTCTTCCGGAGGTGCAGACTGCCAGCTGGGAAATACTTCTGCCCATCAGTGGATCCACGCTGCCCAGTGCCACGCTCCAGACGGCTCGGGTAAACCTTGGAAACACCCTTCTGGAATTCTCTGTGCTGGGTATTCTGGAACTGTTTCTGTGCTAAGGTTTCTTCTTGAACGACGGCAATAAAAACATACATGCTGAAGAGAGATTAGAGAGCAATTCTCATAGGCTTTCTGCATCTTTGACCAAAGGGATGCTTTAACAATGAAAGACTTCTGGGCCAGGGTAGGGTGTCCCAGGCCACAGGAGGGGACTTCTGGGTTCCATCCCTGGCGACTTGTGATCCTTCAAGCACTCTGCAGAAAATGACCTCAGCATTAAAAAAAAAAATTGTTTTTTAATTGTTTTTGTTGTATTTCTAACATTTCTTTTGAAATTGTGGTAAAATATATCTATACTATTTAGCATTTTAACTATATTTAAGTACATTTCTGTGACATTCACATTGTATAATAGTCACCACCATCTGTGTTCTGAACTTTTAAAAAATATTTTCAAAGTAATAGTGCCATTAAATACTGACCCCTGAGTTTCTACACAGCCCCCCCCCCCGCCCCACCCCAACACACACCAGCCACAGGTAACCAACACTCTTACATTCTTTTTTATTTTTATTTCTTTTTCTTTTTGGGTCACACCCAGCAATGCACAGGGGTTACTCCTGGCTCATGTACTCAGGAATTACCCCTGGCGGTGCTCAGGGGACCATATGGGATGCTGGGAATCAAACCCGGGTCAGCCGCATGCAAGGCAAATGCCCTACCCGCTGTGCTATCGCTCCAGCCCCTAACATTGTTACTTTCTGTCCCTGTGAACTCTCCTAGAAGGCTCATCATGTAAGAGGAATCATTTTTGTCTTTGGGGCACTGGCTTGTTTTACTCAGCTAATTGTTTTACTGTACTTGGGAAATTACATGAAGGTAATTTTGCTGTACTTGGGAAATTACCTGAAATTAAAATTATTATTAATGAAGATTACTCATTTTTTTGGGGGGTTGATAGTATTGGATGGTACTTGAACCAGTGACATGACGTGACCGAGGCCAGAGGCAAGGCTTTCCTGGCAGGGGCAGGTATGGCGAGGAAGGTTGCTGGTGAGTTTTCTGTATTAGAGATACAAATATGGGGCTGGAGTGATGGTACCGTGGGGAAGGCGCTTGCCTTGCATGTGACCAACCCGGGCTTGATCCCTGGCATCCCATGTGGTTCCCCGAGCACTGTTAGGAGCGATCCCTGAGTGCAGAGCCAGGGGTAAGCCGAGTATCACCTGCTGTGGCCCAAAACACAACAGCAGTAACAAAATAAAATAACACGAATGTGATACTGCAGTGTAGCATTTGATGTTTCCATATTATTCAAATGAATTAGAAATGAATCCAATGTGATTTTAGGATATAATTTGGAAGTTCATAAATTAAGCCCTATTCCCAGGTGGCTTATCCTCAATGTGTGTCACAACGGTTAAAGTATTTTTCTTGTTTCTCAGAATGTATAGATTTTGAGAACTGGACATTAATCTTCCCCCCAAAAAGGATTAAGTTGTTGGTGACTGTTTGCTGCCCAGGGAAAAACATTGACGGAAACCCCGTGTTACCCTGGCCTTCGCTGTCTCTTTTATTTATTTTTATTTTTATTGCTTTTTGGGTCACACCCGGCGATGCACAGGGGTTACTCCTGGCTCTGCACTCAGGAATTACCCCCCTGGCCGTGCTCAGGGGACCATATGGGATGCTGGGATTTGAACCCGGGTCGGCCGCGTGCAAGGCAAACGCCCTACCCGCTGTGCTATCACTCCAGCCCCCGCTGTCTCTCTTAAAGCTTTCCCCCATCCTGCTTCCCATGGTGGTATTTTTTCAGAGGCTCTTCACAGAAGCACATTTTATTAGAAACTTCTGGTACACGGATAGGGAAGATCCCTCCACAACACGCCCCGTTAAAGGAAGACACGGGGGAGGGATGGAGCGTCAGGGGAGCCAGGCACCACGTTTGCAGATCTTCAGCGTTACCCGCGTCTGCTGTAAGCCCTGCAGCTGACAGCCCAAACCTTTGTTCCATCCGTCCTAATGCAGCCCCCACAGACGGGTGGGAAAAATGAACCCGATGCCTATTTCCCCCTCACAACTTTCTTCTCTGCGTTGTTAATAGGCTGCGATTAATATTCAGTGGATCCTGAAAGGTGATTGCTGGACTTTAAAGTCGTAACAAACACATCCCCGTTCAGTCGGACGGGGGGTCGAGCGGGAGGGTGCGGCCACCGTGAAACAGCTCCGAGGGACCCAGTAGCAGTGTGAAGACCATTTGGATCTTCTCGTCCACTCCAAAAGAAATCTGCCACCCCTGTAATGTTTTTTCCCTTGCCAGGACCTTCCTTGCCTGGTGTCATTTCTTGAGCTCTCCCGGGAGGAGATTAGTCTAAAACAGCAAAGTAGCCAGATGTCTGGTTCTGAGCTAGTCCCAGAGGCCAGGCGGCGGTGGGCGAGAGAGAAGCTGGGTCTGAAGATCAAAGCTACCTGAAAATTACTTATGGGCTCCTAGACTGTGTCATCCCCATTATTAACAGGCTGAGAAAATTTGTTTCTCTAATTAACCCTTTTGTTGGAGTACCCTTAAATCTTTGGGACTTGATTTCCTTTTTTGCTTGGTTTTTCATTTGTGTAGGTTTAATACATGCATACACCGCCACCCGCCCCAGCCCCCCCAAAAAAAAGAAAGGAAGAAAAAAGGACTTCGTATGCTTGATTGCAGTCTCTAAGCTGGTATTCTTCTCCCAAATAGCAGAGCCCTCCCGTATGTCATCAAATCATTTATTATAAAATAACTGGGTGTTATGGTTCAAAGTTAAAATGACAAATTAATAACAAGGAACTCCCCCACTTGCTTTTTAAAAAAAATGTTTCTGAAGAGCTATTCTGAAAGCTTTAATCCCTTTAAGGCTGTGATTGGAACTTTCAGCTGCTTCTGGGGGAGGTTTTGCGATCACAGCTTCCTGGTTTTCAAATGAATTCAGAATAAATCCCAGTGGTGGGAAATCTGTACCTTATTAATAGTTGACCTCTTTCATCACACACTGGTATGATAATGAAATGCTGATTTAAAATTCTTGCTACCCTTTACCTGTTTGCATTTGTAGATAGTTTCAATTGTGTAGGAAATACAAATCTGGAAAGTATGAAGACTTTTGTCTCTCACGGAGTCTTAATCCTAAAGCTCCGACAAAAGCTGTTAGCTGAATTTATTGTCGGGGGATAGGTAAAAATCGGGTTATAATTATTTCCTTCACATCTAGAAGAGCGTTTTCAACCAAAGGATGAACTGTTTCCGTCAGGCTGGCTTCGGTTTTAGTTCCACATCAGGTGAAAACAAAGTCCAGTAAAAACCTACTTCCTGTGTTCTCTGAGATAGGATTCTGAACCGTAGCTTCCAAGAGCGAGACTCGCCAGCCTTCATGCTTACAGTTGATACCACGTCGTCGTGGAAACTTGGCATCAACACCGTGCAAATGGCTCTGGATCTAACTGCAGATAGCCGTGAGCGAAGCACTGCAGTGACTCCCTGCTCCGTGTACGGTCAGGGCTCCTCCTCTCCTGGAGGGAAGCGGCAGTTTATGAGGGTTTAGTCCACGCCTCCTTGGTGTCACCTTGAAGAACTGAGGCAGAGATTCAGCCAGCTTCTCACACAAAATACTCAGGAGGCCGTTATATATTTTTTTCTGGACAGAATTTGTTGTTTCTTCTGTGACAGAGGGTGGTGCTCTGTGTTTACAGACCTTTGGGAACTACCCCCATCACCGAAGAGGTCTATATGTCTGTTTTCAGGGGTCCAGTGCAAGTTGGTCCATGATGGCCACTGGTGATGGGTATTTCTAGGCCCCAGCGAGCTGTGACAGGGTCACAGAACACGCCCTTGGAGCCGGTTCTGTAGTGAGATCTGATCTGAAGGAATTAGGTGTGAGTTCCGGGGCCCAGGCTAGTGGTCCAGGCACCTTCCACTCCTTTGAGCAAGCTCCTTGGGTGCCTTCCCTTTGCCCCTTGCTGCCCTCTCCCAACCCCCCTCACACACACACACTCACAATCACCTCAGATTTGCTGAGGAGAAAACTAAAGAAGACTGTGATGGTGCTGTCCTGGGTCACTTCATCGGCTGTGGGGTTCCCATTTCCTGTGTGTACTGCCCCTGTGGGGGTCATCTCTTCTTGGGGCATTTCCTACCACACCATGTATGCGTCTAAAAATCAAAAACTCAAAAATATCAAAAATAGATATTTTCCAATTTAAGAAGCTGGAGCCTGGCGGGTTTTGTTTTTTCTTCTATTTTGGTTACTGGTCTTTATTTATTGTACTTTCTGTATTCATAGATTGCTTTTTATTACCTTCTCTTTCCTGATCAATTTTTTCCCTCCTTCATCTTTCAGTTCTTAATTCCGTTTCAACTTCTGTCTATAGCTTCCTAGGAGGGGTTCTGATTTGAAATGAGAACTAAGTTGTAAGGACAGTTATAATCACTTCTGAAGACTTTTTAATAACTAAAGGCATAATGATTTACTACTTGAGTACCTATTGAGATGGAAAACATCTTCAAACTTTTTATGATATAGTTATGTGCAGAATGAAAATGATTTCAAAATAATCCAAGTTGATGTCATTGGAATATGATAATTCTTATTTTAAGAATTGCATTTTCATTTTTCTTAAAAAAAAGTACTTGGGAGTTAGGTGTAGATCTTAAATGTTTCTTTTAAAGATATAATGGGTTGAAAGACCTTTAAAGCTAGCTAACCTTTTGTTTGTTAAATTTCTTTAGTGATTAAGTTCTTTTTTCTTTTTTTAGCAAAAATAATTTTACTGAAAGAAATTCATTCAGAGAAATGTGGGGGGGAGAGAGTGAAGAAGAGAGAGATACGTGTTAAGAGAGAACAGAGTTCTCCAGAGTGGAAGAGCTTTATGTTCTATTTATCCTCAGCGGAGGTTCTGGCTAATAGGTGATTAATGTTTAGATGGCTATATTTCGACTCGAGTGGCCTGAGACTGAGCCTGCAAAGTGATAGGATTAGATTTTTTGAAGACCAGAGGCACTTTCTTTTTTTCTTTTTTTAAAATTTTATTGAATCACTGTGAGATAGTTACAAGCTTTCCTGTTTGGGTTACAATCACACAATGGTTAAACACCCATCCCTCCACCAGTGCACATTCCCCACCACCAATATCCTGGATATACCCCCCTTTCCCATACTCCCCCTGCCTCCATGGCAGACAAGATTCCCCATACTCTCTCTCTCCTTTTGGGCATTATGGCTTGCAACACAGACACTGAGAGGTCATCATGTTTGGTCCATTATCTACTTTGGGCACACATCTCCCATCCCAACTGGTTCCTCCAGACATCATTTTCTTAGTGATCCCTTCTCTATTCCATCTGCCTTCTCCCCTCTGCTCATGAAGCAGGCTTCCAGCTATGGGGCAGTCCCTCTGGCCCTCATATCTACCATCCTTGGGTGTTAGCACTTTCCCCATTGCTTTCAGAGAGGGCTGTCTGGAAGGAAAGTTGTGTGTGGGCCCAAAAATATGATCAGTCCTTGGATTCCTTATGACTTCCAACTCTACTGTTAAAAGAGCAAGAGTTTTTAAAATGAAGTAATTGAAAATTAAGTCATGTCATTGATTGCACCTAGCACGGGTACTCGGTAGATGAGAAATGTTTTACGTGGAGAACTGTTTCTTTTTTTCAAGTGTGAGTTCTTCATTCGATTCAATAGGAAGCGAAACTACAGCTGACAGGCAATCGGGTCCCTGAAAATAATGTTTGGGAAGCTGGGTTTCCTGAAGATGTGAAGCTCAGTTGTTTTAGCCTGGGGATTTTGCCTAGGGAAAAAAAAAAAAAAGTATGTGCCTCAACAGCTGAAGGGCTATTTGGGAGGAAACAAAGTAAAATGGCATCTGCTTTAAGGTATAATTTTGATATCTCATACTTAATCTTCTCCTTGGCAGAAATGTCAAAATAGACTAGTTATGAACCATTGTGGAGTATCTACCGCATGACGGAATTGAACTGGGGTAGATAAAGTCCTTAAGGATCCAGTCGTTTTCGATGGGGAGGAAAGGGTTCTTTTTCGGTTATTCTCTGGAGGAAAGGGGGTGCTCGGGGAGAATCAGAATGAAGAGGTAAAGTATTTCAAACACCAGCCTCCAGAGATGCTGCAGGGCAGCCGTGAGACGGGGCACGCCGTACCTGCACATAAATACGATTGGGTTGAATTCATAGCGCTTCCTACAGCTGTTGACTCCCACTTAGAACCTGAAAGAGCATTTCTTTCCCTCATATTTAATTCTTGCATTTTTTAATTTTAACCTCAGCCCAAACGGAATCGTTTCTGCTGGGTATGATACTCTGACTCTGTCCCTTCTCTGCCATCCTTCAGAGACCAAATTATTCTTGCGGCAGAGTTGCTGTTTAAACTTCAGATCAAGTTCTTACTAATGGACTAGTTCGATTTAGATTTTATGCGACTGCTTTTCTCTTGTCTTCCCTAGCATAGATGCAAACCACTTGAAGAATTAAAATGGTAGAAATCTAGGCTACCATTTATCCTGGTACCACATGGCTGTTGTTTATTGTTCTTTAATTAAAAAAAATTAAGTTTCTGTATTTAATGACTCAGAAGATATATTACATTTTGTCAACATGTAAGAATGTGTGAAGAATAAAAAGCCTTTAGAATTCCCTAAAGATCAAGAAGGGGATGTGTATAATCTTGCTTTTTAACACATATAGAAGCATTAATATTTATTATTAAGTTTCACTGTCACTATCATCCTGTTACGCATCGATTTGCTTGAGCAGGCACCAGTAACATGTCTCCATTGTGAGACTTGTTACTGTTTTTGGCATAGCGAATATGCCACGGGTAGCTTGCCAGGCTCTGCTGTGTGGGTGAGATACTCTTGGTAGCTTGCTGGGCTCTCTGAGAGGGGTAGAGGAATTGAACCCCAGGTTGGCCACGTGCAAGGTAAATGCTCTACCCACTGTGCTATCGCTCCAGCCCTTATTATTAAGTTTAGTATTTGTATTTATACTTCCATCAATATATATATTACAGCCTATTGTATAGAGAGCATTAAATAACCCAGGATTACTCAAAGAAGAAAACAAATTTTAGGGCTTTTTTTCTCTTCTGTTTGAATTTTCTGCAGATTGTTTGGTCATAAGCAAGCAAATTTGTTTGGAATGAGGACATTTGGTTTACTTAAAACCCTGTCTTGTATGTATGGAAGTAATTCAAACAACCGGCAAACTGCTGAATGGTCACCATCATCTGTTAATGTAATGCACAAACTATTAATGCCTTGGTGTCAGAGGCACCTGCGCTGTGAAAATCAGCTCCACAGGCAGGTAGGGCCCCAGATACCTAATTCCTACTTAATTATTAGACTGTACATGAAATATATTGGGTTGCTCAACTTAAAAAATAGTATTTGTTTCCCAACATTTAAAATTCATGGAAATGTTAGACCAGTGTACTTCTGTTTTACCAGAAGATTCATTTCTTATTAAAATGGCATTCAACCCCCCAAAACAGAGTGTTTCCAGAAACTTATTTTTTTTTTAGAACAAATTCTGGATGAGTAGAGACTGTTTCCCTCACCAAAATAATCTGTAGCCTCATGCTCTTTGAAATGGTGCTCTTTGGAGTCCTTCTAAAGGCACTCCCCCATGGTACAGGGAATGTCCTTTTCTTTCTTTGTAACCTTTAAAAGGGGAAATTACATCAAAAACGCAGAGCTCTGCACTCAGCGACTGAAGTCACCCCAAGCATGTGTTTGTGCAGTTTTAGAGATGGTCTTGTGACAGATAGATATGCTATCTCTAGTTTATGGTGTATACACCCCCCACAACACACACAAACACATACACACACACACACGCAAACACATACACACCCACTCACACACTCATTTTTAAAAAATATTTTTAATTTTAATTTTTAATTTTATAAGGTAGTTCACAATATTTGATTACATTTAATATCAAACACCAATCCCACCACCATGACTGCTTCCCACCACCATATTTGGGATGTTTCCATCCCGAGCCCCATTCCCTGCCCCAAAGCACAACCAAAATAATATATTTTGTGTTGTCTGTTATGAAAAGCCACTGAAAATGCTGCAAAAAAGTATCCAGAGGAAACAGCGTGAAGAGTGTTCTGTTTTGGCAGGGGCCATGAAAACATTCTTTAGGATATCACTAACATGTTGTTAAAGGCTGAGTGATGGGAGCTTTCATATATATATATATGTATACATACATATATATATGTATACATACATATATATGTATACATACATATATATATCTGAAAATATGTATATATTCATATGTATAGGGGTATATATATATTTCCCTCTGATTGGTTGCTTACTGTCTGAACCCCATCAAATGTGGTGCGGTCCTCTTGGGTAATGGGTAGGAAGTGTCTTATGGACACACACTCACTTTTAACCTCATGCTCGGAGTGTTGTGACCAGAAGGAAAATCACCCACAGCCGAGGCCTGAGCAGAGTTCAGGTCAGACCTGGGTTCCGAGGGGCCCACAGTGAAAGAGCAGCCACCCGGGCCAGGGACAGCCTTCCACACCTGTGAGATGGAAAGACCGCTTCGTCGACTCTCTTGCGACTCTCTGCATCAACCAGTTGTCAGCATCCCGCCCTCTCGACAGGCGGGAGTCACCGCACACAAACCGTCTCTCAGTTGGGCACGGACTTGGATGGCCGTGAAAAACACTCTATTCTGAGAAGCGAGTGATGCAGGACACCCCGCCCCCAGCCCCTTGAGGAAATAGTTTGGGCTTCCCGAGGGCCACCTCCACTGCCCGGTCCTGCAGGCCCTCCATATAGCCACCCTGGTCACCCAGCTCTCAGCTGGGAACAGCCTGGGCCTTCGCCCCTGGCCGAGCGGCCTGCTGTCTCTTCTCTGCCCACTGCTGCGGCCCGGCCCAGAGTCGCATCAATTTTTGAAAGTTAAAAGGCAATAAGTCAATTCCCTGGAAATGATGCCGCCACGGAGATGCCATTCGGGAAGCAGGAAGTGCACCGGGCACAGTAAGCAGACACGGAGGGCTGGATTCCTGTCTTTTGTAGGAAGGTAATTGGGCCCCAACCACTTGGCAGGAGCCCGTGCATGGAGCCGGCTGTAGCTGCCACAGGTTGATGGGCAGGTGACCAGGCTGCTTCCGCTGGCGGCCCGGGAGGCCCGGCCTAATATGCTGTCTGCCCTGAGGGCCTGTGGGAACACAGTTGGATTATTATGTTAATGCATGAGCCTGCTGCCCTCTTCCTCTCCCAGCTGGGTTCCCTGTTGTTAGAAACTGCTTTGCACTGACAGTGGAGTAATATGCTTCATGATTGAAAGGGCAAAGGGGCTTGGAAGGGAGAGGGGGAGAAAAAATAAAAAAGAATAGGCCTGTGCAGATATGCAGATGAGAGGGAATCCGCAGGAAGGTTTCCCTTCCAGTGCCATGCAGAGAGAAAGTTGAGAAAGTTCTAGTTTTCTCCAGGTGCTGTGTGTCCAGGCTGGATCTCCTGCGCGCCCTCCCCCTCCCCCCACCCCACCCCGTACTGGGCAGTGCCACCCCAGCTAGCTCTTGCTCCCAAGAGCTTGTCCCCCACTCAGAAGTACTGGTTGGTGTGCAGCAGTGAGGCCTTTGGGGGGCCTTTATGGCCCTCGAACCCAAGGCCTCATCCCATCCCATTGTGTTTAGGGGAATGTGTTTTCTTTTCTTTCTTTTTTTTTTTTTTTTGCTTTTTGGGTCACACCCGGCAATGCACAGAGGTTACTCCTGGCTCTGCACTCAGGAATCACCCCTGGCGGTGCTCAGGGGACCACATGGGATGCTGGGATTTGAATCCAGGTCAGCCACATGCAAGGCAAACGCCCTACCTGCTGTGCTATCTCTCCAGCCCCCCAATTGGGGGGATGTGTTTTCTTAAAGGATGCCAAAGGGTTTGTTGGTGTTGGCCTCACTTTCATTTATTGGGTGCAAGCTTCGGAATACTGCGTAAGCCTGTCTTTGGGGGTGGGGGGCTTGTAGGTCGAGGCGAGGCCGTGGTCGCAGTGGGTGGAGGAGGGTGGGATCACCATGGGTCAGACTTTGTTTTCCATGAAGGTTTTTAACTTCGACGCCCTCGCAGAGCAAAAGAGGGAGTGTGGCCGGAGTGTGGCCTTTGTTATCTGCAGATCCATCAGTCCTTGCTCCAGTGCCCGCTACATTCTGATTTCTATTTATTTCCTGACGGGGGACTTGGAGGCCACACCCAGCTGACTCGGCTCTGTGCTCAACCCTGGGAGGGGCTAGGCTTGAACCTGTGTCGGCCGAATGCCGACCCGCTGTGCTACATCTCCTGTCCTCTTTCTCTCTGAACGTTAGACCTCCGGGGTCTAATTTTAGATGAATCATGTTCCCTCTCATCTACCTCAGCTATAAAATGGGCAAATTTTATAGATATTTAAAATATTTTAGATGAGAGAATAATGACCATAGACCACTTAGCCTGACATTCATCTATTGAGTATTCATGAATGCTTGCCATAATTATACTTAATTATCATTTGTTAAATGAGCAGTTTTACATGTGAGGGATTAACTATGTTTTCAGTGGATTTCAGTGATTGAGGATTTTCTCTCTTTTCCTCTCCATCTGAGATTCCCAAATTTATTTTTTCCTACTATCCCCTTTTCGTGGAAAAAAAAAAATCACTCAGTACTTCTTTTTTATTTGTTTGGTTTTGGACCCCCCTGGCTGTGCTCGGGGGTTACAGCGAGAGTGGGCTATAGGCTGGGGGGTCTCAGGGGCACCCATAAATTCACATGGAGCTGAACCCTTGATGCAGGCTTCCAATGTGACTGAAATAAAGATTCCTGACTGAGGAAGAGATAGGGAGGCTGTTTCCATCGTTCCCTAACCGGACGGGTTTTCTGGTTTCTAATACTGAATGCAGCGCCTGATTTCCTTGATCCAGCTTCACCTGGAGCCATCTCCCTGTCGCAGTCGCTTGTGCCTTGTAATTAGTGAGCACTGCACCCCTCCATGTGATGGCGGGTGAAGAGGACGACAGATACTGGGTGCTTGGCACAGCAGGCAGGACGGGGAAATGGTGGGAAAGAGTAGACCCGGGATATTGGTGTTGGGGATTGTGCACTGGTGGAGGGATGGGTGTTTGGTCATTGTGAGATTGTAACCCAAACAGGAAAGCTTGGAACTATCTTATGGTGATTCAATAAAATTTAAAAAAAAAAAATAAAATAAAATAAAATAAGGTGGGCATTGGCCTTAGGGTCTCAGCAGGTCCTGGCAGACCAGCCTGCTTTCTTATGCTCTGCAGACTTACGGGGGGAGCCGCAGAGAGATTCTCAAGGTCTGTAAATGCAGAAAGTCTGGGTCGAATATAGACCTCCATAGGCCAATGGAGTGGTCACCATATAACTGCTGCAAAAAGAATACGCCTGACTCTTTCTAATCGCCCGATACTCCAGAGAAAGCATTGCCTAAGTCTGAGTGAGATGCCTCCTGGGGGTCAATATAGGGGAGTAGACTCAAATCTGAAAAGGAAAGAGTGCACTTGACTTTACATATTGTGTATGGGGGGAGAAATACGTTCTAAGCAGTTCTTCTCTATCATTGTAACAGAGTTCTTTCGTCACTTGTATTTATATCATCTCTTTAGTTACATAGATGGTATCTGTGCGTGTATATTTGTGTATGCATGATATATGAGCATGCCTGAATAGATGTTTACACAATTATACACACTACAACTGTAGCTATATATTATTATATATGCACCTGGCTTTATTTCAGAATCTGATATATTCTTAGAAATATTTCCAGAGGAGCTCTGTTCAAGCACATGCCTTACAAATAGAATTTTAGCCAGTGCATTCAATTTAAGCAATAATTATTAAGTTGGGAAAATTTTGAAGACAAGAATTGGGGGGGAAATAAGACCAGTAGCTGGATAGAGAAATAGTCAAGGTACCATATTTTTGTTGTTGTTGTTGGGCTGGAGCGATAGCATAGCAGGTAGGGTATTTGCCTTGCATGCAGCCGACCCGGTTTGATTCCTCTGTCCATCTCGGAGAGCCCAGCAATCTACCAAGAGTATCCCGCCTGCATGGCAGAGCCTGGCAAGCTTCCCATGGTGTATTCGATATGCCAAAAACAGTAACAACAAGTCTCACAATGGAGACCTTACTGGTGCCCACTCGAGCAAATCGACGAACAATAGGATGACAGTGATGACAGTGATACAGTGATACAGTTGTTGTCGTGCTGGGAATTGAATCCAGGGCCTCATACATATAAGGCAAAAGTGCTGTATAACTGCATGGCCTCTTCACACCTTTTAATAAACCTTTTCCCACCAACCGGAAGTGGAGCTCACAAGCACTGTCTCTTGCAGAGCACACTTACAGATTTCCTTTAGACGCTGCCTTTGTGAAAGGAAAGAAGCCCTTTGCAGAGTAAGTAAGAAGCACTGTGTTGAGGCTGGAGAGAGAGCTCAGTGGGTGAAGCGCTTTCCTTGCAAGCAGGCCTGGTTCCGGGCACCCCGTAAGCTCCCACTGAACCTGCCAAAGGTGATTTGTAAGCAGAGAGTAAGGTGTGGGCACAGCTAGATGTGGCCCCTAAACGAAACAAAACGAAACAGAAATGTTGTTTTAAAAGCAGTCTGATTTTAAATAAAATCTCTGTGGGCTCTTTGGTTTTAGTGAACATGTGTGAGATACCTGTGTTTTAATTTTTATTTATTGTTAATGAGTCGCCCTGGATTTAATCTGGTACTACTTTATCGGATCAAGTGTCCTTGAGGTCAGGAGTCACAGCTAGTGTTTTTTAGAGTGTATTTCTCAGTTCCTTCGGAGCAGTCGGAATTCACCAAATGCTGTCTACCGATCAACCGGATGATTTTCCTGACAACACTCAGTTTTAAGTTTATGGATCCCACTGTTCCTTATTCTCGCTTATGTTTTCTTGGCGTTTGCTCTCGAGAAGGATTACGTATGTGGTTTGGGAGCAGCTCTGTGAGGCTGATGACAAAGTGAATTTCTAACTTCTGTGACCCCGTGGGATCCCGGCATCTCTGCTGCCTGGCGACCTTCTCTGCCCTTGCAGCGTTTCTTGGTACCTCCCTGGGCTTTTATTGGTAAGAACTCCAGAAAGGCCGGGCCTGGAGAAAAGGGGACAGGTCCTGTCCCGTGGGGCTGGTTTCTGTCCTCTCTCCAGGGACTGCTGCCTTTCTGCTTGTACTCATTCATCCTGGGCTTTCAGGAACTGTTTGGAACACCCTACGTGGCTGTTGGCTTTCTAATCCCAGACATAATTAGAAGTGCTAGGATCCATTTCATTATAAAGGACCTTTCCCCCACCAAAGGTGGTAAAAGACAATGTGTTGAGTATTTTCCTGCATCACAGATCCCTACTGTTGTAACAGGTTGCAAGTCTAAAATCACATGGAATTATTTGATAAAAATTCAAATCCTTTTTGTAGGTATTTTATTATTTATTTATTTATTTATTTTGCTTTTTGGGTCACACCCAGTGATGCTCAGGGGTTACTCCTGGCTCTGCACTTAGGAATTATGCCTGGCAGTGCTTGGGGGACCATATGGGATGCCGGGGATTGAACCCAGGTCGGCCGCATGCAAGGCAAACGCCCTACCCGCTGTGCTATCGCTCCGGCCCCCTTTTGTAGGTATTTTAAAATGTATTTTAAAAATTAGTTTTTATTTACTGGTCACTGGTTCACAGTACTATAGAATTTCCAGAGTAGAGCTTGTGCGTATGTCTCTACTGACAATCAAAGTTCTGGTTATACTAAGGTATCATAATGATCTCTCCTACCCATTCCTCAGCCCTCTTCCTTCCCCCTCTATACACCAGCTATTTTTCATAGAGCCTGAGTTATTTCTGTCATAAGCGCTGGTTTTTTTGTTGGTTTGTGCTTTTACTTTTGGGCCCCAGTGGTGGTACTCAGGGTTTACTCATGACTCTGCCCAGGGATCAGCCCCGGCAGGGTCTGTCTGTCCCGGCTGCAGTGCTGGGCCCAGCTTCTCTGGGCAGTATTCGAGGCAACAGCCGTGACCCCCGACCTCTCTCTCTGGCCCCCTCAGCACTCTACTTTTTAAATCTGATACTCCAAATTTCATCATTCTTTCCATCTTTAAATGTTTGTCTCTGTTTCTCCCAAATCTACAAAAATGTTACCTCTGTTTCTGGATTCTTCATTTTGCAAGTTGCTGAGGAATTATTCTTGCCACTTGGTAATGTGATGTTCTGTTTGGTGGTTCAGTTTAGTTTTGTTTTCTCGTGTGTGTACAGGGGGGACGGGCACACCAGGGGCACTTGTAGGCACGGGGGCCACGTTGGGCAGTACTTACTTAACCCAGAAGTGTGGGCCTGGTGGCTTGGTGCTGCTCAGATTTGACAGTGCTCGGGGTCACCAGGGTAGCACCGACCCTGGACTTGGGCTCGGGCCCTCGTGTATAAAAGCCTTGAGTTGTGTCTCTTTGCGCTTTTTCCTGGACCCTAGTGTGTTGTCACTGATGACGGTATAGTTGTCCATATTTATTCAGCACTTACTATGCCAGTGGTTTACCTGAATGGTTTTAATTCACTCTCACAAAATGCTTGTAAGTCAGTATCAACGTGAGACCCATTTTTGAGATGTGGAAGCTGAGCTTTGAAATGGCTCCATTCGTTGTGGTTATTGGACTGGAGTGATAGCACAGCAGGTAGGGCCTTTGCCTTGCACGTGGCCGACCCGGGTTCAATTCCTCCGTCCCTCTCAGAGAGCACAACAGCAAGCTACCGAGAGTATCTCGCCTGCACGGCAGAGCCTGGCAAGCTCCCCGTGGCATATTTGATATGCCAAAAACAGTAACAACAAGTATTACAATGGAGACATTACTGGTGCTCCCTCAAGCAAATCGATGAACAACGGAACGACAGTGCTACAAGTGCTACAGTTGTGGTTATCTAGCCTGGGGGCTTTGTCCTCACCTGTGTAAGCTGACTCGAGACCCCTCTGGCGCCTCCATGTCTCAGGGCTGTCGCCGTTAATGTGTCCACGCTACTGTGTACCCCAGTGACTCACAGTTGAGTGTTGCATCATTTACACTAATACAGCCCCGTTTCCACAGGTCAGTCTCCATGCTGAGAACAGCCCTCGTTGCCTGACTCTGGTGTGGGGGTTCCAGTGTTAGAGATTAGGTATGTGTCGGCACATTAGAGATACTCGTGCTGCATTGGTTTAAGAGGATGGATCATGAAAAAAAGACAAAAAAAAGAAAAAAAAAAACAACAACCCTAAAAATCCAAGGGGTTGCTGGGTAGCAGTCAGGCACCTTTGCCTTGGCTCATAGAGACTTTCTCAAAGGAAGAAGGAAGCACAGGAAGGAAAGAGGGCGAGTGGAAGTGTATCCTTGGGCTAGTTAAAGGTCAGCAGCGAGAATTGTGCGAACTGTGGGTCCGTCACAGACTCTGAAGGGGGGGAAAGGCAGAAGTTGAACATGTATTTGTTCCCGTCAAGATAAGCCCACGTTGGGGTGAGCCAGCCTCTCAGTACACAGAGCCCCGGGCAGAGCCGCCCGAGGGAGATGGGGCACCTGACCTTCAGGGCTGACCTTCCTGGGCTGCCGTCCAGGGACCCAGGAGCCAGCCCCTGAATCTGGCTGTCAACAAGCTCTTGATTTCTGTGTCCAGGGGATGAAACTTCCCAAAGCGTCTCAGCCTCTCGCCTCACCGAAGAGGCTCACAAAATGCTTGTAAGTCAGTATCAACATGAGACCCTTGCTTCTGTGATCCCCTGCGCCCCAGGGTCCTGCTGGAGAAGGGTAGATTTCCAGGGAAAATGGGAAACTGAGTCCCGGTCCTTTGTCCTTCCTCCCGAGGTCTGCCAGAGCCTTCCCCTTCGGTGCTGGAAGGAGGGGTCAAGTGGTCCCCGACCCTCCGGACCTGGCCCGCAGGTTCAGCTGTGCTCTTCCCTCTAAACTCTCCCTCTGGTCTCTTCTCTCCTAATCTTTGTTCGTGTTTTCCAGTCCGGGGACTGCCCAGCAGTGCTCAGGACGTACTCCTGGCTCTGTGCTCAGGGATCACCCCTGGCGGGGTTGGAGGGACCCCGTGTGGTGCTGGGGAAGGGGACCCCTGCTCCTGTGCCTCTGTTTTCAAACTCTGTGAGCCATGGATCTGGGGGAGAAATGAAATTCCGCCTGGTTCCTAACCCTCTTGGAAAGCGCTTTCCAAGCAGGGAGAGAGCGGACTAAACAGCCGCCAAGTGGGGCCGCCGCCCGCCGTGTTGGAGGTGCAGCAATTTGTTTTTGTTCTTGTATCTGTGCTTTTACTCTTTTAAATCTCATTTCCAGTCCCCTAGGTTCCATAATAAAGTCTTCAGGACTATACATTTTTATTAAACATCTCTTTTTTGGGGGGATTTCAATTTGCATTTCAGATACTATAACAAAATGTATGTGTCTCAAATATTCACTGCATAATTGTGATTAGAGCATGTAATCCCTCAAAAGATGTTAATTGCAATTTAAATTCACGCTGAATTTAATTAAGTGAGTTGGGAATTAGAAAGTAGCTGTTAGGGGTCGTGAAGGGAATTCATTTTCTAAAAGCATCCGTATATTTTTTATTTTCGAAAAATGTAAACCTCTTTCAACTTTAAGATTAGAAAGATGAGGGAAATACCGAAAAGAAGAGGAGACAGTTAGCAGACATAATAGAAAACTCTAAAAACTTCACAATTTGGGTCTTGGACTTCAGCTGATTTTGATGGAAGGCGCGCTGATTGGCGCAACAGTCCCATTCATATTCTCAGGGTCTTTAGGCGCTTATCACCCACTTAGTGTCCACCAAGTACCTGCTAGTGGTGTTAGCCTGAGCCCTGTAAGTTCGGCAGAGAGGAATTGGTAAGGAAGTGGAAACAGGCCTTTCCATCCGCTATGTAATGCTTCGCTCTTCACTGCATCCTGGCCAGAGTTGGATGAGTAATTGGATTTCGTGAACCTTTTCTGCGTAGACAAGTTATCCTTAAGCTGTGCTGATCTGTAACTTCCCTCTATTCATGGAAATGAAGAGTCATCTTGGAAGACAAACGGATGCCATATTTTCCTTCTTTCTTTTTTATCTCTCTCTTTTTTTTTTTCTTTTGCTTTTTGGGTCACATCCAGTGATGCACAGGGGTCACTCCTGGGTCCTTCCTGGCTCTGCACTCAGGAATTACCCCTGGTGGTGCTCAGGGGACCATACGGGATGCTGGGAATCGAACCTGGGTCTGCCATGTGCAAGGCAAAAGCTTTACCCACTGTGCTATCATTCCAGCCCCTCCTTCTTTCTCAAGAATATTCATTACTAAATCTGCTAAAGATTTCTCATTTCTAAAGGTACTAATTTCTAAAGAATAGTATTGAATGCTACTAAGGGAGCATTAAGCAGTTCACACTCTGAGTGATTGGGAGAATGAACTTTTTTTTCTTTTTGTGCCACACCCAGCAGTGCTCAGGGGTTACTCCTGGCTCTGCACTCAGGAATTACTCCTGGTGGTGCTTGAGGGACCATATGGGATGCTGGGAATCGAATCCAAGTTGGCCGTGTGCAAGGCAAACACCTACCCGCTGTACTATCGCACTGGCCCGCTACCTGATATTTTATTAAGGTCTATAAATGCATCATTGAAACATATGTAAAAATTCAGATTGAACATTCTGACTTTGTTACATAAGAAACTAATCCCTAGAGAGAAATAAGGATTCTGACTTTTTATCTAGAACCTTTTTCTTTCACTTCATCTATTGTATGTCGTTAAGAAAGCACCTTTTCTAGCATGAGTTCTAAAGCCGTTTCCCAACCGTTCCCCCCTGTGCCCCCCTTCCAGCCTTCTTTCCTTCCCGTGCTCTCTCCTGCCCCTGCTTCAATCTTCTCAACAGTTGTTTATTATTCTCATGTGCATATGTAGGGCGATTTATTACTTTATCCATGAAAACCTTTACTATTAACAAAAAATGTAATGGCCTGATGAGGAGCCTTTTTGCAAGATTCTTTGTTCTGTATTGTTTTCCTTGGTCAATCTTTCCAAGGGGAATTTCTGGGCCTCGCTGGGTCAAGGGTGGCTTGGGACATCCTGTGGTCCTCGTGTCTGGTGCAACACTCGTGCGGTTATGAGAGATGGAGAGGCACCTTTCCCCTGAACACTCATCCATCACAAATGCATAATTATTTTTAAAAATCTTTGCTCATTTGATCATTTTCTCCACACACGACTTTCTCCTCCTCTTCTCACTGAAAGGGACCATTGGGCCCCTCCAGCACCCGCAGGAGAAATTCCTGAATTGCGCCACGTTGTAAAGAGGAGGCATCCATCTACTATGTTCGTATTTTTGGAGACATGGGGACTTAATAAATAATATCATGTCCCATCGAAGTTTCTATTGCTCCTGTTTTAGAATAGAATCAAGAGGATCACATTCAAAAAAAAAAAAAAAAAAACAACAACACAACTTGACCCATTTCTTTATTTTGCTTTGTGCCGTAGAAATACATATTGTAGCTGCCGAGTGTATGTTGTTTAACCAGTTCTCTAATCATGTTATAAATGGTGCCGCAGAAGGACCTGGGGACAAGACCTTTAAGCTTTTTAATCTCACCATGGGATCTTGGAGAAGCTGAACTTATATAAGAATGTCTGGGCTGCTGTTATTACAGTGAAACCTTCGGAGAGTAGCGTCTCAGGTAATTTTTTTTTTTTTTTTTTAAAGAAAGTCACTTACTGATATAAAACGTTTGACCAGGAGGAAGCCTCAGGTTGTCAGAGTTACTTATACACCATTGTTCAGCTGGGCCTCTTTATTAAATCATCTCGTGGCACTCCATTAGTTTTGCTGTTGTAGCTATTGCATGGCCCACTAAGCTAATACACCTTCAATCACCAGCAGAAGGATAACCTTAATAAAAAATTTGGAGTTGATTTAGGGCCCCAGTGCTTGCTGACTAGTGTTTTACATTTTTCTATATCTATCCCATTTTCATCCCGTGTATTTTGGATCTTCACATATATCTTCTCCACATGGTCTCCTCGAGTCAGGTCGAGATTAATGACCCAAAGAAGGAGGATGGGGAGGAGTGTTTGGGGACGCTTCCATGGAGTCCTGGCTAGGGCTGCTGCCACAGGCTGTGTGATCTTGAGCAAGTCACTTCCGGTCTCAGGCTTCCCTTCATGGCCAAGTAAGAAGTTGACCCCAAAGGTCTGCGACAACCATTCCTTGCTGTGTTACTATACTGTTTGTAGGAAATTTTAACGCCGCTGTAAGTGTCATACATTGAAACTTAAGATTTTTTGAACAATATCTGTGCTTCTCTAGGGGAAAAAAAAGAGTTATTCTGACTTCCTGTCAGAATTTGAGTAACTAGAATGAAAAAAGAGATCCACGTCATTCGATGGTAGATGACACAGGACTTAGCTCCTAAAATTGTGGGATTGCCTCTTCATATAATTTTGCATAATTGAAAAAATACTTGTTTCAAAATAAGTTTCTGTATGATTTATTATCAGTAAATGTTTGATTTGCATGCCTGTGTTTGTTTTATGAAATCCCTGTGGTTTACGAAGTTATTCATAGTTGGGTATTAGGCATACAGTGTTCCAGTCACCCCACCCTCCCCCGTCAGCTTCCCTCCCCCAGAGTCCAGCTTCCCCCACACCCCTCACCCCTAGCGTGCCATCTTGATAGACACCTTTTAAAATTTAGTTGTGAAAATTTGGGTCTCATGATTTCAGCATTGTTGACTCTGGGGTTTGGATATTTAGCTCTATCATTCCTTAACACCTCTGATGGACCTAAATCCCTTTGACCCTTGCCCCCAGTGGCATCCTTTTCCACCCCCCCACCCCAACACATACTCAGTTTCTTTTATTCTCCTCCCTATTTGTGTGGCTGCCTATTTTATAGAACCTGGGATCATGTAAGCATTTCTCAGGTGAAGAGTTGTGAGTTGAAAAAGTTTAAAACCATCAGAAAGGAAACTCTAAGTCAGCCAACTACATAGACACAGAAAAAAACACAGAGAGAGACACAAAGAGAATGAGAGAAGAAAAGTGCCTGCCACATAGAGAGAAGGAAAGAGGCAGGGGGAGGAGGAAGTTAGTAGGAGGGAAACTGGGGTCACTGGTGTGGGGAAATGTACAATGGTGTAGGGGTGGGTGCTGGAACCCTGCATGACTGAAACCGGATCATGAATAGCTTTGTAAGGGTCTACCTCACAGTGATTCAATTTTTAAAAAATTAATATATAATTTTTTTTTTGCTTTTTTTGGGGGGTCACACCCAGCGATGCTCAGGGGTTACTCCTGGCTCTGCACTCAGGAATTGCTCCTGGCTTAGGGGACCATATGGGATGCTAGGATTCGAACCCAGGTTGGCCGAGTGCAAGGCAAACACCCTACCTGCTGTGCTATTGCTCCCGCCCTGAGGTTAGCTAACTTTTTAAACAAAAGAATGAACATTTGGTAGTGATTGCTGAAAAGTATGTTTCCTTAGTATTTATTTTGAAAAGATACAATTAAGTTATGAAAATGAGCTTATTTAGAACCCTTTGAACAAAATTTAGATATTATTGAGACTCCTGCTAACTCCTGGAGTGAAGAATCAACTGTTGGTTTAAGGTCGAGAATGCCTTGTGCTTTTCCTCAGAAAATCATATGAGGGGGCTGGAGCAATAGCACAGCAGGGAAGGCATTTGCCCTGCATGTGGCAGATCTAGGTTCGAATCCCAGCATCCCATATGTTCCCCCGAGCACTGCCAGGAGTAATTCCTGAGTGTGTGAGCCAGGAGTAACCCCTGTGCATCACTGGGTGTGACCCAAAGAGAAAAAAAGAAAAAGAAAAAAAGAAAATTATATATAGAACAGTGGGGAGGGTGTTTACCTTGCACTCGGCCAACCCAGGTTCCTTCCCCGGCATCCCATATGGTCCCCCAAGCACCACCAGGAGTAATTTCTAAGTGCAGGAGTAATCCCTAAGTGCAGAGCCAGGAATAACCACTGTGCATTGCCGGGTGTGACCATAAGAAGCAAACTCTTTCCCTCTCATGTAGTTTTCAAACACAAGCACAAAGATGGCAATTTGCAGAAAGAGGGGCTGGAGAGCCAGTTACAGGAGTTAAGGTGCTTGCCGGGCGCATCACCAACCCCGATTCAACCCGCAGCACCGCTTGTGGTCCCCTGAGCACAGAGCCAGGAGCAGCCACCAAATGCCCCTAGATGTGGCCCAGCCCTGTCTCTCCCCCATGAGAAGCCCTCAGTGCTCCCCAGAAGTTTACAGAAAGAACAGCGACTTCATCCACATTCAGAGGTGCTCTCATTTGGGGAAAAACATTAAAATCAGAGCGACTCAGTTTTAGCCTCCGTCCAGTCACTATTATAATGCACGTCCCCCCCTGCACTGTTCTGATTCCACTGACTTGGTGAAACCTGCATCTTCCGCAGGACTCGCTGGCCGTGAGCCCGGGGTTTGCAGTGTGCGGTGGCTGCGGCGGCGCGGAAGCAGTTCAGCAGTCGAGTGAGCCCGCGGTGTGCGGGCCGGGCCCATCCGAGGGCGGCCCAGGGCCAGGCCTGGGCTCAGCTGCTTTAAACGCTTCCGTGTGCAGCCTCCTGGAGCACGAGCCCCTATGTGGGGAGGCCCGTCAGGCCTCACCGTATCTGGCCTCTCGCTGCGTGTGGGACCCTGGGACCGAGGGTGGGGGGTTGGGCTAGCTTTGCCATCTGGTGTGATCCTCACCAAGTCCTCGGAGGTGCGTGTCGTGAGTCAGTGAAAGCCACAGAGATTCAGAGTTTTCTCAGCCAAGCCCATGCTCCCGTTTGCACAAAGGCTTTTGATTTTATCATCAGTGCTTTTCCTCATATTTCCCAGAGGCCTTTGCGATGATGGTAAGTGAAAATGGCTTATTAGATGTGAACTGTTGACTGGTAGCATTAAAAAAACAAAAAGTTTAAGACAATGACATCTTTTTGAATGCCCGAGTCCTGAGATATACACATGGTGATCACTGTATCACTGTCATCCTGTTGCTCGAGCGGGCACCAGTAACGTCTCCATTGTGAGACTTGTTGCTGCTGTTTTTGGCATATCGAATACGCCACGGGGAGCTTGCCAGGCTCTGTTGTGCGGGCGAGATACTCTCGGTAGCTTGCTGGGCTCTCCAGGAGGGACGGAGGAAGAGGGACGGAAGAATCAAACCCGGGTCAGCCGCGTGCCAGGCAAACGCCCTACCCGCTGTGCTATCGCTCCAGCCCCCACATGGTGATACTGTTGAAAGTGGTGACTTGAAGAGACAGTTTTTGTTTTTTTTAAGTACAAGTACTAAGTAGTTGTTCTCTGCTTTTGATACATTTATTTTTACTAAGCAGGCTTTTTAAAATTTGTGAATATTAACCTCAAAACCAAGTAAGTCTGAGAAAAGAATGGAACCACCATGTCTTATTTTGATACAAATATATCGAGGGGAGGGGGCGCTGTTCGAGACACCCCAAGTGGTGCTTAGTGGCTAGTCTTGCCTCTCTGCTCAGGCGTGACCCTTCATGGTGCTAGGGAGTCATTTGTGGCTCCGGGATCAAGCCAGGGTCAGCTGCGTGCAAGGCAAGAAGAGCCTTATCTCCTGTACGTGATACCTGTCTCCCCCGTGGCCCATGCCTGACACTTGTGTGTCTTGACTTTTTTACTTTGAACATCCTTATAAATTTACTTATTTTTATTTTTGTTTTGGGGGTCATACTTGGAGATGCTCAAGGGTTACCTCTGGCTCTGCACTCAGAAATCACTCCAGGTGGTCCTAAGGGTGGTCCTGTGAGATGCCGAGGATCAAACCCGGGAAGGCCATGTACAAGGCAAATGCCCTCCCCACAGTCCTATCGCTCCAGCTCCTGAACAGTCTGACAAATTTAGAAGTTCGGTTCTGGATATAATTTTTGTCAGTAAAATTCATTATTCTAAGATATAGTGTGATTCCTTTTGGAAATTCTATAAGTTGAGTAGACTGTTGTTCCCAAGTCCCCAGATTCCATTTTTCTCTCCTCCTCCTACCTACACAGCCCCTGACGGCCAGCGACCTGAAATATATATCTAAGGTGGTTCGTTTGCCTTTTCCACGCCGTTCTAGCAGTAGGCTCCTACCGTGCGCAGCCCTCTGTGTCTGGCATTATTTGCTCGGCATCGTACCTCTGAAAGTCATCCTGTTTGCCCGCAGTAGCTGTCCATTTCTTTTTATCACTGAGTGATACTCTGTTGTAGGGAAATAGCATCATGTGTTTATCCATTTGCCAGCTGGTGCGTAGTGCTTGAATGGCTTTTCATTTGGGGCCGTGACAGATACAGTTTCTCTGGACATTTGGGACGAGGCCTTTTTGTGACCGTGTTATTATGCCCCTTCGGTGGGGTGGCTGATCAGGTAGTGGATGCAGGTGTGGCAGGTAGTGAACGCAAGTGCCTGCAAAGCTTCTCCTTGGGGGTGCGCCATACGCAGCCATTCGCCACATCTCAGCTTCTCTTTGGCTCACCTCACCGGCCCGAGTGTCAGTAGCGGTGGGGTGATACCACAGGATGATTTTATTTTGAATTTCCGTGAAGCGGCTTTTATGCTATAATCTGCTGTCCACATATCTCTTTAAATCTTTTGCCTGCATCACTCTCTATCTTTTTCCTTTTTAAATAAAATTGGCTTATTTTGTTGTAAGAATTTTTTTTTCTAATCTGTACTTACATGAGTTCTTTTCCAGATGTGTGCCATGAAAATATATCCTCCTCATTTGTAGCTTGTTTTTTTACTTTCTAAAAAAGTATTTCTGGGGGGCTGGAGCAATAGCACAGCGGGTAGAGCATTTGCCTTGCATGCGACCAACCTGAGTTCGATCCCCAGCATCCCATGTGGTCCCCTGAGCACCGCCAGGGGTAATTCCTGAGTGCAGAGCCAGGAGTAACCCCTGTGCATCACCAGGTGTGACCCAAAAAGGAAAAAAAAATTTCTGAAAGAACTAAGTTTTCAAATAGGGTGAAGTCCAATATGTAATTTTTCATTTTGAAGGTGTGATTTTCATACATTTAGCACTTATAATAAATCTGTGATCCATTATCAGTTAGATTTCTCTCTCCCACTCTCCTTATCTGTGCCTGTTGCCACTTATTGGAAAGAGTATCCTTTTCCCATTGAATTACTATAACACTGTCCTGGCACAAAATAAGCTTATCAGATCTGTATAGATTTATTCCTGTACTTTCTGCATTGTTCCATTGATTTATATGTTTGTTCTTACAGGATAAAAACCAGCAAATACTATAAACTAATGTGCCACCCCTCATCCTGAGAGCTAGTTCCAGTGTCTGCCGGCTTGTTCCTTGTAATAGCTACCACAATAGCTCTTTCATTGTTTGTGTTTTGGATTTGGAGCCACAACTCTCTGGTGCTCAGGGACAAGCCCTGGGTCTGTGCTTAAGAGATCAGTGTCTGTGTTGCAAACCATAATGCCCAAAAGTAGAGAGAGAGTATGGGGGAGATTGACATAGAGGCAGGGGGAGGGTGGGAAAGGGGGGTATACCGGGGATATTGGTGGTGGGGAATGTGCACTGGTGGAGGGATGGGTGTTTGGTCATTGTGTGATTGTAACCCAAACATGAAAGCTTGTAACTATCTCATGGTGATTCAATAACATAAAATAATAATAATAATAATAATAATAATAAGGAGAAGAAGAAGTCATCCTGTTGTTCATTGATTTGTTCGAGTGGGCACCAGTAACGTCTCTCATTGAGAGACTTATTGTTAATAATGAGACAATAAAAAAAAAAAAGAGATCAGGGCAGCATATTCCATGCTGGGATCGAACCATGCTGGGCCCAAGCTGCCGCATATGAGGAACTAAGCGCCTTACCCCCTGTACTCTGTCTCCACCTCTGAAAGTAGGTCATTATAAATCCTTTTCAGGGAACCCAACATATAAAAGATGATCTCGCATGAAAAGTTTCCTCGATGAGGAGGGGACTTGCTTGTGAGGAAGAGAAGCTAGTTTGAAATATGTACTTTCGGTAATGTGTTGCGTGCACCGATTTTTCGCGTGCACTACCTGTCCTCTAATGTACCTGGCAAGGCGGGGACGGAGTGGGGGCTGGGGTGCAGATGAAATTTGGGGACACCGGTGGAGGGGAGTTGACACTGGTGGAGCAGATTGGTGTTGGAGTATTATACGCCTAAGACTCAACTCTCAATAACTTTGTAAATCACGGTTCTTTAATAACAAAGACAAAGAAAAAAAATAATTAAATATAACTTTAGGGACTGGAGTGATAGTACAGCAGGTAGAGTGTTTGCCTTGCACATGGCTGACCTGGGCTCAAGTCCTGGCACCCCACTATGTTCCCCAATCCCCGCCAGGAGTGATCTCTGGGTGCAGAGCCAGGAGTCAGCCCTGAGCACTGTTGTGTGGGGCACCCTATATGGAGGGAGAGAGAGATTTTAAACTAACAACTTAAAAAGAGATTATTTTGTCTGAGCTTGAACACACGAATAATAGCGTGGGTATGTTCAAGTTTGTTAGTGCTCTCAGCATAGTCGATTGTACGGGGCTCACCCCTGGAGGTGCTCAGGGGCTGCTCCCAGCTCAGAGTGTGTGGGGGTTGCTTCTGGCTGTGCCGGGGGACCGTGTGGTGTTGGGGATCCAACCTGGGCTTCCTCCATGCAAAGCAGGTGCTCTACCCAGCTGAGCCATCCCTCTAAGCCCACTGCATCTCCCTTTCTGAGGCGAGGAAGTCCACTGCAGTTCTGTGAATCTATGGTAAGTTATTTCCCAGAAGATGGCAGGAGAGCTGTTTTCTTGCTAATGAAAAGCTGATGAGAGAGTTATTGCTGAGGCATTGATCTGTTGCCGTCTTAAGAAGCTCTGAGGTTCCCAGACCCAATGGACTGGGGAGAGGGGAGTGGGTGAGAAATAACAGAGTTAGGTAGTTTGTGTCTAAAATTTATAAGAAACATTTATTGTTTGACATGGGTTGTCATTTACGTTTGTGGGTGCCCTTCTAAACAGACTGTTAGGGGAATTCCTGGCCAATTTCTCCATGTCCTGTGAGCTTGCTTCATGTGTCGGCATTAAATAGAGTTTCCATTAATTGATCAGAGAAGTGCTGTTGTATATGACTAGGAGGTTCTGAAAAAGTCCACTTAAAAGGAAATTTTGGTTTCGTTCTTTGCTCTCATTGATCTCTTAGCAAGATAATCACTATGTCTGCTTCTAGCCGTGTACTATGAGCAGATACATACTACAGGGGATTTATTCTCAGTGCTTAGCCCAGTTAAATTGCTTAGTCAGTTTATTTTGAATGAGTAATCAGATAAACATGATCTCATTCCATTTTAGTAGGATTTAGGAAACCGGAAAGATCCAGGGTGATTAAACTTAGGAAAAATTGAGAAATTGGCATTTCAAAAGTATGCAATGTTGGGGCCTGAGCAATAGCACAGAGGGTAGGGTGTTTGCCTTGCATGCAGCTGACCAAAGTTCTATTCCCAGCATCCCATATGGTCGCCAAGCACTGCAAGGAATAATTCCTGAGCGCAGAGCCAGGAAAAACCCCTGAGCATTGCTGGGTGTGACCCAAAAAAGCCAAAAAAAAAAAAAAAAGGGTAATGTCAACTAGTGTGTCATATTTCATGTGTTTTCTTCAGCTTCACCTGAAACACATGTGCTCCATAAACTATTAATAAATAATACCTATTTTCAGTTTAATATTGATATTCTCAGCTACTCCAACAGTAATTTTCTCGGAGTTTGTAGTGTTATTAAAAAGTCAGTCAGGCTACTTAAGTGGTTTCTTCTTGGTATTGGCTATTTCACTCATGTCTTTGGTCCGACATTGAACATTCACAGCATTGTTCAAATGCCTAAAGAGAGGAACCCTGAAATGCCAGCTGCGCTGAACATAAACTATTTGTTGTATGCTATTTCTCTAATAAGTACTGGATTGGCACAAAATATCTTGAAAACAGAGGAAAGGCAGAGAGGAAAAGAGACGCAGTCCCTTGCTCCGCCAGAAGCATGCCTAGTGCTTTGGCGAATGCCCTTTAGTGTTACACATCCACCAGTGTCTGTTAAAAACAGCGAGTGCAATGGCCCTGTGGCCGCAAGAGCATCCAGCACTGTCTGTGCTTCCATTCTGACTTTGCCACCAGCCCCCAAGACCTTCAGAGAGAAATCCCGAATCTCTCGAGAGTCCTGTGGCTTCATTTATAAAGGGTTTGTCATGGTGTCTGAGGACTCTTCCTACTTTGAAAAGTCTTGATTCCAAGAAATTGAACATCTCAGAGAACAGATTTCAGGAGGAGGAAATTGAAAGCAGTTGATGAAGCCTTTAGTCATCTTAATCATGAGGCAGATTGAAAAAAAATCTCAGACCAGTGCATATACTTTTGTGTTAATGGCCCTAGGTTTGGTTATTATTATAAGTCAGCATTCTAAAAGCAACACATTTCTACTGAATGAGGAATGACACAGTCTGAATTGAGGGAATATTGTGAGCTAATAAATTTTTTTTTAAATTGAAATAATTCTGCAAAGCTTTCACATGCTTATGAGGTATACATACATGGGATTTTAGCAACAAAGCAGATCAAGTTGGAAATCAAAGCAGCTATTGGTACTTGATTCTTTTGGCCTCTCAAGGAAATGAATTTTTATCCTCCTTTCCCTACTCCATGCTTATTGAAATAACCAGGTAGGTATGCAGGTACTTTTTTGTATTAGATACCAAAGCTTTCAAAGTATTAGAGGTGTCATCTTAGGAGGGTCAGTTTGCACATGAAATTTTTTTTTTGAACAACTAAAATGCCCTTTTCCTTCGAACTATTTTTGAGTAGAATTTTTTGGGGGCGCGGAGGAGTACACATTTGACTAGTTATTTAGGAGCCCTTGTATGCTTAGAAAGGAATCTGAATATATGTGCCTTTTATTTCCCCCCTTTCTTCAAAAGCCTGAGTACAATGTCGGTTATTCCATCAACACCATCCCAGGACTGTGAGCTGCAGTCAGAACAATATGTAAAAATACAGCTTGTGAAAGATTTCCTTTATTAACTGTCATCATCCGCAGAATATATGTTCAAATAAACGTTGTGTAATAACTAAATTTGAGATTAATAGGCCCCTTAAGAAGCAGCGCAGTCATTCAGAATAGTCAGTGAAAAATGGGCTGTAAGCCTGTAACATGCACATATTGTCCTGCTTACATGCTCTCCCTGGTGCCATTCCCATTTATCACTGTCGGCGCGCTCTGTTCTCATTAAAACACTCTTGCACAAAAGCAACTTAATTTTCTTAAGAGGAGAGGACACCTGATTCAATTTAGCAACCAGGAACAGTAACTTGAATATATTTTTTCCTTGCCTGTATTGAGATGAATAGTTACAAACAGGAACGGTCCCCTCACCCACCTCCCGGCCCCGCCCCATGCATCTCAAGACCAAGGGTGTTAAATAATTTTTCCATTGCTATCGAGGCATGAACCCGGAAAAGTCAGTGAGCAAGGCAGCTAACTCGCAGAAAAGCAGCTGGATGTTTTTCACTCTGCACTAGCACATGTATTTGAACTTCTGTCCCATTCCTGCCGTGCTTTCAAAGCAAAATAGTTGCAGTGGTCATTAGGATGTTGAATTGAAATCATCCCAGTTCTAAGATCAACCTTTTTTTTTCTTTTTAAGTAGTGAAAGCCTGATAGCAGTTCTTTTACCTTCATTTGGATTTGTTTATTGAGAAGAAATATTCACCCAAGCTTTTAAAATAATATTCTACCTTATAACCTTGGTGGGCTGTGCGTAGGGCATTTGCCTTGCATGCGGCTGACCTGGGTTCAATTCCTCTACCCCTCTCGGAGAGCCTGGCAAGCTACCGAGAGTATCTCGCCCGCATGGCAGAGCCTGGCAAGCTCTCAGTGGCGTATTTGGTATGTCAAAAACAGTAATAACAAGTCTGACAATGGAGATGTTACTGGTGCCCGCTCGAGCAAATCGATGAGCAGTGACAGTGAGAGTGATAACCATGGTATCTAAAAAAGTACAGTAATACAAATAATAAAATTAAGAGATCCCTTTCATATTAACACAATCCAAGAATATTCAACTTTAATTGGTGTCTTACCTATTCACTTTTCTGTGGTATAGTTTTTTTAAAATGTGATATGGAAATGAGTAACTCAAATTTTATTTGTTTTAAGATCAATGCAGTTCAGTAGGCCATATTATAGTGTCTCAGGAGCTAAGGGACTTTGGAATTATCTTTAAAGCCAAATTATAGGACCTCAGAGATAGTACAGAGGTTAAGGTGCTTGCTTCGCACGCGGCTGACCAGATGCTGTCCCTGGTACCTCCTGCCACATGTGTTCTCCCAGATATCTTCAGGAATGATCTCTGAGCACAGAGCCAGGAGTACACTCTGAGCATTGCTGCCACAAATGCCCCCTCCCCACTGAAAAAACGAATGAACAAATAACAATTATAATTTGCTTCTAAAACAGAATAAACTTTTCTTCTTTATCGGGTGGGTGCCACAAGTAGTGGTACTCAGGTTACTCGTTTCACAGTGCTCAGGGGTGCTTCTGGCCGTGCTTGGGACTATGTGATATAGAGGATCAAATCCAATCTTCTCTATGTCAGACGTGCTCCATCCTGCCAATCCGACCCCCAGGATGTACATTTCTTAAGTCTTGGACGTTTCGTTTGCCTGTCTGTCGTACTTGGCAATATACATTACAAGTAAAAGCCTGTGTTTCTATATTTAATTTTGTGTTTTTATATTTAACTGAAGACCAAGGAGTGGACTTTAGTCTTTGTTGTCGTGTTGGCTTCCCACCTGCCCCAAACCAAAACCTTTGGGGAGGAAATAAGTTTTTCTTTTGTTTTAAAATGTAATTTTATTATTGCAGTAACATGGTTTCCAATAGATTTAATGTTTATGCTTTCAGTGTTTCTGTTCCTGCAACTCCACTGCCACCCACGTTTCAAAGACATATTCCACCTCTGTCCCTCGGTCCTTACGTCACTTCTGGCCCATCCCACTCCTCCCCTCCCTTACCTCCGGCCCCCTCTCCCTCCCCTCCCCAGTCCCTGCTTGGTGAGCCCAGTTCTGTCAGGGCCCAAGGGCTTGTTCTTGGTGGCTGATCTCCACTCACTTGCCTTGTTTCTCTATGTTCCACATACACTGAGAGCAACCAGCATTTGTCCTTCTCCCTCCGAGGACATAATTTGATACTTTCTCGTTCCACCCATGTTGTAGCAAGGGAAGGTTTCCTCTTTTTGTGTGGCGGACTGTACAGAGCAGCGTGTGTTCCGCTGGGTGTGTCTTCTTTGGCCACCTGTTGTTGGGCGTTTGGGCTGTTTTCAGATCTCAGCTATTAAGAAAGGCGGGGGGGGGGGGGGGCTGCCATGAATGTCCGTGTGCAGGTATCTTTCTGAATTAATGCTGTTGTGTTCATGGGATACATAACGAGGAGCAGAATCGTGGCCTAAGTGCTAGTTCAATTTTTCTTGTTTGCTTCTTTTGTTTTGGGGCCACACCTGGCGCTCCTCAGTGCTTGTTCGTGACTCTGCATTCCGCCAGGCCCCGCTTAGAGGGCCACAGAGGGTGCAGTATATCGAACCCCAGTTGGCCGTGTGCAGAGCAAGTGCTCACTGTCTTCAGGAAGGTGGGACTGTCTTTACTATCTTTACTATCACAAGTCCATACCTCTTCACTCTCTCCGGCCAGTAGTTCTATTGTCCATTTTATGAGCATCTACAAGGTATTCTATAGGCTCCACAGTCCCACCAGCAGTGAAGGAGTCTTGTTTTTAGTATATGTGTGTGTGTGTGTATGAATGTATCGAGATGTATATATACACACACACACATATATTTGCATATATGTATATATATGCGTATATGTGTGTCTAGATGTGTAGATAGGTATGTGTAGGCACTTCCCATCAGTGTGAGGTGCCAACCCACTGTCATCTGACTTGTGTCTTCTTTTTCTTATGTCTGTTGGATATCTCTGTATCTTCTCTAAGGAGTGTCTATTCAGTTCTTCTTTCTAGTCTTCTTTTAAATGTTTTTTGTTGTTGCTATTGTTGTTGTTTTTGATCTTTTTTTGTTGAACGCTTTAGAAATCTTTCGTGAATGCTTTATAAATCATAGGTGTGTGACATGCAGATCCTTTTCCCATTCGGTAGGGTTTCTTTGTACTGTCACCATGCTTTTTGTTACTTTGTAGAGACATTTTCATTTGATGTTGTCCCATTTGTTTATTTTTGCCTTTGTGTGTGTGTGTGTGTGTGTGTGTGTGGTGGTGGCGGCACCTAACGTTGCTCAGGGCTTGCTTTTGATTCTGCCCTCAGAGATCACTCCTGGTGTGCAAGGCAAGTCTATCTCTGTGGACCCAGTTTTGTTTTCTAATGGAGTAAATTCATTGAAGACCCCTATGAAGTTGTTATCCTAGAGATTTCTACTTATACATTCCTTGACTTTTTTTTTTTAATGGATTTTGGGTCTAATATTGAGCTCTTCAGCCCATTTTGAATTAACTTTTGTGTATAGTGTGACAAGGGAGTCTGATTTCTATCCCCCCCTTTATCCAGTTTTCCTATAACTGTTATTTAAGAGACTTCGCTTCCTCCACTTAATGTACTTTGCTCTTCTTTGCTATAAATGAACTGTTCAAACATTTACAGACTTACTTATGGACTCTCAATTTTAGTTCATCGGCCTAGGTGAGAGTCTGCTTTTATTCTAGCGCCACATTATTTTGATTATTATAGTTTATAGGGGCTAGAGCTATAGCACAGCGGTTGGGCGTTCACCTTTCACGCGGCCGACCCGAGTTCAATTCCTCTGCCCTTCTTGGAGAGCCCGGCAAGCTACCAAGAGTATTGAGCCCACGCTGCAGAGCCTGGCAAGCTACCCGTGGCATATTGGATATGCCAAAAACAGTAACAGTTAGTCTCTTGGTGAGAGACGTTACTGGTGCCTGCTTCTAACAAATCAATGAGCAACAGGATGACAGTGACCTAGTTTATAGAATGTTTTAAAATTTGTAATACTAACATCAATGTCAATTATTAGCAATATTAACGGTATTAAGGACAGTTCTTCTAGAGCGTCAGAAGCTAGAGTGAAGTAAATACACAGAGTTGAGCAACGTTTCTCGGAGGACAGTTAGACGAAATGCAGCTTTGATCTCCAACAGTCTCCACCGACAAATAACCAATCTCCCTCTCCTTCATTTTTGAGCGGTGTGCTTCGCCAGATGCCTCGGGAATAAGAGATTTTGCCAAATCAACCTAAGTGCTGCTCAGATTAGTATTATAAAAGAAGCCCTTTGGCTTATTTAAGCTGCCTGATGATCCTTTATTATTTTCTCCCTTGTTTGCAACATGATTGTCCTGTCCGACCTCCAGCTTAATAGGGAATCAGGCTAAATGTGGCTCCAGCACGCAGGGACTTATTCTTCTCATATCCCAAGGTGCCTGGGGCTCGGGATTGCCGACATCTGTCCTGTGACTCAGTGATATTAGCGTGTCTCTGTGCAGCTCTCGGCCTTCCCTTCCTGGACTCAGGGGGGCTCGCAGTGCCCTAGGCAGGGAGAAGGGCCCTGTCATGGATGGACCCCCCCACCCACCCCCACCAGGCGGGGATCAATCTGAATTTTCATTGCCTGCCACTTGGTTACATAGCAACCTTGAGTTTTCCCTTCTCCGCGTGTACTTTTGCACCTGATTTTTTAAGTGATTTCCTTAGCTGAAGGCATAAAGGAAGACTCCGCTTTTCTTCTGAGGGTTTTGTTTTCCAATTTCAGTCTTTATCTCATCTTGACTTTAAAAATAAAAAATTATATTATTCCTCTTTGCTCTATCACGGGGCTCTTGTCTTATCCATCTTTCTCATGTGTCTTATTGTAAATAAGTCTTATTTAGCGGGGCAGGCGGGGTGTTTTATATGAACATTCACTTTGTTCTGGTTTGTGGGAGGGACCCCCGTGAGAAGTTCTGCATTTTTTTTCAGCACCCCAGGGGGTCCACTGGTCTGTGACCAACTTTGTTTTTCTGGTTCTTCCAATTAATTGCTAGTTTGGCCTCTTGAACCACACAGGTCGTGCAAATGTAGCCTCAATGCATCTTTGATGCAGGGCTCTCTTACTTTCTTGACTTTGCACACGGATTTTTCTGGATGCCCAGGTGCAGTGGGCGGGCCTTCCACAGTGTTCTCTTCTGCTCACTGTAGGGCTCGCCCCCTGCAGGCAGAGCCCGCCTGGGCACTGTGGTGTGTCCCGGAGGAGAGGGGCACAGTTTGCCCACCTCAGCACTCTGGCTTCAGTAACTTCTGTCTCATCTCTGAGCACCTGGCTTTCGCTCTAGCGTAACTCTACATTTAAAATATTGGGCTGTCGGAGAATGGGTAATGGTGGAGGGATGTAAACGAAATGCAAATAAAAAAGTTCCTAAGTTTGTAATTGTACCTCATGGTGATTCACTGTCACTGTCATCCCGTTGCTCATCAATTTGTTCGAGCGGGCACCGGTAACATCTCTCATTGAGAGACTTATTGTTACTGTTTTTGGCATATTCAATACGCATGGGTAGCTTGTCAGGCTCTGCCGAGCGGGCTCCATACTCTCGGTAGCTTGCCGGGCTCTCCGAGAGGGGCAGAGGAATCGAACACCCCGTGAAAGGCGAACGCCCAACCGCTGTGCTATCGCTCCACTAATAAAAATTGTTGGGCTGTTGAGGGCTGTCTTTGAGTTTCTACCAGAACCTGGGGCGTCCGAAATTGCCATAAGAAAAAAAAATTCTAATCATCTCTTTTGAGAGTTAGGGATTTGAGGATTTTATACGGGAAAGGCCTCACACGCTCCCATTCCCCGTTCCTACCCTCTTCTTTGGTGGCACTTCTGGGTGACCTCATGGTTTGCTGGTAAATCTTGGTTAGAAAACCCATCCCACTCCTAGAGTTAGCAGATAGGGTTAAATTAGGGGGAGTCACAAGTTGGGGAGGGAGGGCAGCTCTGATACAGAAAGGACCACCATGACAGTGATGGTCGGGAATGACCACTCTGGGCAAGGACTGTGTGCTGAGAGTAGGGAAAGGGACATACACGATCACCTGGCAGTACCTGTATTGCAAACCATAATGCCCAGAGAGATGAAGAGAGCGGGAAAGATAGCGAGAGCAAGAGTGAGTGAGCAAGAGAGAGAGAGAGAAGGGACAGAGACACACAGAGAGAGAGAGACAGAGAGACAGAGGGACACAGACAGAGAGAGAGAGAAAGACAGAAAGAGGGGGGAGAGAGAGAGAGAGAGAGAGAGAGAGAGAGAGAAAGAGAGATGGGAAAAGTACCTGCCATAGATGCAGGTTGAGGTGGGGGTGGGGTGCAGGTGGCGGGAGGGAAACTGGGGACACTGGTGGCGGGAAATGCACACTGGTGAAAGGACGGGTGTTGGAACATTGTATGACTGAAACCCAGTAAGGAACAACTTTGTAATTGTGTACCTCGTAGTAATTTAATTTAAAAAAAAATTAGGGGGCAGTTCAAGGCAGGCTAGTTGAAAATTTCAAATTCCATTCCTTCCCAATCTAGGCTAACCCCTTTTTACGATCTTTTAGGTGGGAAAACATTTCCTTCTTTTAGAATAAACAGGTACACTTATGGAAAACTACGCCGTACACTATGGAAAGACAGGCAGGGGAGCGGGATGCTCTATTGTACTATTTTTCTTTCCTTCTTCCCTTCCCTCGTCCTGGCCTCGCTGGGGTCAGGGGGAGGCAGGCGACCTCTTTTCTATGGGGTAGGACAGGCTGCACTTGGCTGCCTGAGTCCGGGCGGGCGGCCGCATGCTGGCTCGTTTGCTGGGCATTTAGTCCCCCCCGGAGTCTGCCCCGAGCATGGCCCTCCATGGCCCTCGCAGCTTTCCTAGCTCTCCCCCGGGATGCTGCTCTCGCGGGTCTCGGAGTGAGTCAGCTTTGAGGGCAGCCCTCTGGGCACCTCCTGCCTGAGTGGAAGCGCCCAGACCTGCCCGTTACAGAGGTGAATGTGTCACGCCCCGTCTCTCTCCCTCACACCTCACTCTACCGGACATAGTGGTCCCTCCACGAAGTTTCCTGGACTGTCTGCTACCGGGAAATAGGTATGGTGGGGCGTGGGGTGAGACTTGAGTTTGGTTCAGTATTGGTTTGTTATAATGTTGGCGCGGAAAAAGGAATCGGTTCTGGCCTGGGAGTCTGCATCTGCACGTTCTCCACAACTAGGCGGGGTGTCTTGGAGGACTCTTGTATTCGCCCATGTTCCAAAGATATGGTGGGGGGGGGGGCGGAGAAGGGGAGGAGGGAGAGAGGGAAGGAGTTAGAGAGGAAAGGAGGGAAGGAGGGAGAGAAAACGCCCTCTTGTCCAAGGTGGGCCCCCCTTCCCTGACCCTAAGCTGTGGGAGAAGCTCCCAGATGCTGAACTGGAATTAACAGGTCGAAAATGAGGCAGAAGAGACAGTGCAGAGATAAGGTACTTGTCTTGCGCATGGCTGACCCCCGTTCAGTCCCTGGCACCATGTGACATCCCCCGACCCGCCTCCCCCCGACTCCTGGAGTGGTCCCTGGGCACAGAGCCAGGAGTATTCCCTGGACATCATTTTCATTTCTTTTTAAAAATAGATTTTCCCTAGTGGGATCTAGTGGAATCACTGCACCATCGTCGTGAAAATTCTAGCTGTGTGGCTCGCCTCGTGGGCTTAGTGTTTGCACACAGCTGACCTGGTTTCCACCCCTGCTACCACATAAGCTTCGCCGTGCCCCATCAGGAGTGATCCATGAGCAGAGCCAGGAGTAAACCCTGAGAGCCATCAGGTGTGGCCCAGAAGGTCAAGGAAAGAGAAAAAGAATCGTAGACGTCATGTTGGGGGCTAGACTTGGATGGCGCTTAGCAGCGTGCCTCTGCCCCCCATCTAATAGCCTGCCGGTCACTGACCCCCCCTCACCCTGAGGGGGTTGTTGGGAGAGGGGCTCACTCTGCGACCTGATGTTCGAAATCTTTTTGTGTTTTTTTGGGGGGGCACCCTCCAGGCAGACTGCTCTCCCCAGGGACTGCCGGAGGAAGGGGAAGGGAGGCGCGTCCATAGGATGACCGCGCCCAGCAGGTGATGGGCTGGCTGGGAGACCCATGCTCCGGGAAAGGCCCTCGGACCCAGTGAGGCCGAGAGCTGGTTACACGCCTGTCGGCACTCGGAGGGTGGGAGGGTGAGACTTCCAGGGAGGAAGGGAGTTTCCCCTCCCCGGGGCAGGGGTGGGAGCTCAGAGTCCACCTCCGTGTGTGCTGGAGTCCCAAAGGGCGCCGGGGAACGCTGCCCGCCCCTGGGCTCCAGGGCTCCAGGGTTCCAGGCACTGCCCCCCATGCCCTTCCCCCCTCCCCCCTCCCGTCCCCCAACTCATGCTTCTGGAGTGCAGACCAAAGTGGAAGGGATTGTGTGTAGCAAGTCAGGCGGGACATGGCAAGCACATACATGGCAGTAAGGAAAGTGCAGGGTCCACGCTTACTCTCACGGCCTTATTTTATTTAATTAATTAGCTAATTGATTTTTAAGCTGGGGGCACCACACTCAGTGATACTCAGGAGTTATTGCCTGGCTCTGCACTCAGGGAATGCGCCTGGTGGTTCCCCGGGGACCATATGGGACGCCAGGAATCGAACCTGGGTCGGCCGCGTGCAAGGCGAACTCCCTACCCACTGTGCTATTGCTCCAGCCCCACATTGTGTCATTTTTGAACCAGCAGAAACCATGATAGGTTGGAAGCCCAGGGGACAGCTGACTTCCTGTAGGCAACTGAAAGGGAAAGAGCAGTGGGACTGCACCGTACGTCTGAGGGGTCAGCAACATGGCACTGTAGCACTGTAGCACTGTCGTCCCATTGTTCATCGAGTGGGCACCAGTACTGTCTCCATTGTGAGACTTGTTACTGTTTTTGGCATATCAAATATGCCACGGTGAGCTTGCCAGGCCCTGCCGTGCAATCGGGATACTCCTGGTGGCTTGCCGGGCTCTCCAAGAGGGACGGAGGAATCGAACCCGGGTCGGCCACATGAAAGGCAAACGCCCCTACCCGCTGTGCTATCGCTCCAGTCCAGCAACATGGCAGTGGAGGTAAATGTTAGAATGTTCACCTGATGTTGGATTAGTGCTTGGTGAGGCCAGGGAGATAGCTCAAAACAAACAAACAAGTTAGATAAACCATACACACTTCTTGGGTTCTAGTCTCATTTCAAATACAATTTTTATCAATTTGCCTTTGGTTTACAGTACTACAGAAGTTCAGGAGTAAACGCACTATTTTGAATCTTCAGGTATCTTAGCCTGCTTATGCAAATCCTCCTGGTTTTAAATGGTGGCAGAATCATCCATGGTAAACCTAGGTTTTACTTACTGAACCCTGTAGCCATGGTGAGCCGTGGTGAATATAAAGCATTATTTATTTGAAGCATGTTTATCATTATGTAGCTGTATGAGAATGGAAAAGTGGAGGCACTTAAGGGAAGTAGACAAGATACATAGAGAAAGAGATGAGAGGCGATGGGTCCGAATCTGGTTCCAGGTCGGATCCAGTCCCATGAGTCTTGAAGTCCTTGAACTCTGCCTAACACAGAGACTTACTTAGCAGTGGAGACTTTAGGTATTTACGGAAATTCTAATTTCTGGAGTTAACAAACATGTAGGTGCTTACGATGAACTTCGTCAGATTCCTTTTATTCTATTTTATTTTTTGAGGACTTTAGTCTGCAGAGGAACAGGGAGGTATGTACATTTATACACAGGCCATTTTAATACGGTGACAAGTGTCACAGCAGAGATGTTCTTAGGGTGTTTTGGCAGAAGGGATGGACACACTAAAACCATCTAGGGGTGTGTGTGTGTGTGTGTGTGTGTGTGTGTGTGTGTGTGTGTGTGTTGTGTTTAGGAGGTGATTGGTAGCTTCTCCAGAATGAATGAACATATGATAGCCAACCTGAGTGACTAAGAGAAATTGGAATTCCTAAGGTAGGGAAGAAAGAAGGGCATTCTAGCAGAGTGGTGAGGACAGGCCTATGGGTTTGGGGAGCACTACTAGTTTAGAGTTGTCAGAATAGAAAATCCAAGGCAGGAAATGAAGTGGGCCAAGACCTGCTCTTGGGGGCCTGGCATACCATGTTGTCAGTTCCTCCTAAGTCAGAGAACATGCCTTTCCATATTGGTGAAATAGTCTCTAGAACTTGGAAAATGTAGTTAGCTCATAAGCCACAACGGCAGAGTTGAGCTGATCATTAGCCTCCTTGTCTGTTGCTCTTCAGGATTGGGGGTTAGTGCCTCATTTCCCACGCTTCTTCAGCACACCGTTTCCCTGGTTTGTCGGAAGTAAGGCTTTCCTGCTTGGTATATATTTGTTACTTTGGGGAATTTCCAGGTAGATCATTTCACAGCCCACTCTGCACCCAGGACCCCCATGAGCCATTTCACGCATAATTGTAAGAGTTCACCGTACAAGAGGGCTCAGTGGGTGAGTTCACATCCATCACCACTGTCCTGGACATAACTAGCTAATCTGCAGGGTCCATCGTGGGTCCCTAAGAAATTCCATCACTGTCACTATTCTGTGACAGAGTGCAGGAGCACTGCTAAACACGAAAGGCACAGCTTGTGTTTGGATGAAGAGTGAGAGTGGACTAGGAATGGGATGATTTGTTCTGAGGAATGGTTTTAGGTGTTTCTTCCTCTTCCTTATTAATTTTAGTGAATTCCTGTTTGTTCCAAGCAAATTTGAAGGAGAGGACCTCACAAAGGGGGTGCCCGCATTCCTTTACCAAAGAGGAAGATCAGTACATTTAAGACTCCAGCCAGGGTCTGGAAATAAGCACCATTCTGGGGAACTGGGACCCCCCCACATCAATGCTCAGGGGCAATTCCTGGCTTGGTGCTCAGGAATGACCCCTTGTGGTTCTTGGGGGAACCATATGTGATGCTGAGGATAGAACCTGGAGCCACCCTGTCCAAGCCCAGCGCCTTACTTCCTGTAGTTTCTCTCCAACCTCTGGAAATAAGTATTGTTGCCGAGGACGGTGCATTTAGTCATTTAGAAGACAGAACCACCCCTGTTGGTCTCACCAGAGTTGATTTATTTGTGCTATTTTACTCAAACTTTTCTCCCGATGGGGTGGAATTCCAGGAAGATGTGTTACATTTCCGTCACTGAACTCCAGGAAGATGCGTTAAATATGTTGCTAGAGTTTGCAGTTGTCCTCCGCGATGTTTTATTTAGCTGAGTCTTCCCCGCCCCCGCCCCTACCCCTACGGTACAGGGAGCACCATATGCCGTTGTCTCCCTCGGAAAGCAAAGGTTCCCCTCGTCTGTGCCCGTTCCTGTGGCTATTTATTTATTTATTTTCTTGCCCACAGAGGAGCTTTGGTCCAGTGCCATCTTTTATTGATAGGGCCAGCCAAGGAGAAATCTAATGAAATTATCAGAGCTTTGAATTAATTATGAACTTGAGTGGGAGCTCAGCTCTCTGGAGCCAGGGAGCTCATTATCTATGCACTCTCTCCGCAGAAGGCTCCGAAGGCAGCTCCTGCTCTTAGCTGGGCTGTGGACTTTGTTCCAACTTGCTACACTGACATCCTCTTCTCGCTCTGACATGGCAACTCATGTCCATGATGATTAATTTAATTCTGCTCTGGACCGACAGGAACGGTCAATAGGTTTTCCTCTTGCCCTCCTCTCTCTCTCTCTCTCTCTCTCTCTCTCTCTCTCTCTCTCTCTTTCTCTCTCCTTCTCTCTCTCTTATCCCTCTGCTCATTATTTTCCCTTTTTCTCCTTTTTCTGTCATCGAATTGGATCTCATGCACATTTTTAATGCTTTCTGGATCCTGCGAGAAGCTTCGGGATCCAGGTAGAGCTTCATGGACTAGAGTGATTCCTTTAAGCGCTCTAGTTCTGTCTGCCCCCCGTGTTCCCTGGATCTTTAGGTAAGCGCCATGCCTCTTTGAATTGCGAACGTCCGGTGGAAGTTTTTCCCTGCCTGTTCCTGTTTCAGAAGTAAAGATTTAGCCAAAATGCCCAAGGTCTTCACGGGGTTTCCTTATCATTCCTGTGTGCCGTCGGGGAAGAATGGTTCTCTCCTCTTCCCTGTGAAGGAAGTAAATGTTTGCTTTCCGGTTCTGCTGCTCCTCTCCTTAGCAGCCCAGATGCTTTAGATGAATAAATTTGATCGTTTTGAAGTTTAGTAGCAGAGTTCATAAGCAGCAGGGCTTGAATCCCTCTCCGTGATGATTCTTTGGTCCTGCCATGAAGGTTCAAAGCATGTCATGACGTCTTTTCTGCTGGCTATTAAGACCCATTAGTTATGAATTTTAAGCTTCAGCTTGTCTGTCTTAGTTAAGTACAGGCCACTGACAATTTTTGGAAGCAGGGACTCACTTTCCTTTATAGAGTCAATGTTTTAGGGGTGGTAGGGAATGGGAGAATGATAATCTTTGGTTTTCTTTTTCCTATTTACTTTCAGTGAGTGTTTTCCCCTCATTTATTTTCTCTGTAGGCAGCTGCAATATTTAATTCCGCCTTCGGAAGTTTTTTGGTAAGTAAACATGGTTTTAACTTGTCTATTAAAACTGCCGTTATGATGTTGTTTCCATAGTGAAAAAGTATGGAAATGGAACTTTTTAATTATTTGGTTAAATGTAAAAGTATGTGAATGTTTTCATGTGCCATCTTCCATGCCCTGAAGAAATTAGTTAATAAAGGAAATGTTCCTTACACTATAATTTGGAGACTTGAGTTTAATATTCCATTTAATGGATTCAAAGAATCAATTAAAACCCTACATGTCTCCTTATAGAGGTTATGTCAATATATCGATCATTTAATGAGGTCTTTTAGATGATTATTATTTTGTATCACGGAACTGAGGATTTCGGAAGGAAACAAGACCCAGATGGTCAGGGCAGAATGCTAATTTACTTGTTGACGTGTCATTTATTTTGTTCATTTCACTCTCAAAGAAGTGACTGTTGTAAATACTTTGGAGAAATCTGTGTGGAAACAAATGAAAATGAGGAGATTATGAGTGATTCACAAGAAATTTATTTTTCATATTTAAATTATAGATTGTCTATAAACATTTTTTAAGTTTAGAAATCCTATGAGTAATATTATTTTTAAGTGGATGATGTAATGAAGTCTTGATTTGTGTTAGGAAAGAATGAGAAACAGAGATCTCTGTTACCTGAATATTTTCATTTATATCCCCAAATTTATTAAATTTGTGAAAATAAATTAGAATATTGTAATTTTAGGGATATTACTTAGTAATAATACTACACTTATTTACAAATAGTTGTGAATACAATTGCCTATTTATTAACCTAGGTAAAATATCAATTATTCCTATTTATACATTGATTATTGCATTCACTTTAAGTGTGGTTGAAGCTTTTAAGCATATTATTACATAGTGTTAAATCTCTGTATAACCGTACAACTTTGAATGTTTTATTGTCACTAAGTTTTTAATGATGTGGCTTTTGCAAAATATATGCTTAGAGTATTTCTTATTTATAAAGAAATAGTAGTGTTATTCCTGGAATTTTATTATTATTATTGAGAAGAAAAGCTTTGTGGTCTGATGAAAATATCTCTCGAGCTCATTAAAACTCAGTAATATTGTGTTAAATCCCTTTTAAAACTATTTTCAAGAATTGTTTTCCTCTGTTCTCTTACTTGACCAAATATCTGCACAATTTTGTCCCCCTAGAGGCCACCTTGGGGGATGGTCTGGGATCATCCGCAGCTACTTTGTGATCCTCATTCCCTAAGTCAGATTTCTTTGGGAGAGAAAATACGGTATCAAGGGTAATTGAGAAATAGGGTTGAGGCACTTATCCCAGTAACTGAAGCAAAATACGTGGTGTGTTAATTGGAGGGTAGGTTCACTAAGTATAGATTGAGCTCTGTGCAGGCTGCGTGAATAATAGACTTATCACAGCATTTCTTGCTGGGTCCAATTCTTCAGTGAGCTCGAATGAAGTCAAGCTTGTTCTGGGGGTTGTTTGGGATTTTTTGAAGTGCCTTTTTCCCTTCTAAGAAATTGTGCATTTTCAACCTTCCTGGTCTTTTCTTTTCCCCCTCATCCTTTCTCTTGGTCTAGTCACTCCATCAATAGTATTACTTAATCTCCTCCAACACAGAGGCAGGTCTTTCTCCTAGCTGTGGAAAGTGCAAAGAAAATATGGTACGAGCCCCACTCTGCAAGAGTCAAAGAGGCAAGGCCAGTGCCTTAGGCCCCAACTCTCCAGCCAGAGTCCAGTCAAGACAAAGGTGTTACCCATTGATAACACTTTTGTCAGTCGACTCAGGTAGTATAACCTCTGACCTCACAGGCTGGGCAGGGACAATCTTGCTGAGCTGGGACCTTTAGGTAGGGTGGGGCCCAACTAGGAGAGAAGAGAGAGAAAGAATTGAGCAATGACGGAGGGGCAGAAATGTCCCTTTTTCCTTCCCCTCTTTCCGTTACAAAGTTGGAAATGTCCAGACAAGGTTTGCAAGTGGAAGTTATGATTGGAGATGTTTTGTTTCAGGGTGATAAGAGAAATGATTTGATGTCTTTTTTTTTTTTCCTTCCCATAATTACAGCGGATCCTGGATCATGAAATATGTATGAGTCTGAACTGAATCAGTTAGAATTAGATTCAGCTTATTTAACAGGGCGGGGGTAGGGGGGAAGAACCCTTCAGCCAAATAGAGGTGGCTTATACAAGACAAAGATTTATTCTCTGGTATGTGAAACCTGGTGGGCAACTGTTCAAGTGTGGTGCCACCGAGGGTCAGGATGCCTCTTTCTCTTCCATCTCCCACAGCGTACAATCTCTTCCTCATGGTGCTGGATGGCTGCTGGCATTCTGGCCAAAAAAAAAAAAGGTGCCTGGAGAGCAAGACCTTTAATTTCAAGGGGGCAAAAGACTGCACCTAAAGGTCTCATCTTCCTTTACATAGGACCTCTGGCATGCCACTACCATCTTTGCAATAATATTTTGTTGCAAAACTTAGTCATTGGGTCATATCTACCTACTGGAGAGACTGGGGCGTATGACAAGAGAATGATTATTAAGAAGCAGCTGGAACTTTCTGTGTGTGCTACCATTGTCAAGAATTTGGAGAGAGATCCACCTGGACTGTTATGCAAAGATTTTAGGGAGGAGCTGTTGCTTGCATTGAACTTGGGAAGAGTACTTGTTTGTTTGTTTGTTTGTTTTTAATTTTTTATTAGTGAATCACCGTGAGGTACAGTTAAAGACTGACAAACTTTTGTGTTTGCATTTCAGTCATACAATGGTCAAGTACCCATCCCTCCACCAGTGCCCATCCTCCACCACCAATGGTCCCAGAATCCCTCCCACCACCCCCACCCGGCCCCCTCCACTCCATCTGCCTCTGCGGCAGGGCATTCTCTTTTGCTTTCTCTCTCCTTTTGGGTGTTGTGGTTTGCAATAGAAGTATTGTGTGGCCATCATGTTCGGTCTACAGTCTACCTTCAGGCCGCATCTCCCATCCCGAGCGGGGTCTCCTATCACTACTTCTCTATCTCAGCTGCCTTTTCCCCCAGCATGCGAGGCCGGCTTCTAAGCTGTGGAGTAATCCTCCTGGTACTTATCTCTACTATTCTTGGGTGTTAGTCTTCCATTTTGTTATTTTATATTCCACAAATGAGTGCAGTCTTTCTATGTCTGTCCCTCTCTTTCTGACTCATTTCACTTAACATGATACTTTCCATGTTGATCCACCTAAATTTTGGGACTTCATCTTTTCTAACAGCTGCATAGTATTCCATTGTGTAGATGTACCAACGTTTCTTTAGCCAGTCATCTGTTCTCAGGCACTCGGGTTTTTCCCAGATTCTGGCTATTATAAAGAGAAGAGCACTTGTTTTTGAGGAGGAAATTCCCAAATGACAGTCTTTGATTTGATTTTGGTATTCTCAAAGGGGAATGACACTTCTTAGAGTTTTAGAAGAGTTTTCTTTATAAATGGAAAATATTCACCTACTCTTAAACTTAGGGTTCTGGGAAAAAGTTTGTTTTCCAAAGTTAGTTTGTCTGGGTTGAATCCATACAGTTTTAAGAGAATGCGCTTAACCCATATAATCTGCATAAAATATTTATTGGGGGTAATCATAGCACTTAAACATATAATGCAGTGAGGATTAATTATATTTTTAATTATTTATATATTCCATAAATAAGATCATTTATATATGCTTGTATGATGTAGTAGAAATAACACCTAGGTTTTGTCCAAACTCTGTCAAGAATATTTTTCTTGTGATTGTGGACATCTAAAGAAAATGGTTGGGACTGGAGCAATAATACAGCGGGTAGGGTGTTTGCCTTGTACACGGCTGACCTGGGTTCAATTCCCAGTATCCCATATGGTCCCCCAAGCACCACCAGAAGTAATTCCTGAGTGCAAAGCCAGGAGTAACCCCTGAGCATCACTGGTGTGACCCAAAAAAAACAGAAAAAAAATAAAAAAAAAGAAAGGAAGAAAATGGTTATCACTAACTGTTTATCCTCTGAGATAAACCCCTTGACTTCCAAAATATATGGATTGACTCATTATTCTCTGACATGAGGGACTTTTTTTTTTATATTTTTATAATGGACTCTGAAAAAGGGTACTTACTTAAGATTCTATTAAAACTGTGAGTGAAAAGGGATTTGGGAGGAAGAACTTCTGAAGAAAGAACTCTGAGGGTATTCCTGTTGATTTTCAGACATCTGGGCATACCAAATAAAATAGCTCACATATTTATAGCTAGTTTAATAATGTCCCAGGTCTAATTAAAACACAGTGTTTTAAAGAACTAATTGTTACAGAAAACATTTTTTTAAAACATGGAGCCGACTGGTAATAACCAATGATAGATGAATTCAATTTACATAAATTTCCAACCATGAGAATATTTTTAAATCATGCCACAGAGGGCTTTAAGTTAAGAAGTTAATGTCATTATCTCCTCTTCTCATTTAAATTGTTTGGTTTATAATAATTGTGGAGCATAATAAGTGCTTGGAGATTTCCCGCTCCATGAGATTTTAATAAAATTAGAGTCAAACAATCTGAATAACTAAAATGTTATCAAATTACATATCTAAAATATCTATCTCTTTTTGTAAGGTCATAGGGTTCGTGTTTAACTATCTCACACATTGCTTCTTTGGAAGATTTACAAAAAATAGATATTGACAACTTTTTAAAAATTTTCAGTTGAAAACTACTTTATAAAATACTCAACTTTTTTTTTCAAAGCAACTTTGTATTGAGGAAAAAAAATAGAATTTGGGGGTTGAGAGATAGTACAACGGGGAGGATGCTGGCCTTGCACACTGCCCAACCAAGTTTGATCCCTGGCATCCGTTATGGCCCCTCGAGCATTGCCAGGAGTAAGATCTGAGCACAGAGCCAGGAATAACCTCTGAGCTGTGGGTGTCACCCAAAACCAAAAAAAAAAAAACCCAAAAAACCAAAACCAAACACAAAAGCCCTTTAATCACCTGATTTGTTAGGCCGTTAGCATTTTTGATCAGGAGACATTTCAGGCGTGTTTTCAAGCTTCAAAAACTCCACAGGTCAAAGTTTGAAAGGAAGACTTTGAATGTCAAAAATTACAGGTCAGGGGGCGGGGGGGGGTATACTGGGGATTTTGGTGGTGGAATATGGGCACTGGTGAAGGGGTGGTGTTTGAATATTGTATAACTGAGACATAAACCTGAAAACTTTGTAACTTTCCACATGGTGATATAATAAAAATTTTTAAAAAACCATTACAGGTCTAAGTTTAAAAGGTAAAGATCAAATGTTGTAACAACAAGATAGGCCGAGGTGTTGTTATTTTATTTCAATTTATTGTTGTTGGTGATGCCTAATCTTGTTTTACAAATTGGGACAGGGTCAAGGTTGCCTCCAGTTACAAGGAAGGCCTGGGGGTTCCCATAGCAACCCTTGGCCTAGGCGGCTCAGTGCAAGGGCTCAGGGATGTCTTGCTTCTGGGGCTTGTGTTTGTGGGTTCTGGAGCTGCACCTGGCGATGCTCAGGGACCATACAGTGCAGGGGATCCGACCCAGGGAGGATAAGGGCTGGGCTTGTGCCCCAGCCGCTACCTCCTGACCACAGTCATTCCTGGCCACTCAACCTGGGTGAGTGAATAAAATTGATCAGACCAAATCGAGCGCCTAGGAACTATGTTACAGTGGCTCATGCCATCATAAATAGGAATATGTGAAGCAGCGGTGGGGTTACAAACAGCATTGAGCCATATTTGTGAACGAACAAATGATTCACAGTCTAAAGGATCTGTGAGGGTCACTGTTGATTTTCGGGTTTTTTTTTTTAATTGAAAATATTGAGAAATGGTGTTCAAGTGGTCTTCTGCGGGGTCGGAGGGCACAGCAGGCAGAGTGCTTGCCTTGCAGAGGACCCACCTGGATTCAGTCCCTGACACCATCCTGAGCAGGATCTAGCCCTGAGCACTGCCTGTTGTGGCCCCAAGTAAAGAAAAGTCCTCCTGGAACCATCGCAGATGGACTCATTACTAAAATGAGTAATTTTGGTTTCTTTTTGTGCCGGGCCCGGGTTTGAAAGGAACCCTGTCTTGACCTGGAGGACCAGCCAGTGTTCGTACTCACAGCTGCTCCATCCTTGACTTTGCCTCCTCCTGTCATACAAGCTCTACGGGAGGAAAAAACCCACAAACAAGTGATATGTTTTGTTAACTTGGGATTTGCTTGCCATCTCCTTTTAATCTCTTTTCTTGCTCAGAAATATACTCAAGACACACTTGGGGTGATCAGGGAGGAAAGACATTGACTCGGTTGCTTCTGAGAAGCTGGGAAACTGCTTCTGAAAGTCAGAACTAGGGGCTGGAGCAGTACAGTGGGGAGGGGGTTTGCCCTACAGGTGCAGACAACCCACGTTCTACCCCTGGCATCCCATTTGGCCCCCCAATCAATCATGGCCAGGGGTGATCTCTGAGCAGAGAGCCAGGAGTCAGCCCTGAGCACAACTGGTTGTTTCCCCCGCCCCCCAGAAAAACCTTAACCCCCCGCCCCAAACCATAAAACAGACACATGAATAAAACCGGCAGTGGGGCATAGAACAAGAAAATAGAAAATCAAATTATTGCGCATAGAATCGGTGCTTGTGCTTCGGGGCACTTCTCCAGACACTGAAGCAGACACACAAATGAGTGAGCAAGTCACCAGAAAGGAATTCGGGAAGAGGGAAGAGAGGAGAGCCCACATTCAATGCCCCGTGCTCCCCGCATGGACGTTTATGTCTACACAGACGCCAATGTTGTCTTGGCTCAAGGGCAGCGGAAATGAACTCAGAGGGAGGGGAGCCGATCTCACGGGCAGCTCACCTGCTCCCCGGGTGATAAAGGGGAGGCAGCGCCAGTCAGAACCAGACAGAGCTGCTCTGTCCTGTTGTCTGCAGGACTATCTGAGGTCTGAGACTCAGTCCCTGTGTCCTCTGTCACTTTGGGGGCCCTTCACACCGGGAAGTGTGGTCTTCACTTGGAGCGCTGCCATTCTCTGTCACTCAGAGGAGAACCGTTTGGGGGCGCTGGGGTGGAGAGATAATCAGGGCTTAAGGTTGGCATGCACATGGCTGACCCGGGCACTGCACAGCCATGATCCCTTAGCACAGAGCCAGGAGGAAGCCTGAAGCACCGCTGGGTGTGACCCAAACCCCGAAAGTGCAGTGGAATGCAATCATGTGGGGGTGTATCCCCATTCTGTGGTCACCACCATCTCAACTCAGGCGTGGGATTCCTTTCTTTCGCTCTGTGGGATCCCCTCTGCTCTCATTCCTCAGGAGAAGCCCAGGTTCTCTTTCGAATGCGTTTCTTCCACCCTCTTCCCCTCCCTCCCTCCTCATATTCCCTAAATAAAAATGACTGTTCTTCAAAAAAATAAAACCGCTTGGGGAAGCCAATTGAGCCTCCACCGTCCTAAATCAGGGTCTCTGGAAGAAGCATCAGCGATCACAGCATGTGGATTGTTGCTAACGCAAACTCCTGTCTTGCAGTCCCGTGAATGCGACATGGTCTTTGTGACTTAATAAAAATGTATAGAACCCTTCCCAGCTCCGTTGTTGAAGCAGAGTGCTGTAGCCATCTGACAGGACTTAGGGAGCAAGTAAATGCATTAGTCACGGTGACCATTTTTCTTGCAAATTTGTGACATAGATTTAATTATAGGAATGACCAGCAACTTACAAATCTAATTTTGGTGGAGGCTGAGGCAACTTTTTTTTTTATTATTATTTTAATAATGATGGATTTTTTTTAAAGCAATGATTTCATTACTATTTAAAGAAATCTACTGGTGTAGAACTAGCCAATTGACTGAAGTTATTTTATTACCCTTTAACAAATGCCACGTACTTTCATTTTTATTTCTATTAATTTTTAAAATGTCATCATTCCCAAACTGAGAACATACTTGTTCCTATACCCATTTAGGTGAAAATAAATAAATAAAAAATGAGGAGGGGCAGGCTATTTGCAAAGGGCTTCCTCAGAGACATGATGCTAATAGTGGGTTAAAACAAGACTCAATTTCCTTAAGTTTGAATCCAACCGATTCAGACCTGGAACGATTCACTGCTGACTGGTGGTGGGGTGGGAGGGAGCTCTCGTTTCTCTGCTTCCATTTCTCCACGCCATAAATTTGCCGTGATTGGTTGATTTATGAAGCTGATATTGGGGGGATCTGGGGTTCCATGTGTGGAGAGGCCATCAAGGTTCTTGTCTTCATCTGCACGAAAGACTCTAAAGATTGGGACACCATGTCCCCGATGATCGGATCCTGGCACGAGGAGGGAGGGAATGAGCAATCTTAAGTTGTGGCCATGTTGGGGCCAGAGCGATAGCACAGCGGGTAGGGCATTTGCCTTGCACGCTGCCGACCTGGGTTCGATCTCTGGCATCCCATATGGTCTCCCCAGCACCGCCAGGAGTGATTCCTGAGTGCATGAGCCAGGAGTAACCCCTGAGCATTGCTGGGTGTGACCCAAAAAGAAAAAAAAATTTAAAAAAAAAGTTGTTGCCATGTTCTGTCAGCGCCCACCTCACTGCCGTTTCACGAGAAGCCTGTGCCCGTGGAAAGAAGGGAAGCGCAGGAGGCATCAACTGTAGAAACATTGGGGATGGATTCTTGGGACCAGAGAGAACCTCGTTCATGCTCAGACCCTTCCCTGTGGGGAGAGCGCCATGGCCACCCACGCTCAGAGTACCTGTTTGTTATTTCACTCTGTACCTTTTTGTCTTTAGCCACCATCCCTGTTCCAAGCAAGGATTTTCTGATTTACATTGAGACAGGTTAATTTTCCTAGCTATACTAGCACAGCGGGTAGGGCGTTTGCCTTGCATGAGGCCCACCCGGGTTTGATTCCTCCATCCCTCTCGGAGAGCCCAGCAAGCTACCGAGAGTCTCCTGCCCGCACAGCAGAGCCTGGCAAGCTCCCCGTGTTGTATTTGATATGCCAAAAACAGTAACAACAAGTCTCACAATGGAGACGTTACTGGTGCCCGCTCGAGCAAATCGATGAACAGTGCTACGACAGTGCTACGTACTGCACATAAAATAAAATCCTGGTATGAGTGAAGCCAGAATCTCACACATGTGAGATCTTCACCCGACCACTTCCCCACATCCCTATGAACTGTGCTTCCATTTGGGTTCCTTTCACTTGGTATCATAATTGTATATTCATCCATTCTGGGCTTATCAGTAGTTAGTTCTTTTCTCTGCTGAGTAGTATTTCTGTTTTTCTGCATTTTTTGTTGCTAAATATTTGGGTCATTTGCAATTTTAGACTATTAAGAAATTAGATGATTGCGAACATTTGTATGATCTGTGATCCATTTTGAGTTAACATTAGCACAAGATTAATTAGGGTTCATCACTTCACTTCGGTATGGCTATAAAAAATTAAAATTTTCATGTCAGTCAAATGTATTATGTTTTTCTTAATTCATTTTTCCGTAGACTATATATTTATAAAGGTCTTCCCTAGTGGCAATGATGGATAAAATGTGTGTGCATGTTAATTTTTGTTTAGTTTTATAGTAAATGCATAGTTAGTATATATCAAAGCATCCCATGATTTTAAAAGTACTTCACAATGATACCAGTGATTATGGAATCACTGGCTAAAGATGTCAGTTTTTGCTTTTGCTCTCCCTACTTTTTCCCCCTAAGTCCTGTGCACATGTGACATATATGCCTGTCCCTGTAAACAATTAGATCAGTATTCATGAGTGTTAAAAATTGTCTGTCTATCTTGGGATATTACCCATGACATTAATATAATTATTTAAAATAGAATTATTTGTTCAAAATGTAGTATAGAGGTGTACATAGAAGACTGATCAGAAATGACGGAAACCTCATTTTGAACTGTATTCATTTAATTTGCAAATATTTACACAGATTAACTGTAAGATGGTTTTTCACATGGAGGGTTATGGAATAAAGAGAATTGCTCTCTTAATAGTTTCTAATAACAGAACGTTTGGAGTAATTAATTAAAAAAACTTTCATCAATTTGATTTTAACTTTCATAAACAGGTTCTACTGGGGGAGAGAAGAGAGAGAGAGAGAAAGAGAGAGAGAGAGAGAGAGAGGAGAGAAGAGAGAGAGAGTGAGTGTTGGGAGCAGAATCTCAGAGTGGACTTAAAAAGAGTATCTTTGAAATTGAAGTCAAAACATCACAGTGCTCCAGGTTCAGGAGAGAAATGCCAATTCATATTTTCATACTTAATGATGTTTATATCTGAATTTACGCCATCCACATTTTTCCTCTTTCTCTAGGACAGGGTATCTACTTTTCCTTGATTGCTCTTCCTGTAATGTTTCTAATAGACAGAGCAAAGAATTAGAAGTTTCTGCTGAGTTTATAGTCATGCTTTATAGCAGTTTCATGGTAGTATCTTGGCCAAGCGGTCAGTATCTTTTTCCCACACACAGATAACTCTCTTGTAAGTAATTAGTTCCCAAAATATTTCTTGAAAACTTATGTTAATCTTTCCATCCATCAGTTTAGGATAAAACTTATTTCTTACTATCGCTGTGCCTCATGGTAGTTTCCAAGAGCCACGCATGTACTGTCCTCTCTCACCGTTCCATATGTTGTGTGAGATAAACGGTATTTCAATGCTGCTTTGATATGTCATTCCTCTGCCACACGGTCTTTACTCTCTCTTACTGGGCCACCGCCATATTGACCACTTGGGGCTCCTCCTGGTCAGGAGCCCAGCCTTGCTCTCTCTGGTGTCCTTCCTCATTCCCTTACTAATGGTTGATTCACTCTTCTCCTGTTCTCTAATGCTTGAGGGTCTTTCTCCCTCATTCCCGCCTCCTTGCTTACAAGAGTCTCGTCCTTCCCATATCCTGCCCATCTCTCCAACTCCCTTCTCTCCTTTAAAGCCTTCTCTCCCTTCTCTCCTTCTCTCCTTTTTCCAGCCTTCTTTTATGGTTATTTTGCTCTTTGGATGACTTTTTATCTAAATTGTAAAGGAACAGTATGGTTAAAATTCTGACCTCTCCTATTCTAACACTTCCTGTCATTCTGCTGTATTTTGTTTACTATGTTCATTGTTTATTTCCCTTTTGTTCAGTGGAGGCTGCAAAGGCAACTGTTGGCTTGTTTTGCTTAAGTTCAATGGTTCTATCCGATGTAGCTCCTGAAGTACTGGTACATGGTAAGCACTTAAAAATATTTGTTAAATGGATAACTAGAAGTCATTCAATGAATGTTATTTATCTGTTTGTTTGTTTGTTTTGGGGCCACACCTGTGGTGCCCAGGACTTTTTCTGGTTCTGCACTCGGGAATCTCTCCTGCAGGCTCCAGGGATCATGTGGGGTGGCAGAGATCAAACCTGGGTTCAGCACATGCAAGGCAAACACCCTACATTCTGCACTATCACTTTGGCCCCAGATTAATGTTATTTCAACCTCTACACATATCTAAGATTGCGAATATTTTGTATAACATACACCTAGCATGCATTGTAATTTTAACTATACGTTGAACTAATTTGACATAAGTCCCAATATCACTGTTATCTTTTCATTATGTTAAAATAATTCTAAGTGGTGTTTAAATCTTAATATCTCGTGCTTCAGCCCTGGGAGATTTATATGCTATTTAGTCACAGTATGGATTTTGATTGGGCATGAAAATTCATTCTCACCTCTAAATTTCATATTAGGTTTTTTGGTAACATTTTCTTCTTATAATGACTCCTGTGAGTAGATTAGGGCACATTATCTCTATGTTACCAACCCACATGCTGTTATTTAAATAATGTGCTTTAAATGTCAGAAATTTTTTCATGATGTTTTAAACAAAGAATCTAGGGCCAGATAGCACAGCGGGTAGGGCATTTACATTTCATGTGACCAACCTGGGTTTGATCCCCAGCTTCTTATATGGTCTCCCAAGCATTGCCAGGAGTAATTCCTGAGTGCAGAGCCAGGAGTAACCCCTGAGCATGGCCTGGTATGACTCAAAAAGCCAATAAATGAATAAGGTAAATAAATCTAATTATTACATGTATTTGTTGTTACAGTTACTGTTTTTGGCATATCGAATATGCCCCAGGTAGCTTGCCAGGCTCTGCCATGTGGGCGGGATACTCTCAGTAGCTTGCCGGGCTCTCCAAGGGGGATGAAGGATTTATCATAAACAATTTTTTTTAATTTTATTGAATCACCGTGAGATAGTTACAAGCTTTCATGTTTGGGTTACAATCACACAATGATCAAACACCCAACCCTCCACCAGTGCACATTCCCCACCACCAATATCCTCGGTATAACCCTCCTTTCCCACCCTCCCCCAGCCTCCATGGCAGACAAGATTCCCCATACTCGCTCTCTACTTTTGAGCATTATGGCTTGTAACACAGACACTGAGAGGTCATCATGTTTGGTCCATTATCTACTTTCGGGAAACATCTCCCATCCCGACTGATTCCTTCAGCCGTCATTTTCTTAGTGACCCCTTCCCTATTCCATCTGCCTTCTCCCCTCCGCTCATGAAGCAGGCTTCCAGCTATGGGGCAATCCTCCTGGCCCTTGTATCTCCCGTCCTTGGGTGTCAGCCTCATGTGATGTTATTCTATACTCCACAAACGAGTGCAGTCCTTCTAAAGAGAGCATAAACAATTATTGTGAGTCTATGCCATTGTAGGGAATTGCTGTACTGGCAGCCTTAAAGACAAGTGTCTGATCATTAAAGATTATCCTTTAATGATGTGAAAAATAGATTATCTAATTAAACTGCCATGTAGGAGCTGAATTTCCAGCAGTGTTGCAATGTCCCAAAGAAGAGATGAAAAATACAAGTAATTGAAAAATAGAACTGGGTCATTGGTGAATTAAAGAGAGGTCATTCCCTGAGATCCACTAGAAAGACTTAAAAATATATTATTAGGGTAGAAAGAAAAAGGGAAAGTAGATAAAACAAAGCCCCGGTGATACTGAGGAACCTTTCTAGTTGACAAGGCAGAGGGAAAATAATGCAGTTCCTTTAGAAAGGTCTTTGCTGGGAACCACCAGCGATGCCTCGAAGGTCTGAAAACTCCTTTCTCACCTCTAGTCTTTTCCTGACATAATGTCATCCCAGAGCAGATCTCTAATAATCGCCTCCAAAAATATTAATGGTTTTTCTTCAGTTACTTGACTCATGCCACATCTTTAACATATTGAGCCCCTCCTTTTTCGGGAATATGGGTGGCAGATATTTGATAAATGTCCTCCAGTCCTGATGCAGGAACTGGCTCTGAGTCTGGCTTGCAGGCGTGGACTTACAGGGGTGGAATCCCAGTCTTGCTGATGTTCTCTAAAGCAGATTGTCACCGTGTCTCACCAACAATAAAAAAAAAACCCTCTTTGATGCTTGAAGTGGACAAGGATGAGAACGGAAGTAGAGGAAGGAGAGGCAGGGCGATGTTTGATGCTCTCGGGCTGGGGTAGGCGAGAGTTTCTGGTTGCCCTGCAAGGACACGTTGGCCTTGGGAGCGGATGGGCTCTTTGGACAGGGATTTCTTTCCCAGACAGCGCTGTGGTGAGTGCTCTTCAGAGTTGCTCCTGGGTACCTTTACCATGGCGCCTATCGCACTGCTTCATCACATAAATGGATTCTTGCAGATATCAACCCCCTGCTGATGCCTTAAAGTGGTTTTCTATGTCTTCACTGGAGAGGTAGTTCTTTATTTCGAAGGTCAGGGACTGGGAAAGCGATTCTACTATTTCCACTTTGTATTTTCTCTGTAGCTCTGCTAACCAGTGCAGTAGCCTCAAGCCACGTGTGGCTGTTTGAATTCTAAGGTTACCATAGCAGCCAACGAAACTCTCAGTTCCCTTACACTCACCCCATTGTGGGGACTCAGTGACCGTGAGTGGCTGCTGGGTGCTGTCCACATTTTCCCCATGGCAGAACGTTCTGTTGGACAGTCGTGAGAGCTATCTTCTTGATGAACTATTTTGTTTTTCCCTAATGTTAAGATCATTTACTATTTTTTGTGTCTTCAATTTTGTATGTTTATTTCAGATAGTTGCTCCACTTAGTATTTCAATCCTGGGAATTTGGAGTTGCCCCTACTCATGTGTTCAGCCAGATTGGGATTTATTATTGCTAAGACATCAGTTGGCAGATTCTCCTGCCCCCGCACCAGGCTGTCTTCACTGGGGCACCTCAGAGGGAGGCGGGTTGAATTTCCCTTTCCGCCCCAAGCAGAGCCCTGGCAGCCGAAAGAACCTCCAGAAACCATCCACAGCCATGGTCAAAGCCACTCTCCACATGCTCGGATGAGCCTCATCCATGAAGGAACCGACAGAGGAACCCAGGTATGTGGGACCCGTGGCTGAGATCTCCAAAAATGCTCAGATGGGGATCTGGGTGGAGGAGTCCCAGTCCCGATCTGAGCATTTTTTGAGATCTCAGCGGGACTGGGCCTTCTCCACCCAGATCCCCCGTTTTCCAGTAGTTTGGCAGCCACACCCAGAAACCACCCCTGGTGCCATGTAATCTTATCAATGGCCAAGCTCCAGAGACTATAAAACAAAGCTCCTGGAAGACAGCTATGCAGAATCTCACACAGCAGAGGCCTGGTAAGCTACCCGTGGCATATTCGATATGCCAAAAATAGTAACAATAATAGGCCTCATTCCCCTGACCCTGAACATAACAGGGACGAATGGGGATGTTACTGGTGCCCGCTCGAACAAATCGATGAGCAACTGGACGACAGTGAAACAGTGAAGACAGCAATTGAAGAGCCAGCACTTAAGCAGCTTATTAAAAAGGGCTCATGCATTTCATGCATAGTGTTTATCTTGAGAAGATGGTTTATTTCGGATATTGGAAGAAAAAGCAGTGCAGTCATAGCAATTTTATTTATTGTTTAATTTTTTAAAATTTTATAAAGTAGTTCATAATATTTCATTACATTTAATATTCAGACACAATCCCACTACCATTATACCTTCCCACCACCATATTTCGGATGTCTCCATCCTGAACCCCAATCCCTGCCCCAAAGCAGAACTGAAATAATATATTTTGTATTGTTTGTTATGAAAAACCACTGAAAATGCTACAAAAAAATATCCTTAGAGGAAAGAGTGTGGAGGTTGTTGTATTTCACCAAGGGGCCATTAAGCCCTTCTATACGAGATCACAAGTATGTTTTTAAAGGTTGAGCCTTGTGTGAATCATAGCAATTTTAATGGTTAAATTACGTTTTTTATAATTTCGGCTTTTTATAATGGTATATTTTTTTCTGTTTCTGATACTGTGCTATTTTGTTAAATAGCTCCCCTTCAGAAATGCTGACTATACCAGGAAAATAATACAATTGCATATATACAAGAGGTGGCCTTTGGAAAACAGAATAATGCTGTAGCTAGAAGTGCCGGAAAGTCTGAATTTAATTTTATTTTTAACTCATATTCTTGTCTCTGCATTTAACAACTTCTCATAGAACTATTAGAATTTTAAAAAATCTGTTTGAGCTCCCTTCCCATTTGAAAGATCATTTTCAATAAGACTAATCTTTCTTTCTTGCACGTAGCTTGACCAAGACTAATTTTCTAACATTTGGATATCACTGATCAGTCACATTTCAAATGAAATTTTGGCGAGTACATAGTGTTTCCAATTCTTTATTTTACCAGAGTCGAGCTATCATTTATTATGATCATTATTTCATGAAGAAATGGGCATTTGAAACATGAGGCCTCGCTGGAAGTAGTTTGGATTATTTGAATAAATTTAGCTCTGTGAAACTGTAGGTCCTTCTCTCAGTGCTTCCTCAGGTGGTCATAACCCCCCGGGGGTGCTGGAATGATATTGGGGGGTACAGTAGTAGTGTCACATGCCATCAGAGGGGAGCTTTCTCCTTGCTCACTTAAAGAAGGTAGATGCTAATTTTTTTTTTTCTGAAAAGAAAATGGTAGGCCAGATAAGTCTGGGATACTCTGCTCCAGAAATGTGCACTCGTGCTGGTCTAACAGAGGTCTCCACTGTTGAAAGAACCACCCTTGGGTGTTTGTTTTTCTTCCTTACTGATGATCTTTCTACTGCTTCTATTTACTATTTTAAACTATAATTTGTGGGCTAGGACTCAGGGCTGACGCCTGGCACTGGGTGTGTGGGCCACCAAGTGCAGTGCTGGGGGTCAGTCTGGGGACCTTCACTTACACAGCAAGTGCATTACTTATTGCATCCTCTCTCAGACTCTCTTAAATTATACTTTGGATTAAAGTCTTTCCTGTTATGTGTCTAATCAAGGAATTACAGAATCGTAATGTCTGACACCAGATAGTCATTTATCAAAAAATTATTTGCCCCTCTTAACCAGGACAACTATTATCCTGATTGTCATGGTTTCCTTCATGCTCTGAGTTAAGTTTGTCAAAGTTGAACCTGGCAGTGGCTGGGAAGAAATAGGTATCTCTTTCAGAATGACAGAAAGATGAGGGCAAAAGAACAAAATTCAAATAACTTATGAAGTAGACCTAGGAATAAAGTTGGAAAGAAAAGTCTATTTGGGGTATAAGGTAGTAAGAGCTCACTTGTCAGGAACTTAGAATTTTTTGTTTTGTTTTGTTTTGTTTTGGGGACACATCCAGAGTTGTTTAGGGTTTATTCCCCTGGCTCTGTGTTCAGGGATCATTCCTGGTGGGCTCAGGGGACCATACGGGGTGCCAGGAATTGAACCCTGGTAAGCTGTGAGCAATGTAAGAGCCCTATTCACTGTTCTATCTCTCAGATTCCAGAAACTTATAATTTTAGAAAACAATTGTCATTTAGAAAATATATTTTAAGAGAACATCAATATATTGACATACATGTATATGACTTTACTCATAGGATTTTTATGTGCTTGTTGGAATTGTGAAAGAACTTTTTGGAGTATACTTGCATATACTCATGCACAAAAATATATTCATATTCTTAGATCCAGTTATTCTTGTCATTAGAAAAGGTCACTTTTATTGAATATTTGAAGGTAATGGTTCTGGGAGGGCTATAAAACTATCTTCAGGCAAAGAGCCTCTTCTCAGAGAGTTTGCTCTATAGTAATTGGGTGTATGGCAAAATGCCTGTAAAATGAAATATGGATGATTAGAGAACGTCCTAGAAGAGATGTTCTGAGAAGGGTCTTGAGGGGTCTTGAGAATGGATAGAATTTAAGAAATTGGTTATGTTCATTCCAGAGTGAGATCAAAGAATCTTGAAATTATTATTGATAACCTATCCACAAATCTATCTAGTAGGCCTTGTTTATTAGTTGCAATGCTTCTGCCTCATATATGAAATCTATTATAATTTCCTGCCCACATGGGACAGCCTTGCAAGCTTCCCACGGTGTATTCATATGCAAAATCCAGTAACAAGCTGAATCTCATTCCCCTGACCCTGAAGAGCCCCCAGTGCAACATCGTTAGGAGGGCCGAGTCGAGATAGACTTCTAAGATCTCAGGGAAAGGACAAAATGAGATGTTACTGAGCCCGCCCGAGAAATTGGTGATTAACGGGATTTCATGGTTTCGTGATTCGTGATTATAATCCAAAATAGTCATCCAAAAAGGGAAATCAAGCAATACATATATGGAGGCCTGTTTTAGTATTTGTCATAGTTGAATTTCTGCACAAAAGGTATAATTTACATGAAGACTTTATAAAGACAAGGTTGGACCATCTTCAACATACCAGAGATTTCAGTGTAACTTTACTCACGATTAAGCCACAGCAATGTTCTTTTTAGGGAAATGCAAGATATATATAGGTATATGCATGCATAATTATTAACCTCTGCTCCTAGTTAAAAGTGATTTTTCTTTTAAAAGGCTAAATACTTGATTAATTTTTGTCAATATATTGACATCTTAGCAGAGCCCTATTAAATTTGGCCTATTGTATGGTCTCTAAGTTAGATTGTAGAAAATACATGAGTTGAAAAAAAAAATAGGTGGCTGGCTCATGGAATTTATACAATATTTTTCATATGTATTATTTTCCTGAAGTTTTTCGTATCTGTTTTCAAAGATAAATCATATCTTTGTCCTTTATGAGTCCTTCATTATTACAAACCCTTTTTATGGCTGGTAGTCATTTATGAAGGACTATATGCATTGCAGTTGAGTCCCGTCATTCGGATGAAGAAGAAGAATATAACACACGATTTGTGAATAATTGAGGAAAAGAGGCCTGGATGAGTGAAAACGCCTAGATAAGAACATGAGTAAAACAACCAGGCGGTCACACGTGCCCATCTAGGCCATAATTCGGTTAGTCTCAGGACGTGCCCTTGACCGGCTACCAGCCTGCAGCTTAGACCTGTAACACGTCACCTGAACTGTGTTTGAAACGTGGCCTCTCTCACCTTCACCAAGGCCAGCAGTTGTGTCCACATTGTTTCCGCTGGACGCCGTCTGGGCACGTTGCGATCGTTGGCGGTGTGGGTTGCTCCGGCCTCCGGTGGAGCTGCAGGAAAGACAGCGCAGGCTGGTCAATCTCGGTGAAGTCCCCAGCGCGGTGTTTTAGTCTGAGGCTCAGTTTATGTGGGTCTCAACCTCTTCCCCCCCTCGCTGGCCCTTCCTGTGGCTCAAGTGTGTCATTGTCATCCGCCTGCTGATTTTGTCTGTTCAGGACTCTCAGGTCCCCGGGGAGGCGGGAGAGGGAGAGTCCTCAGAAGCCTGCAAAGGCTGCAAACCTTTCACCTTGCTGTCAAGGTGACAAATGTTTGTCCTTTAGGGAGCGCTGGAGGTTAAAGCCCCCATGTTTCTCTCACTTATCTTCTTTCCCCTCCGCCCCAGCCACTGCCGGCCACCTGGATCTCTGGAAGGATCTCAGAAAGGGAGGCTTTTCCTAACCTTTATGGGCTGCCTATGCAGATGTTTTGCATCCATTCCAAGTATTGGCTGGCAGAGTTTACATTTTGACACACCATTCAGAACTTTGGAACTCTGATCGTGCTTAACTGAGTAATAATACTCTTGTACCAGCATATACCAAGGGTGTAGAGACACACCCAGACCTGCAAGAACTCCAGGGTGGGACGTGGCTCCGGATTCCCTCCTCTCCTCGTGGGCCTCGCCCATCCCACTCCCCCACCTCGCAGCCAGGGTCCTCCTGAAAGCAATCAGTCGATCATGTCATTTTCCTGCTGCAAACCCTCCAGTGTTTATTGCCATACACACCAGAGTCCTTTGTATCATGTACGAGGTCATGTATGAGCTGCCCGCTGCATTCCTCCCCAGATCCGTCCTATCCCCCTTCTTTTCCCCCCTCCTAAGGCAGCTGCCCTGTGGACATACTTAGACTCTCTGAGTTCATTCGTCCAGCAAGTGCTTCCTTGAGCTCCATCTCTGTACTGGGGCTGTGCAAATGTCTAAAACAGACCAACAGTTCATGGAGCTTATGGTCTAGTGGGGCAGAAAAGTACTAAAATACATAGATTTGGGACCAAAAAATGTGTAACTAATAGGTATACACATAGCTATATCTGTTATAGAGGTACATAATGTATGGGGTGTGTGTGTGTGTGTGTGTGTGTGTGTGTGTGAGAGAGAGAGAGAGAGATGGATAAAATGTGCAGAAAAGGAAGATTAGGAAGCAGCTAGAGGGGTTATAATTTCTTAAGCCATGGTTGGTGAGGATAAGGATGAGAACTGCTGGTCTCACGTAGTATGTTTAAGGGACTTGGAGGAGATGAAGGATGAAATCCTGAAGCTATTTGGTAAAACCGTGTCTCATACAGATAGAAACCCAGTGCAAGGGTACCCAAGCACCGTGTGGTTCACATTACAGGCAGTACCCGTGTGAACTGTTTAGTAGAGTGTCAGGCATATTTGTAAATAACAAATACTAGCAATCATTGGTTTTGTCATTTAATCAATAGAATTTTGGGGGCCAGTTTCATGGCCATTTTATTCTAAATGAAATGAAGAGCTGAAAAGATCAGTGTTTGTTCAAACTTTCCCGAGTGCTGAGAAGAACCACCATCTCCTTTAATTCTCAGGGAACTTCCGCCCCGACATGCCTTGCTTACATCTGCCTAATGAAGTTCTTTGGCGTTTTCCATCTGTATGAGCCACCGACAGCCTGGCTGATGTTTTAGTGTCGGCCATTCCCAAAGCTTCAGCAGAGGTCAAATTAGGTCAGCCAGGTTAGCACTGTTGTGGTAGCAACATTAAAATAACAGGCCTGAGAAGAGAGGATTTGGGAACTTTACAGATGGGGCGGGTCATTGTATATCAGTTTTTAGTTTCCTCTGCGCCTGACACAGATAAACATTCTTCCATCTCTTTGCAGAACGCTCTAAGGAGAGATGCTCTTAATGTGGTAGATGCAGACAGTAGGGCACGGCCATTAATTAATTACAGGTTTTAAAATTGTCTTTTGTTACTATGGAGGAAAGTACTTCTCAGAAAACCATGTGCATCACACCCCGTGTCTGTTAGGCCAAGTAATTATGCCCTCTAATGCATTTGGGGTGGGGAGGGTTGTTAGATGGCCAGAGTAAAGATAAAAGGCTATCAGCTAGCTCTCGGCCAGCTTCGCAGCTGACTGAAGCAGGTGTTAGAAATGCAGATGAGGTGGGTTGACTAAAGACAGTACAAATTTGATGTGAAAATGCCACTGGTCTGCGCGCCGCCTGCCGCACATACAAAGTTTCAGGGCGTTTAATTATTCATCTTATTGTCAAGAGCCTCGTTGAGGAGTCAGGCAAAAAAAAGTGCCTTTTACATTTAAACTGTTTCTTCCCTGGCTCCCTTTTATCTGCACTTGACAAGCAAAAGGAACTTCGTTTTGTAAGTTTCATCCAACAAGTGACTGTCTTACATCTCTATGAAAAAGGACATCCCGGAGCCGCAAACAAGAGGTTTCAGTGACAACCAGCCGCCACGGGAAGGGGAAGCGCCTTCCCTCCCCTCTGTGTGGCCACGGGAAGCCTCAGGTAAAGGGGACAGTAGCCGTGTAACCGTCAGGCCACACCACCGAGCCCTTCGCAGCGCTGTAGTGCCTGATGCTGAGTGGACTCGGAGAAGTGAGCCACTTCTGCTCATCGTAGGTGGGAGAATCCTGATTGTTGTTGTTGTTGTTATTGTTTGGGGTTCGTACACAGTGATGCTCGGGACGTGCTCTTGGCTCTGTGCTCAAGTATCACTCCTGGCACGGCGCAAGGGACTGTACTGGGGTTGAAACCAGAGTTGGTCTTATACAGGGCAAGTGCCTCAACCCGTCGACGCTCTCTCTCTGGCCCTAGGGGTCCTGATTCACTTTAAAGCTGAAACGGAGAGGTCTCAAAGCATGGAGCTTTCATACACTCTTCATTTTCTCTCAGCGTACTCATTTCATCTACCGAGCCTCTGGTTTTTCATTTGTGTAATGGGGAAAATCGTAGTCATATCTCCCCTATAAAAGCCAACCCATTACCGTGAGAATCAGATGAGAGTTCTTTTTTAATTTTATTTTTTATTGAATCACTGAGATACAGTTACAAAGTTTTCATATTTGATCCACCACCAAACCCCCGCCTACCCCCCTCCCACTCCCCCTCTGCCTGTGTGGTAGACATTTTTCACTTTACTCTTTCCTTACTTTGATTACATTCAATTTTCAACAGGGATCTCACTACCATTATTTGGAGGTTTTCCTCCAACAGTCAGACATGTTGGATGGCATCAAAATATTGTATGTTTTCATTTTTCAGAAAAGGTCGAGTGGCCACATTAGCGGCTGCACAGTTCGGAGCTGTCCCAGTACCGCATCCCGGAGCCGTGTTAGTTGCTGCTCATTGTCACCGGGGCTCCATCTGGAGAAGGTGTACCGGCTGTGCCTCCTCTGTCTGGATCCCCGGTGCTGCTGGCCCGGTCTCGGGTCTGGAGCATTCTCACGGAACGCCCGACTTCTTCTCTCCAGATGAGACTTTTTTTGTGAACCACTTTGAAAAAGTATTAAATATCCTGGAAGGCTAAATAAGTTATATCACGTACACCTTTCCCACTGGAAGCTATAATTATACTATGAAATAGACTTTTATTACTTATTTTCACAGCAAACGTTTTATATCTTTTTAAGATCCCTTTCTAGTAAATTCAATCAGTTAACTCAGTCTGCCGTGTAGATATTAAGTTTACGCTGATATAAAAGGCGTGAGCACTTGTAACAGCACCCTTCAACATACGGCTCAAGGTTCTTCCTCTCATAGCTCCATCTAGCTTAAAAAGCCCAGCATGCTTCGGAGAGACTCGATTTCTAGGGTTCCTGGCTGGTTACAAAGTGTAGAGGATCCTGCTGGAGCACTCATTCTTGAATTGCTTCCAATGAAAACAACTCTGACATGGCCCCAGTTAAAAGTAAACGTACAAATTGTAAATTCACTCTTCTAATATGTAATTGCAAAATTCTACAAATGTTCTGGCAAGTGTTTATAGTGAAATAAGCACCACCAGAATTAAGATGTAGAACTTTCTATCGCCCCAGTATTCCTGTGCCCCTTCTTCTCACTCCTATTCCCAGCCCCCGGCAGCGACCTACTGTTCTTTTGTTCCTATAATTTTGCCTTTTCCACAACATTGCATAAATTGAATCATACATTATGCGCTGCTTTGAGTTGATAAATGTAGCATTTCTTTTTTTTTTTTTTTGTTAACACATCATTTTTAAACACCCCTCAACCCTCCCATTTTGGAGACAAAGTTGTTACTGCTTTTTATTTTTAAATAGAAATTTCCGACCTTGTACTTTTAGAGTGTAATTTGAACTTACTGAGCAATACTGGTTGATGCTCTTGGCTCATGTATCAATCTGTGAGTTGCCATTACCTAAATATTCCCGTTTCTTTGCCTGCCTATACTCATTTAAAATTTTTTCCTTTCAGGTTAAATTGTCAACCAAAGGTTAAATTTTCTTTCAAAATCTGTGAAAGGAACGTTGTCTCAACATTTTTACATAGATTTTTATTATTATTATTATTATTTTATTTTTGATTATGGGCTACACCTGGTGACCACTCAGGGTTGCTTCTAGTTCTGTGCCTGGATATAACTCCCAGTGATGCTCAGGGCACCACCATGTGCAGTACTGGGATTAGAACTGTGTTCAGCAGCATGTAAAGCTTATACTGCTTACTGCCTCTCATCTCCCCTCCTTTCCTTGTTTATTTATTTTTCATTGACCCAACACTTGCAATGGGACAAATTGTGACACTCATCCCCTTAATTCATATGTTGAAGTCCTTTCCCCCTAGAATGACTGAATTTGGAGAGAGTCATTAAGGTTAGAATAGGGCCAGAAGGATGGAACTCTTGTCCAACAGAACACATGTCCTTGTAAAAAAGAGGGACCCCAGAATTGTGCACACGTAGCAGAAAAGTGTCCTGGGGTCACCCGAGAAGACAGCTCACTCTGATCTGACCCCACAAGGAGACCTTTCCCAAGCCCAGACTTGCTGGCACCTTGATTACGAATTTACAGCCACACTAGAAATTTCCAGATAGCTGTGAAGTTACACACAGTACTGCCTTCAGGCAAGGAAGTGGACAGCAGAGCCTTCATAGCACGACTCCAGGTGGGATGCAGAATGCAGAGATCATTCACAGATGGTGAGGCGTTAGAAAAGCTGGGCTGATATTCCTGCAAAGTTGAGAACTATAGGATGCGTCACAGGGGGAAAAAAATGGATGTAGAATTTCCCATCCTCTGGAATCCATTAGTCAAGTGTGTTTTCTTAAGACAAACAAAGGAAACTTGATAAATTTGGTTTTTTTTTTGGTCTGGGAGCCACACCCAGTGAACTCAGGACTTACCTCTGACTCTGAGATCAGAGTTGGGCCTGGTGGGCTCAGGGGGCCAGATAGGGTTTTGGGGATCAAACCCAGGTTGTCCGTGTAGACGGCAAGCGTCCTACCTATGTGCTATTGTTCTGGCCCTGATAAATTAAAAAAAGGACTGTAGCATTGTAGCACTGTCCTCCCATTGTATATTGATTTGCTCAAGTGGGCACCAGTAACGTCTCCATTGTGAGACTTGTTGTTACTGTTTTTGGCATATCGAATACGCCATGGGTAGCTTGCCAGGTTCTGCCGTGCAGGCAGGATACTCTTGGTAGCTTGCCGGTCTCTCTGAGAGGGATGGAGGAATTGAACCCGGGTTGGCCATGTGCAGGACAAATGCCCTACTCGCAGTGCTATCAAAAAAAAAAATCATTTTACTGAAAATTGGGGTGTGGACATTTGCAAGTTCCCTGGGCTCTTTCCTTCTCGACTCTGCTCTACTGAACAGTTAGTTTTCATGCTTGCGTGGTGACAGGGTGGCTGTCTCTGTCAGACACTGCCTTCCAGTTCAGGGTAGGCTGTTAGGGAACCGCCATTGCAAGAAAGTGATCCTCTCACCTCTGAGCTTTTTGATTGATAGAGCAGGGTGACAGCTCTGAGGAAAGGAGAGAGATTTGGGCGTCGGTCAGGTCAGCTGTTGAACTCTGCTCCCTGACCTTCTCGTTGTGAAGCCCCTGTGAGATGGTCACATTGTCTCCCCAGCCTGGGACCCAGAAAGATCAATGCTGCAGCGCTCTGGTTGCCCTGGAAGGGCACGTTAGTTAGAGAACTAGTTAGAATGAGAGAACTGAAATCATTAGTTCAGACTTCTTGCGAGTCGTATCGTAGAGGGGTCTGTCATTCTCCAAGGAAACGGCCTTCTATCGGCATATCAAATGGGAATGGCGTTAGGTAGGCAATGAATTGTAACTGTTAGTTTAAAATAAATACATATGTTTTACATTTGAATAAATTTGCATCTGCTAAGTCTCAGAAGTTACTTTTTCTTCCCTTGAGTCATAATATTCTACATTAGTCCAAGAGCCTGGGAGCTAGAAGCTTGACTTCTTTTTTTTTTTCCAGGTATACGATCAACTTCACTTACCATAGTATGTTTTCTGCCTGCATTAAATCATCCTGGCAGATGCAGAAGCCAACTGAGGGGCAGGAAAGGCCACCAAGGAAACGAGTCACGTTTGCAGAGGAAAAAGCAGAATCGAGGGGTGCAGACCAGAGCCACAGGGCAGGAGCCTAGGGACTAGCCGGGGGGCAGACCCAGGCCTGGATGGTGAGCCACCATGGCTCCAGGATAGCCAATCAAGATGCTCCTTGGGCACTGTCCAGAGCAGGAAGAGGGGTCAGCGCGTGCCTCCCCAGCTGTGAGCTTGAAGGAATCATTCTGCAAAGCCCCAAGGAAGAGCATGCGTGACACTCGAGCATGTCTGTGCTCCGGAATCAATCGTTGGGGTGTCCAGAGGAGAAAAGGGAAGTTCCTTCCTATAGTTGCTATTTAGGGATCGTCTCAAAACAAAATTTCTGCTAGAACAAGAGTTCCAAAGCTTGGAGACTTGGAATCCTAGCGAAGTTCTGAAAATTTATCTTCAAAATGTATCCTCTAATTGTATATGGATTTCTCTAGAGAGGAAGGCCACAGCTTTTGTCTAATTTTCAAAGATGGAAAGCAGTGAGTCTGTGGAATGCTTAAATAACCCAGACTCCAAGCAGTTTTTCAGGTCTCCTGAGAGTGATTTGAAGAGAACTACGGCTTCTAATTGTTCTCTGACCTGACAATCTGTTTAAACAGTCATTTGTCTTTGATGCAGAAGGTTCTTTAAAGCTTGTGCGGAAGATAGCATAAGTGACTTCATAGGAAAGTTATTCTTTTCTCTAGAATTTTCATCCATCCTAACTCTATTGAATTTAGGTCCCCCCCACACACACACAAAAAGAAAAAATGTCTGATATGTGATAGTCAACTTTATGCATTATTTTTTTGCAAAGGACATTGCAAAGGAGCCATAAGTCTTTCTCCTACTTTCAAGATTATATAGGTAAGAGCGACTTTGTTATAATAGTCAAATAATTCTTTACTAGTCATTTCAGAAATTGGATGCCCATAACATTTAGATATTTACCTACTTAGGTTTACAGTCTTAGTAAAATTGTGATAGATGATAGATGTAAATAGGTAGGTAGATAGAGATAAATATCTGGGTAGACAGCATGTTCTTTTGTCTATTATAAAACAATAATTAGTTCTTCATTGCCATCTCAGTTACTCCGGGCTTCTAGATGTGTGTTTAAATAAATTTTCCCCTGTGGATGAAGCTGATGGCATTTTCCAAATTGATTTTCTCCCTGTAATATTCCAACCATATCTCAAACCTCATTAAGGCACTTTTCATCATTTCTCCGACTCCATTTGTTATGGCAGCATCTCAAAATTTAGTTTTCTCGGTAAATTTCATTATTGTGGTTACCATTTCATTATAAAATGATCAGGGGTGGGGTGGAGAGTAGGAGGGAGGGAAGAAGAATTGACAGATGAGGACAAAGTGAAAGATTAGGACTGTGGGGGCTGATTTGACAGACCAGGAATGGCACGAGTAAGAAAATGTGAGTCAAGATGGTCGATCGGGAATGATGAAAGAGCATTCCCGAAATCTGCTTCACAGATAAGGACAGCCATGGAACAGGGTGGGAAAATCTTTTCTTACAGCCTTGGGTGAATTTATTTTAGGACCAAAGGTGGTTCTTTGGTTCTAGAAGATAGAACAAGTCTTGCTGTGACTCTGAACTGTTCCTAAGAAATTGTTAATGTTATTTCTTTTCTTATATTTTCTTATTTTATCTTATTTTTTCATCTTATTTTTCGATTATGTTCTCTGGGACATCCTTGAGGAATAGAATTTTGCATTTGTCTAGGCAAGATGGTGTTGAGCCTAGACAAGATGGTCCCTGCTTGCCCATCCAGAATTCTCTGTAACAGAGAAGTGATGTTTCAGTCTTCTGTGTTCTTACAGATAAAGAAGAAACAAATACACATGCCAATAGGAAAATCAGTCAAAGTCTCACGCTGTCATATCTATGGCTGAGCGGTGAAGGGAGGGAAATATGTTCCGCACAGCATTTCAATACAAAAAAAAATAATTTTCATGTACAGATGATCAAAACAATCAAGATCAACAGGACCCGTTGGTCAAAATGGAAAGACTCCAAAGTATACGCTGTTCTCTAGCTATTTTCTAGGTGGTATGTTGAAGTATGAATCCAAATTGAAGGTAGACTAGGAGCAGCAATGATTAGAGCATCCGTCAAAACTACCAGGACAACCAGTGCTGGTTGTGTGCCCAGCACTTAGCATATTGTAATTTTCTTACTCTGTCATTACTCCTGTGTTATCAGTGAGGAACACAGGTTATCAGATTGTAAAGACTTCGTGTTTTGGGGAGGAGGGGGGGAGGCACACCGGCAGTGCTCAGGGGCCATGCCTGGGGGTGCTCAGGCACCATGTACAGTGCTGGGAAGTCAACCATTGTTGAGGCCAGGCCACAAGCTGGATAAGTGCTTTAGCCTCTGTAATATCTTTCTCACCCCAAGAATTTGTGATCTTTATTTTTTTATTTATTTATTTTTTTGCTTTTTGGGTCACACCCGGCAATGCACAGGGGTCATTCCTGGCTCATGCACTCAGGAATTACCCCTGGCAGTGCTCAGGGGACCATATGGGATGCTGGGATTCGAACCCGGGTTGGCCGCGTGCAAGGCAAACGCCCTACCTGCTATGCTATCACTCCAGCCCCAAGATTTTGTGATCTTTTATGCCAGCATCATACAGCTACTAAGTGGTGAAGTCAAGATTTGAAACCGTGTTTTCTAGCTCCAGATTCCACGGTGCTAGGCACACTTCCAGCCCGTTCTGGGTAGGCGAGTTCCACTTCGAGAACTGGAGGCCCCAGCGGCCCAGGCTGTGCATGCAGGAATGACAAATAACTTCTCGGTTGGTGAGGTGTCTACAGACCATCTGACCCCAGAGCTTGGCAAAGCCAAGGCAGGTCACTGACTGCTACACCGATGGCACAGTGAACCCAAGAAACCCCTCCCTCTCACCGCTCTGAACTTGTGGTGCTCGCGGGAAGGTCTCTGCTCAGAGAAGTCCTAGTGTTGCCTCAGACCGGGTGTATGGACAGAAGAAGGTGCCCGAGGATGGAAGGGGAAGTCCCAGCCTGTTCCACACAGGTGGTTGCAGAATACACACCCAGGCTGTTTTTGTGAGTTGCAAATGCCAAGCCTAAAATCGAGGTAAAAACTGTTTTTTAGGGATGAGGTACAGAGGCTATAGGAGTGGTTTAATGCCCTGCCAAGTGGGGCAGAAAAACATCAAATACGACAGGAAAAATATATACAAATATGTTGTTGCACTTAAGACTGAAACCTCAGTCGCACAAAGAAAACTGCAGCCCCACTGTCACTGTCATCCCGTTGCTCATCGGTTTGCTCGAGCGGGCACCAGTAACATCTCTCATTGAGAGACTTATTGTTACTGTCTTTGCCATATCCAATATGCCACGGGTAGCTTGCCAGGCTCTGCTGTGCGGGCGCAATACTCTCGGTAGCTCGCCAGGCTCTCCGAGAGGGGCGAAGAAATCGAACACAGGTCGGCCGCATGAAAGGCGAACGCTCTACCGCTGTGCTATGGCTCCAGCCCTCTACTAAGTAGTAGAATCGCAGGTACTGATGTAGTGTGTGCTTTACGCCATGTGTTTCCTAAATGCGCTCTCACTTCCTCCCTAGCCCTCCCACCCCCAGTTTATTTATCTACTTAATTATAAGTACCCTAAAATTATTAAATAAATTAAATAAAGTTATTTATTATTTTAAGTATCCTAAAAGCCTCAGGGTGACCCTAGTGACAGCCTGCTTAAGGAAGGACTGGAGATTATCTCTGCCGTGGACAGTGAGGAATCTGGGAACTGCAATGACTGACTAGGCCTGGGACTTGTAAAAGCCTAGACACCAGGACCACTCCCAGCCCTGCAGAAAGGAGGGGACAGACTCCTTTCTGTCAGGTCATCTCCATGGAAAATGAGGCCCAAGGTCACATCCAGTTTAACCTGAAGGCTCGAGGCACCTCCTGTCCATCGTGGGACACCTTATGGCCAGGCCTGGGTAACTCTGGCGTGCCAGATATGATCAATACTGTTATTGGTGTGTCTCCTGTCTTTAGCCAACCCCTAGGACTTCTCAGTAATGGGGTACCCCAAATGAGAGTTGTCCGATTTTGCTGTGTTTGTGCAAAAGAATGAGCCAGGTTTAAGACATCCGGCAAGTTTAAAATGAAGGTGGAGAGGAAACTGTGCTTCTGTAACTTGTCTTATAAGAGTCAGATTCTAGTTTTACAAAGGTGATTGAATAATTGGGCAGTTTAGTGAGTAAGCTGTCTAGTCTATAAAGAAACTTAATGTTGAGCATGCTGTCACCAGGGACTGGAGCAATAGCACAGCGGGTAGGGGGTTTGCTTTGCACGGGGCAGACCCGGGTTCAATTCCTCTGTCCCTCTTGGAGAGCCCAGCAAGCTACCAAGAGTATCCCCCCCCCCCACTTCATGGCAGAGCCTGGCAAGCTCCCCGTGGCATATTCAATATGCCAAAAATAGTAGCAACAAGTCTCACAATGGAGATGTTACTGGTGCCCACTCCAGCAAATCGATGAACAACAGGACGAGTGCAACTTATTTATTGGGAGGGGGCGATGGGTCATGCCCAGCAGTGCTCAGAGCTACTTCTGGCTCTGTGCTAGGGGTTACTCCTCAAAGTGCTCAGGGGACCATATTCAGTGACAGGAATCAAACCCAGGTTGGTGGCATGCAGCCCCTCTACTGTTGCTTCCACTATTGATCTAAGTATTGCCATTTGTTTTGTTTGTTTGGGGGCCACACTAAACTGCTCAGGGCTTACTCCTGGCTTGGTGTTCATAGACCAGGATATCCTGTTCATGGCAGGTTCCTCAACCCCTGTGCTATCTTCTGGCTTTCTCAAATTTATCTTAGTTGGCCTTTGCAATTTGAACAAAATAGGCTTTTTAGGCATTTTTTTTAAGGTCAAAACAACTTCAAGTCACGAATGATGTTTATCTGTTTTTTGATGGAAGATTTTCACCTAATTTGCTCTTACATCTCTTGCATTCCATGGCATTTTCCAGCAAGCGAGGAATGGTTAGACAGACTTGGTTCCACACTCCAATTTTGGTTTTGGATCCCCCACCCTCCTCACTGGTGTGTGTGTTGGGGGTGGGGGGAGGTTTTTGGATCCTGGTTGTCGGTCTCTAGGCATCTCGTGACAAGATGGTCCCGAAGACAAACGTGGGGACACGGAGAACCAGGGCCCCAGGAGTGGTGCCCTTCTCCCTTCTCCCTCCCTCGCTTCTCCCCTCAGATCCCTCCCGCAGTCCCCTCAGGGCTTATTGACGGGGGTCCCTGGGGAACCCCGGGACACGGGCTCTGTCCCTGGCTGCTTCTGTTTGATTCGCCGCCGTGTAGGCAGGACGGCCGTTTCCCCGTAATGAAGCCATCCATCACCATCCGGGAGATGAACTGAGCCAGCTGCTGACCGTGATTCGGGAGGAGGATGGGTGTGGAGCCCCCAAGAGGAGAAGGCGGGGGCGGGGGCCAGCGTGAGCAGGCAGCACAGCCTGGCGTGGCCCCAGACAGCGATGCCCTCAGCAGAACTCGGACTCAACGAACGCTCCTGCAGGCTCAGGGCCGGAACACGGTCCTGTCACCCCGTCTGACTCTGCAAGTCAACCCGGTGTTCCCCAGACCACCCGAGGCCCCCTTCATCAACAGTGTCCATTTTTTTTTGTTCTTGTTTTGAGGGTTTCCCCTCCCCTTTTTTTTCTTCTTTTTTTTAAAGGGGGCCATCTCCAGCGATGCTCAGGGCTTACTACCCCTGGCAAGCACTGCATACCCTTTGTGCTATCATTCTTGCCCCCCCCCCCATTTTTTGAGTATTTTCTTACCACTCTCTGTCTTTACCCTTTTCTGTGTAAAGATACATTCCCGAAATGCCAGTGTACAGCAATGCCAGTGTACACCAGGTGCTATCTTGATTACACGGCAGTATTCGGTGTTTCGCTCTTTTTGTTTTGTTTTGCTTTTTGGGTCACATCTGGTGATGCTCAGGATTTACTCCTGGCTCTGCACTCAGGATTTACTCCTGGCTCTGCACTGGCGGTGCTCAGGCGACCCTATGGGATGCTGGGAATCGAACCCAGGTCAGCCACCTACAAGGCAAACGCCCTCCCCACTGAGCTATCGCTCCAGCCGCCCCTCCCCCCTCATATTTCATCCTTGTTTGTGCGGCTAACCCCTACTCCAGGTGCCTCATCAAACTCTTTTTCCTGCTCCCCGTTTCCAAGTGCCATCAGGTCTACACTCGCTACCATGACTGTGTGTCCTGCTGCCGTCTTTGACTGACTCTGAAGTCTGCGGACACTTGAACCCCAATTGGCATGCGTGGACTGGCTGTGCCCAGTCCTTTCTGTTGCATGAATCCCCCACTGAGATGGCAGGTTGGCATGTGGCATTAGTGAGACGCCTGTAGAGCTGGCCGGGAGGGGAAGTTCTGGTTGTCCCAACTACTGAAAATCCAAGGCTGCCATGCCAGTACTGGCTGCTGTGGGCCGGACCCCATGCTCACCCCCAGCCCCCTGCCTCCCCACCCTTGATGGCCCAAGATCATTGATCCACAGTAAACACGGACAAGTTACCCGTGGTCCTTTGGCTATATTTGGGGTTGTGTTTGAAGACAGACCTCTCTTTATGCTGGGATTCCTGCAGGAGTCCAGTGTTGCTTGTGGTCAATTAAGTTGTAAGAAATTCTCAGGTGTCTGAGAACTTTTTTGACATTATTTTACTTGACAAATATTGTACCAAGTGACCCTGTTTTTGAATGACTCTTATTTAATCTATATGAAACCATCTTTTAGTTCTTACATCAGTCTTAACTTTATGAAAGTCAAGAGTAATGTTTAGGGAGGGGAAATCATAAATATGATTCATAAATACTTAAAGCAACAACAGAGCTCCTCGCTGAATAGAAATCGTACTTAGAATTGTAGTCTCTCTTTGAAAGAAAAACTTCTGGGATTGAGAGTAAACGGGTTTTAAAAAAGAAATCAAATAGCGTGGAATTTGAAAATCTAATTTAGCATATATTAGATTAATGTCCTGTAAAGCTCTTAAATCTGAATTCAGTTTACGGTGTTTGACTTAATTCTCTTGTTTCTTTTCCTTTTTTTCCTTGGTTATTTATGTTTAAATCTCAGTGACTTTTCCTTTTATAAGTTCTTAAAAAACATTTTCTACTGAATTTCTAAAGGCCTCCGTCCCTCTCTGCTTTATTTTTCATTGTACACCAGAGAAGGTAGTGGCCAAGAATTTGTGTGTGTATGGAATGTTTGGTCTTATGAACATATATTAATGTAATTTCACAAATTCACCAATGCACTTTTTTTTTGCTGTCAAATAAGCAGGGATTGAAAAATTTGGTTCATAAAGAGCAAGGTTGATAAAAGGCTTTTCATATATTTGTTTCCTAATATGTTTTTCTTTTTAAAAAATATGCTGTAGTTGATTGAACTAAATTTGATTCTGACTTCTGCCACACAACTCTAATTCCTTCAAAAACATGTCAGTATACAGTACGTTTAAGGTGATGTCAGCAATAATGCCTTCTTTATTTAGAGTAATGCAATCTAAAACTATCAACCTTTTCTACATCCATGAGCTTTTGACTTTCTTACCACAATGCATGAAAGAATTAATTTTATTTAAAGCTCTTGGTAAAAATTCCCATCACTGAAAGAAATTTTATGTTGGCCCATGTACTCTCCCCATTGCAATAGACATTTCTTCTGGTGTCTGTGTGTCTTTTCACTATTCTAGTCTTTTGGACTAGTTTGGTTTCATTGTTATCCCTTTATTCCAGTTAACAGGATGTTTGCCCTTTGTGGTCAAAGGCCTAGACTGAGCAACATGATTAAGCTCGTTGCTTAACAAGTTCAAAATACAAATGATACCAGAGTTGTGTTACCTTATCAATTCTCTTCGAATGGATAGGATTCAACAAAAGGAAGGCATAATTTCTATTGGAAGGATGCAGAGAGGACAAATCAGCCTGTCCTTGTCCTTGAAGACTGAGAACCACTCACGATATTTAGCAAAGACAAGAATGATGTCTTAGGGCTGGAGCAGTAGTACAGTGGGTAGGGCGTTTGCCTTGCCAAACGGGGTTCAATTCCCAGCATCCCATATGGTTCCCTGAGCACCACCAGGAGTAATTCCTGAGTGCAGAGCCAGGAGTGACCCCTGTGCATAGCCATGATTATGCGTAAAAAGAATGATGTCTTGGCTTCAAGAGCTGGCTTGCCTTCCTTGTGTGAACCAACTTACAAATGTTTATGCATATTAAGTTCTCTGAAGTGTAAACTGAGCAAAGAACTTTGAATGGCATACATGGTATTCTGAGACCTCAGGGGCCCGAAAACACACTGAAATATAGAATAAGTAAAATAGAAAAATGCGCTAGAAAGGGGCCAGGCTGTGCAACGTCCGTACTCTTGCTATTTTGCTTTTCTTTGCTAAATAAAGCCAAGTTTTAGCCCTGAAGGGTATGTCTGCTGGGGAGCTGATATGTTCTGGCCCCTGATCCACTCTTTCGCCACCATGTTTGTGATATAAATTGTTCTGGGGTGCACATCTATTTTTAAAAGTTATGTTGAATCATTCGGGCAAACTGAAATTTAATCCAACTAGAAACTTGCCCTGAATGAGATTCTGCTCTAAAAAGAAATGGAGATGATGCCACACGGATTTACAAGCTCGTACAAACGGTGCGCCCTCCTCAGGGAGCGTGGCGCGGAGGGACAGGGCACTTGGTGACATGGAGATTGCTCAGGGAGGGGGCAGAAGGGCGGAAATGTTCAGGGACAACTTTATGGAAATAGAGATTTGATTGAGAATAGGTGTGTCTTAAAGAGTTCTGATATCTGAATGCAGTTCAGTTTTGGGTAATGAGGCTTGATTTTTGGTTTTGTTTGGGTGAAGGGCATTGGACACACCTTTGGGGACTGTTCCCAGCTCTGTACTCAGGGGTCACTCTTGACAGTGTTAGGGAGATTCTATGTGGTGCCAGGGATGGAGATGGTGGTGGCTGCTCCAAGGCACATGGAGTTTGATTTTTGAGTCATGTCCAGTGATGCACAGGGGTTACTCCTGGCTCTGCTCTCAGGAATTACTCCTGGAGATTCTCGGGGGGCGGGGGGGGGGACCATATGGGATGCTGGGAATCGAACCCAGGTCGGCCGCGTGCAAGGCAAACACACTACCCACTGTGCTATCACTCCAGCCCCTGCACATGGATTTTGAAAACTATGGATTATCCATTTCATTCTCACATGACTAAGAATGTGGAGGAATATTTTTCCATAGGTAAGAAAAGATGTATGAGTCTTTCTGAGGCCTTTCATACTTCATTTGTTCCTGTGGTTTCTATTCACTGGGTGTACATGGAGCCTCTGTAGGCTAAGTAATAATACTGCTACAGATAAAATTACAGACTTTTAACTGTGTCGACATAAGTACACATCTGCTATAAATTGACTCTTATAATTGTGATGTATGTTTGTGTCCCTTGAAATATTTTTCACGCCAGACTGCCTCATACTTTTTGACTACATTAGTCACTGTTTTCCAAAAGAAGTTAGTTTGGTGGGGGGCGGTGGGGGGGTGGTATAAGCTGAGGGGAGTGCTTTGAAGGCCACACCAGTGGTGCTCAGAGCTTACTTCTGGTTCCGTTCTCAGGGATTACTCCTCATGGGCCCAGGGGACCATACGGGGTGCCAGGGATCAAACCGGGGTTGGCCACATGTGAAGCAAACACCCTCCTTTCTATTGCTGCAGCCCCGAGAAGGAAGATTTTTGAAACAAGAGCTATTAATTTGCTTCTTCGTTTGCAGCACTGATAGATGAAAGACTGAATGCAGTGGGAGGCTGGAATAAAGATTTAAGTCAGGTGTTTATTCATGTCATTACCATGGAGGACGAGAATTCGCAAGCAAGGGCTGACCTTGACCAGTCCCCTGGGTGTCTGGGTTCAGGAAAACTTGCACTGAGAACTTAATTATTAGGTTCATGGAAATTCGCGAGCGTTCTGATTAGATTTCCTTGCAAAGTACAGTAATACGGATGGTTTAGATGCAAGGGTTAGCTTTATTCATTGAAGTACAACTTCTACGAGTCTTTGAAACAAATTTACCTTAACTAGCCGGCTTTCTAAAAATCACACTTCAGATGTGATTTTAAATGTATTTATATGTTAGAATTGGAGTTAGGAGTTATGAACCTACTCTGAAAGCAACAGAGAACTGTGTCTTCAAAGGGTGCTCTAAATCATTGCTCTGACTGTAAGATCCACCAGATAACTGCTCGCACCATTTGCCTTGCCCATTTGATATTTAGGCTCTGCTTAATCATGGACTTGATTGGATGTTAAATATGCTTGATAATAGGTTATGCCTGTTTCAGCCTTTGGAACTCAGCACTTGAATTTGGATAGGTAGTGGCTACCTTACCTCCTTACCAGGAGCAGTTTTAATCAGCCTTTTGGGGAGTAGGGGTGTCAAAATTACCTTAGCGTGTCGTGCGGCCAGACACATTAGTCCACTCCTGTGTCCTCAGCACCAGCTCCGTGTCCGTTCCACAGGAAACACGGTGACCCCTTTGCTGCCTGCTTGGCTATTGAATTCTAGCGTGGACAGTAAATAGTAAGCAAGTAATTAAGTGCCATGTGCTGTTCAGTAGCAGGGCAGGAAGGGAGAATTTGGGGGGGTGGCAGTTTGGGGGTCTCAGCTCTGTGATTCTGCCCTCCCCGCTGACGAGCTGTGTCGTCTTTCTTTCATCTATTTCTCAGTCTTTCTGGGACTCCCTTTCACATGAGTACTGGGAATAATAACGTCAAAGGCTTCATTGACTTACTGTGAAACGGACCGAAAGGATTCCCTGGTCTTTCCCAGGCTGGGCAGCATCCGGAAGCATAGTGGCAGTCAGTGACCATCCCCTGCTGTAATTAGTTTGGTAAGGAAGAGGAAAGGAGGGGTCTGGGAAGTTTTCTCTGAGCAGTAAACTTGGGAGTCTAGATCTGAACAGCGGTGGCAGTTCGCCAAGTGGAGAACAGTTCACAAGAGAGAACACCATGTTCAAAGGCCCTGGGGCAGGGTTGCCACGGCGCTGCTAAAGCCCCAAAAGAAAACCACGGTGGCTGGAACTCAGACAGGAGCAGAATGGCTGCAGTGAGCCGGCATGGGCTGTAATTGTGTGATCCTCGGGGCTCTCTCGGGACTTGTTAGGAAGGATTTAAGGCTTTATTCTAAGAGCAGTAGGAAGAATTTCCAAAGGGGGATGACATGATGAGATTGGGTTTTAGAAAGATTGCTCTGGCTTTAGCATTGAGAATGGCTTAGAATTTTCATAAAGAATTAAGGTTCTGGCTTGGCTCTAAGGGACCTTTTAGGAAAAACACTAGTGGATATTTTTGCGAGTACAATGTTCTTAAGTGATGGTCCCTGGGACCAGCTAGTTTTGAATAAGTCTGGGGGTCATAGAAAATACGAGTATGTGTGGGTACGTGTTTTAATAAACATATTAAACATGCATGTGTGAGTGCGTGCGCGCGCGCACACACACACACACACACACACACACACACACACACACAACACACCCTTGCTGTAGGAAAAGTGCCCTGCATGATTTCTTCTGTTTTCTGCCTCTGACCATTCAATCTTGATATTTCTCGAGTTTTGGTTCTTATGTTTCAGAGGCCAGGGAAGAGAAGAATCCATCTCCCTGTGCCTTTTATCTGTAAGGCAAAAGGATGTATTATAAGGAGTTTCTGAGGTTTGCAAACCCTTCAGTGTGGATTCTTGTGAACGGAAGATAAAGAGGTGTCACATTAAAAAATCAAAATGAATGTGTCATGAGGCTTACCCTCCACAGGAGAGTGGGACCAAGCCATGTTGAAATGGTTTTCTAATCCAGACTCCAGGATGTCAGAAATTGTAGAGCTGCAGAAGAATCGTATGTGGTTCTTTGTGTCAGGACAAACACGGCAATGGGTGTACCTATAAGAATAGATCACACAGAGCATCCCCGGAGCTCTCTTTGCAGACAGATCGTATCTCCACGATGACAAAATCCCCGTGAGATGGTGAATTATTAATGTCTTGGAATCTGCGGGATTCAGCAGATCTGTTTGGGGTTATTGATGGCAGCCAACTTTTTTATTTCTGAGACATACAATGAAAATAGAAAGTCCCTCAAATAAACACAGTTACTGTTTAGGCTAATTTTGTAGGGACCAGCAGGCTTTTACTTACTGTCTGCAAACATGATTTTTCTCTCTCCCCCCCCCACCCCGACAATTGCATGAGAGAAGGAGTCAAGGAGAGGGAATTGGCACTAATTTATGAACCCTGTAGCCTTCGCCACACAGGGCACCGTGTGAGGGCAAGATGCTCTAATTACACTTCCTTCCCATGATGAGAGCATTTAATGATGAGGATGGTCGGGGGCAGGGATGTTGGGGACCTGAGAGAAGCTGTACTGGCTCTCGGAAGAGAAGACTTCAGCTCCTTTTGTGTGTGAGTCAGGGCCCAGCAGCTGCCCAGCTGCCCGGTGAAATCCCCACCCAGAGTAGAGAGCCTGCTGAGCTGCACCTTGTTTCTCAACCCAGTCCAGGGCAGAGGGTTAGGAATTCTGTTTGCCTGTAGCACTGTGCTGATTTGACGCTTTCTTCCTTTGCCCGTGGCCACAAGTACATTTTTCTTTTTGGTAAGAATGACAGACTGTTCATCCACGCATTGATCTGCCCTGCACAGACAGCCAACATTGTTTTCCTCTTCACACATTTGTACCAATTTGGGGGAAGCCCGGGATTTAAGCCCATATTTTATTCTAGATAAGGTGATTGTCATAGGATTAAAAAAAAAAAAGTGGGGGGGGGAGAGAAAATGATTGTTTTTCTAAAGGCATGAGTTTGTACAGTCTACAGGTCCGTTTCGACTAAGAAACATTATGCCATTTCTGACTCCATGGCTTGGAGGCTGGCCTCACATTCTGGGGAGAGGGCAACTCAGAGAAGGGATCACCAAGTATAATGCGTTCGGAGGCCATGCGGGGGAAGGGTGATGCGGGCTGAATGTGGGCTAGAGACTGAACACAGTGGCCACTCAACACCTTTATTTTGAACCACAACACAGAAAGGAATGCCCTGCCACAGTGGCGGGGTGGGGTGTGGGGAGATGGGATTGGGGAGGGTAGGAGGGATGCTGGGTTTACTGGTGGTGGAGAATGGGCACTGGTGAAGGGATGGGTTCTCGAACTTTGTATGAGGGAAACAAGAGCACAAAGATGAGTAAATCTGTAACTGTACCCTCACGGTGATTCACTAATTAAAAATAAATGAAAAAAAAAAAAGAAACATTCCGCCATTTAACTCACAGGATGGTGGTACCTTGACTCTCGGTAACGGAGATCATGAAGTGTTGGGGGGGGGTCTACTTCTCCTTCCCCTGCAAGTTTCTCTGCCTAGTTTCTCCGAGAGCCATTGTGCTTTTCTATTCACCGTCTTCACAATCATTTTCATCTTTTGCCTTTTGAAGACGTTCTATGTGTTACACCTGAAGTTAGAATTAAAAGGAAAATGTTTGTGTCATTCAGATAAGTGTAAATTTCAATAACTTCCTGTTAACATGACTGATGAAGTAGAGAGCGGAAATGGTTCATGTTTTCTGGCCCCCTGGCTTCTCCATCCTTGGGTTCTGATTTTAATAACTTTATTATTTGTCACGGATCCTTCCCGTGACTCCCCAGTGCTGAGAATACTTAGAGCCGCTAGTAGCTGTTAGGGTCTTTAGCAATACTACACTCAGTCGCAAAGATCTCGGAGACCCCATGGTTCCCTTAGGTCAGTTTCAGTACAGTTTCATGCAAACAGGCATGTTTGTAACCAAAATAACTTGCCTTCCTCCTGTGTTTTATTTTTCATTCAGTGGACACATGCATTGAGTAATTGCTGTGGGTCAGGTGTTCCGTGTGAATAAAAACTGCCCTTCAAGGCCAAGGCAAAAGGAAAATAGAGGAGAAAGCAAGAAAAGGCAGATGGGAGTAAGGGGCAGGAGTTGGAGGGTAGGAGTTGCTTGGACACATCGGTGGTGTAAAGGCATGATATGTGTGTGTGCATGTGTATATATGTATATGTATGTATATATGTGCATACACACATATACAAGCTATAGAGCACTGTAGTGCTGAAGCAAGGGGCCCAGAGTACAATAATCTTAAATATGTGCCTGTTTGGGAGGCAGGCCCTGGGGAATGAGGGGGCGTGAGACATTGGTTGGAGGGAAGTTAACACCAAGGGTGGGATTGGTGTAGGGACATCTTATGCCAATGATCTAGTATGAACACAGTTTTAAATCACAAGTCTAAATAATAGCATTTACTACCCACCCCCCACCAAAAGAAAAAAAAAGCTTTGCATCATCATCTAGGATGATTTCAATAAGTTTGATGATTAATATATTCAAACAGGCGCATGTTAGTGACTTGTGCTTCTTACACTATTATAAGTGACTTCTTATGCTATCATACCCTTCGTTGCTATAAATGCCTCTGCGTTGTTTTGAGTCCCCGTAAGTTGCATCTGACGACTGTTTATTGGGCACAAGTTGCATCTGACGACAGTTACTTGAGCTACAGAGGAGGTAGCTCTCCTGAGTGCTTCCCCATCTTTTGTCTCCCATGCCCACCACTGCCGCCTCCCCCCCTCCCCAGGAAGAAGAGTGTTCTGAGTTTCTTCACTGAAGACTTCAGGAATCTCAGAGGAGAGCTCAGGGACTGGCCTCTGGTCTCATCATCTGCGGGAACCACCCCACCCCGCCCCCAGGCTGTGCATCTAATTCCACAGGTCCAGTCGGAGCTCTCAGAGCCGTGCTCCACACCCGACTGTTGAGTGGCTGCGCCTCCCCCCACGGCCCTCTCTGGGGCCTGACCCTGGACCAAGGAACCCTGCGTTCTCTGCAGAGTATGTTCTCTGCTGCTATCTTGATGCCCCTTGTTGCTTTGCAAAACCTGACAGTTTTCATTAAAAATATGTGTCCAGGGAGATAACTCAATTGGTAGAATCATGTTCGAGATCCTGCGTTTGCTTCTCAGCCTGGTTTTCCCCCACCCCCAAGAATCCCAAAAATCTCCAGACATGGGGGGCGTCTTCTTTGGGATTAGGATCAGCCTTAGAGGCTCCACCTCCCCCCAACACTGCTGGTGTTGGCCTCTATAAAACCCCCACTCCTGCCAGGGGCCACCTTGCACGTGGCCAACCAAACTCTGATTTCTGGCACCCTATATACACCCCTGAGCCTCTCACTAGGAGTGATCCCTGAGCACAGGGTCAGGAGTAAGCCCTGAGCAATGCCAGATATAGCCCAAACCCTCCACTTCAAATTAATCACCCCATCCCCGGCCTCGATGAAGTATGTTCAAACCAAAACACAAAATACAGCAGTGGTTTGGGCTAATGTGTATATAACTCAGAAGAAGGTTTATACATTTTTTATGTGCCAGCCAATCTTCACCACTTCCAGTTAAAGAATCAAACATATCAGTTGCATTGGCATTAGATTTTAGAGAACTGAAGTGATGGCCGATTTGTTTCCACTTTCAGACAGTTGTACTTGGCACACTGTCTCTCTGACATGTGAAAATTGGAGGCCAGGTCCCCAATTTATTAACAGAGGACCCAGCACTAGATTCTTGGTCAGAGCATGTTTCCAAGGTAATATAAAATGCCAGGCTGTCTTCACTGGGTCCCCCTCGGAAGGGGGTGGGTTGAGTTATCCTCCCCACCCCAAGCAGAGCCCCAGCAGCTGAAAACTTCCAGAACCCAGCCACAACCATGCTCAAGGCCACTCTCCACACACTCAGATGAGCCTCACCCATGAGGAACGGACAGAGGAACCCAAGTATGCAGGACCCATGGCTGAGATCTCCAAATCTGCTCAGATCGGGACTGGGCCACCTCCACTCAGATCCCCAGTTTTCCAGTAGCTTGGCAGTCACACTCACAAACTGCCCCCACCATGTAATCTAATCAACAGCCAAGATCCGGAGACTATAAAACAAAGCTCCCAGAAGAGAGCGATGCAGAATCTCGCACGGCAGAGCCTGGCAAGCTACCTGTGGTATATCCGGTATGCCAAAAACAGTAACAATAATGGCCTCATTCCTCTGACCCTGAACGCAACAGGGACAAATGGAGACATTACTGGCGCCCACTCAAGCAAATTGATGAGCAGCAGGACAACAGTGATACAGAATATAAAATGTTGGAAAGAGAAGTCACAGATTCCCACATAAGGGATTTTGGTGAAATTGCGCATTTAAAAGCAGAGCTGAAACTACCAGAACCCCCCCAAAGAAAAAGCCCTTAATTTTGCATGTGTTTTTATTTAATGCCCCTCTAAAAGATAAAGGCAAAAATCAATCATTTTTGAATCCCTAACATCATTATTAAAAATAAAACTGATATGGGGGCCAGCGCACTGATACAGTGGGCAGGGCGTTTGCCTTGCACATGGCCAACCTGGGTTCAATCCCTGCATCCCATTTGGTCTCCTGAGCACAGCCAGGAGTGATTCCTGAGTAGAGAGCCAGGAGTAACCCCTGAGCATCACTGGGTATGACCCAAACAATGAACAAACCAAAACAAACAAACAAACCTGAATAATAATAAAATTATAGTCTCCATGTGTTTAGTTAGTTATTAATTACCAGACTCTTGGTCAGCTCTTTTTGTCAAGGAACTGAGCTAGGCACCAGGATCCAGCCATCTCTGAGTCTTTGCACCAGCTTCCCCATTAGTCTTTTGCATTGATTTTTTATAAGGCTATTTACATAATAGTTTATAAGCATAATTATATAATAGCCTATGTCTGTTACACAGGTTGCAAATATCTTTCAAGCCCCTTATCTTTTTTTCATATGAAGTTTTGGTTAAGTCTTGCTCAAGTAAATTCATCCATTCTTTCTCCCTCCCCCCACCCCCTTTGATAAGTTCTAGGATTTTTTTTTCTTTTTTGGGTCACACCCGGGATTGCACAGGGGTTACTCCTGGCTCTGCACTCAGGAATTACTCCTGGCAGTGCTCAGGGGACCATATGGGATCCTGGTAATCGAACCCAGGTTGGCCGTGTGCAAGGCAAACGCCCTACCCGCTGTGCTATCACACCAGCCCCTCTAGGATTTTTTTTAATGGCATAACTTAGTTTTCTTGACCTGCCCTAATGGAGTGCCCCAGACTTGGTGGTGTGAACAGCAGACACTTAGCTCTCATCACGGCTAGGAAGTCCAGGATGAAGGCAGGGAGCCCTGTAGTTCTTGGTGAAGAATCTGTATCCAGCTGCCTTCTCTCTGAGTCTGCACTTGGCTGGAAGGTGACGGGGGTTTTGGCGTGTTTCCTTTCCTCACAAGGCACTGGCCCTCCTGATTAAGGTCCCGACCTTATGCTTTCATTTCATTTCATTTCACTGTAGCTACCTCCTAGAGCCTGGTCAACAGATACAGTCAAATATAGAGTTGAGAGGAAGAGTTCTTTTGTATACATGTCCATGCAAACTTATCCCTGGGCACAGAAATCCCTATCTGTGAAGCATTTAGGAGAGTATCTGGATCAGCGTACTCGGTGAGATTACGTAAAATGTTACTACAGACCCCCCCCCCTCAGTCTCCGAGGAGTTTGTGCCAATCCACTTTGGTTCCTTCCCTTCCCCTCCTGATCCACGGTTCTCAACCCACTCTTCTGTGCTCCCCGAGGCAGCGAAGATGCTCGCAGAGATCGTGTGTGTGGGGAGAGGGCTGCAGTTGGACACAGAGGCAGAGGAGCACTCGCCTGGGGGGAGCAGGAGTAAGGAGCTCCCGGAGCCAGGGGCACCGCTGGGCTGCTTTGAGGTGCCCAGTGGCCCAGGCAGGTCTTGCCAGTCGGCAGTTCAGTTTGCTCCCCTTGCCCTCCTGAACTCCATTGCTCCCCCCGCACTCCCGGGCCCCCAGTGGGGGAGAGTGGCAGGGGGCAGGCCTGACTTCTCTATTTTCTTCATGTGCAAAAAGAAACATTTCGAAAGGAAAGTCAGGCTCTAAGGCGTGTGAAAGCTTGAAACCAGGGCTGTGATTTTTAAACACACCAGGAGTCTTTGGGCTTGGTGAGTGTGGCACTGACTGTGTTTCTGGACGGAGGCCTTGCCCCGACCTCTCCCGGCTGTGGCACTCCTCGTTTCCGCTGAGAATGGCTTTTGCGTTCGTTCTTTATAAAGTCACTTGGGGTTGAGTTTCGGTTTTCCCTGCTGATTCCTAAAACGTTCCGCTCCCGGGCATTCACTCTGAAGAGCACGATTCAGACTCAGTTCTCAAATGCTTGGGGTGCGGGGAGCACAGCGAGTGTAGGCACATCCTGCGCGTGTGGTCAGCCCTGTTCAGACTCTGGCACCACGAGGGCCCCCAGACAGTGCCGGGATGGCCTGGGTGGCCCCATCAGGAGTCCTGAGCAACACTGTGTCCTTGGTCCCTCTCATTGAATCCCCCCACCACCACCCCCAGTTGGAAGAGAATCACCCAGTAGCCTCCCGCTAGGTTCTGAGCAATTCATGGGAGCCCCGCCCCCCAATAAAGAAATCACAGTCACTGTCACTGTCATCCCGTTGCTCATCGATTTGTTCGAGCAGGCACCAGTAACGTCTCTCATTGAGAGACTTATTGTTACTGTTTTTGGCATATCCAATACGCCACGGGTAGCTTGCCAGGCTCTGCCGCGCGGGCTCCATACTCTCAGTAGCTTCCCGGGCTCTCCGAGAGGGGCGGAGGAATCAAACTCTGGTCAGCCGCGTGAAAGGCGGACGCCCAACCGCTGTGCTATCGCTCCAGCCCCAATAAAGAAATAATAAGATTTATTATGCGGTGTAGTACGGTACATTCCACAACTCCTTTGCCTGGCTCCTTCGTTAGGGGTGCACATTTGTTACCCCTTTACTCGGTACCCCTTTAGGATACTGAAGTAAACAGCCACAGCGGCCACCCTCATCCCAGTCCCTGGGAGGGTCCCATCTATTCAGGTGGGAAAGTCACGAGCAGAAGCTTGCTAGAAGAGAACGATACCTGAGGAATCCATCTGGTTGGGGACAAAAGCAGGCGCATAGCCTGAGGGCAGTGGCAGTGGGTCGGAAAGGCTGCCGCTGCTCAGCCCAGTTGGTGGCACAGAGGGAGGAGTGGCCCATCAGAAACGGACCCATCACACAATCACGGCGCTGATTCAGCCGTGGTATGGGAGAACGAGCAATACCCAGGTGCCCCCGGGACCCGCACGGACTGGGCGGGAAGCATCATTTTATGCCATGGCAGCTGCCCCACGCCGCTGTGCTGTCCCCCGGCTGTAGCCCAGCCCAGACTCCTGATTTGGCCTTTTCTGTAAAGGCGAGAAGTGCAACAGGCTGTGCCACCAAGCCTTTCATCGGACTGGAGTTTTTTCTCCCGTGAGTTCAGAGGGATGGGCTGTCTTCTCCAGTGATCGGGGGCATTGCTCTTGCCAGGCTTAGAAATCATGGTGTTCTGTGTAGTCTTCAGGAAACTACTGATCACCCCACCCTTCTTTCAGAGTCAGTGAATGTCTCCTTTTACAGCTTGGAGACTCAGGGCCGAGCAGCCTCCCTCCGACAAGCGGGGCGCACACACGCTGTCGGGGTGATTGATAATCTGCTCTTCCTACTTTGGGGCCAGCTTCCGGAAAGCACCTTCCGAGGTGGCTTGAAGAACAGTTGCCCCCGGCTGCCTTGTGCGGTAGGACCCTAACTCGATCCTTGGCAGGCGGGCAGCGAGGGCCCGGGTCCCCGGTGATGTACGGCTTCTCTTTGTCTGATGAAAGAGTGGCATTGACTGAGAGCGGGGGGCGGGGGGAGGGGGGCTGCGGTGCTCGCCCCATCTTCCCGGTCTCTTGTGAAGGTTCCTCTGGAGTGGGGTGGGCGAGCGTCACATGGGGAAGTCTATTTGGGATGAGTTATCTGCAATCTCTCACTCTCCCCGGAGAGGATGAGAATGACTAATTGAGGCATCCCATAACAGTAATGGAGACGGATTGAAAGGGGAAATGAGTGATTAACCCCGGCCGCCTCCGGATGGCTGTGCAGGGCGACATGCGAGCCCGTTTCTTGGGGTGCCTTCCAAGAGCCTCCTCACAAAATCCACATCACTCCTGTAATTAAATTTCAGAAAAAGACGTTTCCGCCCGCAGCTCCAGTCTCAGATAACTTGTTGCTCTGTTTTCTATCATGACCTGAATGGCAAGCTGCTTCCTGGTGGCTGTGAAAACCGGAGGCAGATTTGCTCAGAAGCTCCTGGAGCTTGAAAGCCTGATTTCAAGCTCTCCTCGGGCCCCGGAAATAACTTTACTTTCCATAGACTCAGCCCGTGTTATGAATTAAAATGCTTTCAAATGAAATTTTTAAAAAATGCTAGATGAATCTATCTGGTTTGAAAGCAAGCAGACACGTAACCTTCATGACAAGTGGCTTAGGGAGCCAAGTAGACCTCTATGCCTAGGAGCTAGGGCAGTTAACCGTAGTGTCACGTACTTGCCCGTACACTGCTTGGGTAGTGAGTACTCGGTAATCTCAGGCACCCTCTGGATTTTGTTTAAAAGTATATTTGCTTGCAAAATCTGGCATCTTTTGTCTATAGTTTTTTTTTTTGTTATTATTGATGATTTTGTTATTCTGTTTTGATTGGGTGGTAAATTGCCTTGGGTTTGCCCAGAATTTTATTTGACCTGGAAGAGGCTTTTGGCTGAAGCGTTAGCCTTTGGGTGGCTTTCTTCCCAATGGGTATGCATGTCCACCCCATTGCTTTGCTTTCAAAAGTAGGTTCGTTCTCTGCTAGTTCATGTACTTGCATACACACAGTTACTTTCAAACAGCTATTTGTATAGTACGGATCACTCAATAAACTTCCAACTGGATAATTTGTCAAGCACTGAGACCATTCTTCAAGTTATCAGGAATTTCACATGTTTTAAAGTGAGGACTACTAGGTACTATGATGAGTAAGAGATGTTCACCTGTGGGGTGACCTGCAAATACTCCTGAAGAGGTATAGTCTCTGACTGTCATGCCTTTGAAGAAAATGGAAGGTAAAGAAGAGAATCTTTTTAAATAAATGCTCAATAGATTGTATCAGCATGCTCTCTCAACTCCCCCGCCCCCAACACACACACACCCTTTCTCCTTATGATTCAGAGATGGCTTATTTCTTACTCTTCCCTATTTTGTTATTCAGGCAGTTTCACAGGCAAATAAGTGAGATTAAAAAAAATAAGTAAGTGCTTCCTTCAAGACAAGCTTTCCTACCTGTGCATGTACATTTATTCCGCCCGCAGCAGCAATTACAATATCAAGACAGTGAGTAACCTTTTGTTATTGGAGATCTTATTTCCCAGAGATCTCTTTCTACTGATGGTCTTGCCAGAGCTTCTGATGAATCTACATCAATAAAAGAGGTTGTTCCTTCAATTAAGCATAGAGCTGAAGCTGCAAATGCATGCACCCCATGTGTTAAAGATGGTCAGTACTCGTAGGTGGAAGGGATAAGTAATTGCTGAGACTACTGTAGCCCTTCATGTAACAAAGACTATTATGAACTGTTTCGAGCTGTTGGACTAGCCTGTCTCTGAGCAAATAGATCCTAATGGCTTTGTGAGCTGGATTCTAGGTAGAATGAAAGCAATTTGGGCAGCCCTCTGAAGTCTGCAATTCTGTTGGGCCAGTTCAGACACTCTCCACAGGAAGCAGACATTGAGGTCAGAAGTTGGGTCAAAGCCTTTTAATTGTGAGCCGCCATGATGCCTCTGGGCTTGGGTCAGTAACCCAAAGGGCTCTGTCTGTGGGCCTGGGAAGGGTCTATTAGGGGGGCTCAGGTGGCCTACTAGACTGTTCCAATACTCCATTGTGAGAGGCAGTTGATCTGCTTTGCAGATTATCTGATCCTCTATCACCAGCCTTCCCGCTGGGCTTTCACTGTCCAAGGGTGAGTGTCCAATGTGAAGTGCAGGAAGTGGCACAGTGGACTCTGCGAGCAATCCCATTACAAAGCCAAATATAAATTCATCAACAGGCTCTGCTTTGGTAAATGACCTGAGGCCTATTTGGCATGGCATTTTCTCGCTCTCTTTATCTGTATTCTTAAGAGTTGCCTAAACCCCATTGATTTTATTCTTATTTCCTAGAAATCTTGAGACTAGGAAACAGATGTTTCATGAAATCCATGTGAAATGGAATTACTCAAAGCCCTTTCCTTTTTTTCATGTTCTCTATAGTGTCTGTATAACATTTTCATTTTCAGTGACAAACAGATTATTGTCATCAGTCTCCGATGGTCTCTGAAACAAAGAGAGCAATGGAGAGTTGGGGAGGAAGGGAGAGAGAGACACACACACACATACACACACAGAGAGAGAGAGAGAGAGAGAGAGAGAGAGAGAGAGAGAGAGAGAGAGAGAGAGAGAGAGATGGAGAAAGTTTGGCCAGATCTTTTCTCTGGTGTCTCATAGAGGCAAATAGTATCTCATGAATTGTTAACAAGGGAATAGATTTTCCAATACTCTATTGTGAGAGTATTTTATGTGAGAGGATTCTGATGTCTTCTTTGGCATGAGAGAGTATTCTTACACACTTACAAGCCCAATGACAGACTTTCAAACTTGATCTTTGTTCTTATCACCAGATCATGCCTCACTCCCAAACACCAGTCTTTTACCTAAAACACTCTTCCTGTGTTCTGCTAGCCCTGACTCAGTGTTCCAAGGATAGAGAAAGTGGGGCATGGGGTGTTCCCTAAGCACCACTGACCCCTAGCACCATCACATGGCTGGGTTTGAACACTGAAGTATCCAGCTCTGTTGGGCAAATACCTCTGGGAGTGGCCCCATTGCATTTGGGAGCCCAATAATAATAGATATTGTGTTTATAACAATAACCACAATAACGAGAGCACTGTAGCACTGTTGTCCCGTTGCTCATTGATTTGCTTGAGCGGGCACCAGTAATGTCTCCATTGTGAGACTTGTTGTTACTGTTTTTGGCATATTGAATATGCCATGGGTAGCTTGCCAGGCTCTGCCATGCAGGCAGAATACTCTTGGTAGCTTGCTGGGCTCTCAGAGAGGGACAGAGGAATGGAACCTGGGTCGGCCGTGTGCAAGGTAAATGCCCTACCCATTGTGCTATTGCTCCAGCCCAATAATAATAGAGGGAACATTAATTTGGACCAGTGACTAAGTATTTTGACCTCAACAACCTCCTCCTCTCTGCTTTTAAAAAGTCTATTTCAGAAGCTGAAGAGATAGTAGAGCCAATAGGCATTTACCTTGCACTGGCTGGCAGGAGGCTTAGAGGAATCTCTAGGAGTCCCCACTCACCCTTCTGAGGCTTTTGGTGGACTAAGCAGCCAAATGCTTGGGAGTCGAATGAGAACCAGCAGTTGGACAGTCCAGCTTCTTTTTTTTTTTCCTTTCCGCGCCACCAAGATCACACCTGATTAAACGTCCATAAGATGGCGTACTCCGTGCCCCTTCTCCCTCTAGAGGGGAGAGAACCAAGGAGGAAGGATATTTCCCCCCTTAGCTGATGCGGGGCTAAAGCTTAGTTCACAGTCTGGGGACATGGTTGGGAGCACTTGCTGGGTTCAGGAGTCATCCATCTGGCTCCGGATGTTGGGTGTAGAGCAGCAGAGCGGCCGTGCGAACGCATGGCCACCCGGTTCGAATCCCGGCGGAGCCTGGACAGTCCAGCTTCTCCCTCTTCGCTTATGTGGGAGCCATTCCTAGGCACCCAATCAGCTCCAGTAATCTCAGAGCCACCGAGAGCAGTAAAACACACATCATACCTGACTCTGTTCATAGGCGTGCAACATCTGCATGCTGTACGTAGCAGACAGGTAGACGGGGTCGTGTGGAAGAGATCTCTGTCTCAGCCTCCTGTGCGTGTAATTCCAACCCCGCCTCCCCCCCACCAGGGTCCCCGACGCCCCTTCCTTTCAGCCAACACCCCATATATATATATATATTTTTTTTTTTTCAGTTTTTGCTCCTGGTGTCTGTCTCTGTTGCTCACTTCCCATCCCACCCTGTTGAGATCCTTTTTGACCTACAAGGTCTAGCTCTGGTCTCTCTAACTCCTCTCTTCCTGTTCCCTTCTCCCACTATCTTTACTGCAGAACGGAAGGCAAACAATGCTTAGGAGCCATCTCGCAGGGACGAACACTCCGTCTCTGTTATTTGTTGGTAGAATAAAGTCCAAGAAGGTTTTCCCAGAAAAGCCTCTCCAGTGTGTATAAAAAGGAACCTTTGGACCCCAAACGTTCCGCTTCCAGGCTCTTTCAGCCATGGAGTGTCCATCTGCCTTTCATGTCGTTTCACAGCTCCACGGCTCATTCTACCCTGTAAGATAATACACTGTGGGTTCCCTGAGGGCTGGTGTGTTCCCTCCTTTGCTGAGGACCAGAGTGGTGAGACAGAGATTAAGGAGGTCACCTTGCAGGCAGCTGACCCTGCTTTCTCCCTGACCCAAACTGCATGCTTCCTGAGTACCCTCAGGAGTGACCCCTGAGCACAAAGCCAGGAATAGCCCCCGAGCACCCCTGGATGTGGCCCAGGCCGCCCCTAAAAGGGTGGGTGAGGGAATGAAGCACAGACCATATAATATTAATGTTCTTTTTGTTTGATGAGTGGGTTTGATAGTGTTTGATGAATGAATTTTATTTCCATTGGGAATGGGTGTGGGTAGAGGGGGTCACACCTGGTGGTGCTCAGGGCTCTGCTCTCAGGAATCACTCCTGGTAGGCCCAGGGACCATACTGGGTTCTGGGAGTTGAACCCAGGTCAGCAGCATGGAAGGCAAGCGCCCTCCCCACTGTACTATCATTCCAGCTGACGAATGAGTGCTGAGACTCCTCCAATAAAGCGGATCCGGGAGGAGATCATACACGCGGCACACCGCAGGGCTGTGTAGCACACAGTACTTATTCCATCTTCCCGAACCAGCCATCAGGAACAGGCTGCGTCAACCTTTCAGCTTTGACTCTTCCTCTCTAGCCAGGGTGTGGTTCAGTGAATTTCTCTGAAGCAACCGGTAGGAACAACAGAATTTTGAAGAAATTAGAGACAAAAAGAAAGTCTGTGGAAATGAAGAAGAGTGGTCTAAAATAATTTATGCTTCACAAAGCAAAGCTCTCTTCCGTGAGAAGCACCTCTGAGCTCCGTGGGCAAAAATTGAAAACAAAAAAAGGTTGCATGCCGTTGTTTGTTTTGCATGCTTGAGAACTCAGTGTTCTCCTCTTTGGGCTTGCCATTTGTTATCTTAGAAAGAGACACTTCTGGCATGACCTTTAGTACTTTCTCGCTCCACCCAGGAGACCCCCTTTAGGGAGGGAAACTGGCACTGCCGGTGCTGAGGTGCTTTCGATCAATAACTTGGCAGAGTAACATATGAGCCAAGGAGGCAGGCTGATAGGAAGCCAGAGCGTCTCTGTTGAGACTAATGGAGCCGTAATGAACTGGTTTCTATCCAAGGATTAAAGGGGACAGCAGAGAGGGAGAAGGTGGCCAGCCACATGTGAAGGGGGAGCAAATTAATTTTTTCCGAGGGATGATTTGATTTCTCTCTCCCAACTTACAGTTGCAAGAAAATGGTCAAGTTGTTCTCAGTCTCTAAGGCATTTATTACTCTGATTCTTGGAACATGCCTCAGGAGAATGTGCTTTTTGAAACTGTAAATCTATGCCGGTGAAATTGTGTTAATTCCACTGACTAGAAATATTAACCATATTATCGCATAGAACTGCCAGAAATAATTCTCTGCCATGCCCTGTGACTTTATTTTAATTGATTTTTTTTAACTTTCCATTGCTGTGATTTTTGTTTATTCTGACACATGTTTATTAAATGTGTGAAGAAAATGGTTGTGCAAATTATTCGTGGTGTTTGTAATCTTGTTTAAATTGGGTGGGTTAACTCTTTTGCTTCAGAATTCTGACCGCTTTAGTTGCCAATAGTACTGCTGATTTAGCTCCCGCCCCCCCCTCCTTTTTGCACCCACTAATATCATTGTTGGCCACATCAGCAACCTCTACAGTTAAGTCGTAAGCTTAGCACCATCAAATGATGTTTCACAAAGATTTGGAAGTAACAACTGAACAAGATTGATTGCTGCAAGATATGTTAATATTAGGATTCCTGGGCTGTACTGTAGAATAAATCACTCACTACAATGAGGAAGATAATGCCGCCCACATGATTCATTTTCTGTTCTATCAGCAATCAGGCCCTGGGACTCAGCAACATAAACCTACGGGGACGCCTTCATGTTACCACATCACAGATGAGGCCTATGGAAACCTCATTTCGGATGGCAGGATTGACCCCCCAGCAGAGACAGATTGGGAAGAGGGGAACCCCATCTCCTTTGCAGTCCCCCTGTCTGGGCACCTTAGTGGCTGTTGTTTAGAAGCAGAGTTGTCAGTGGGATGGCTGGTGCCACAGCTCCTACCTGGTGTGTGTGAGGTCCTGGCTTTAACACCCTGGCACCCATCCTCCCCCCGCCCCACCTCCCCCAACACACATACATACACACACATACACATACACATATAAACAACAATACCAACAATAATAAAATTGAAAGGAAGCTGTTTGATTGTTTTAGACTGTATTTGTTCACAGAGATGACTAAAGGGCTCAACCAACAATTTGGAAGTACCAGGAACTAGAGTGTGCATTTAGCAGGAATGAGTGCATTTAATTCTTGCAGTAATGTACTAAGACACTCAAGTGTCTAGGTACTGTCATCCCCATCTTACAGAGGAAAGGAAACTTGCCCGGGCACATGAGCTTGCTCATTGAAGGTCACACAGCTGAGACGTGGTGGAGCAGGATTTGAACCCAGGGTGTCTGGCACCTGGGCCATGTTCCTAATTGGTACAGCTTACCTGCTGGAGAAATGAGATGGAAGGTCTTTGCCCTCCGTGACTCACTTTCTCTTTTTTTGGTGACATTAGTCATGAAGAATGAGGGAGAATAAAAGTCTGCTAAGTCACAGTGTAAGTGCCCCTATGGAAAGCACATGCAGGTATTTGAGAAAAGACAAAAGCAGTAAGAGCTGGGCAGTTCTCAAAAATACTTTGTCATTATTTACTTAAAACTGAGAAGCCTGTATGAAAAAATATCCATCATCACTTTTTGTGCAAATGAAAATTTCTGACCAAGATACCGTCTCAGTGAAAACGGCATCTAGCTTAGGAGCCGTTTCTGTTGGCAGGGAGGGGGCGGGAGGGAACGCTCACTCATGGTTGGTGGGAAAGTTGCCTGTTTCAGACTCTGTGGAAGACAGTTGGGAGATTTTTTCAAAAAGAAATCTTTCTCAGAAAGTTTTAAAAGGTTTCTCAAAAAGAATAGACCTTACATATGAACCAGAGATTGTATTTCTTGGTATCTGCCCCCAAAATACTAAAGCACAAAACACACACACACACACACACACACACACACACACACACACACAAAATAGTAATTTGAAGATACTTCCATACCTATGCTCGATGCAGCGCTTCTTACAATAGCCAGGACATGGACAAAACCCAAATGTCCCACGACAAATCAGTGGATAAAGAAGGTGTAGTGTATAAAATGGGGTACTGTGCTGCCATAAGAAAAAATGAAATTTCATAGTTTCCTACAATAGAGATGGCCCTGAAAGTTCTGCGAGTGAAGTGATCAGAGGGAGAGACAAATACCAGGTGACCTTACTCCCTTGTGGTGTGTAGAGAAACAAAACAAGGAAATATATCAGACAGAATTAAATAGTAAACCCTTGGATTTGGATTGCAAAACTGAGGACAGCAAGCGAGGGATGGTGTCGGGGTGGGGAATAAGGAAGTGAACTAGAAACAATATAAAGTCGCTGGTAGAAAGCCTGGAGCGCTTTGGTGTTGTTGAGGTGTAGCATCTGTGTATATCGAAACCATGAATATCTGCACCACCGCAAACAGATAAAATGTACTACAAAAATTGAATTAAAAAAATTTAAGCCTGAGATGCCTGGAAAAGGCTTTAAAATTCTAAAATGGAGTATATTCCTGGTGGAAGTATTTTATAGATAATCAAGTCTGTTTTTACTGTAGATGCTGGTAGAAGTCAGTTCATTCTCATTCTAAATTACTCAGATTATTTTGATTTTGTTTTTGTTTTATGTTTAGGGTTTGTTGTTGTTTTGGGACTACACCCAGTGATGCTCAGGGGTTACTCCTGGCTCTGCACTCAGGAATCACTCCTGATAGTGCTCGGGGGACCATGCAGGATGCCAGGGATCAAGCCTGAGTGGGCTGCATGCAAGGCGAGCACCCCACCTGCTGTGCTCTATTGCTCTAGCCCTTGTTTCTACATATATTTAAATTTTTTTACTGAATCTCCTCCATCCCTCTCGGAGAGCCCGACAAGCTACCAAGAGTATCCTGCCCGCACGGCAGAGCCTGGCAAGCTACCTGTGGCGTATTCGATATGCCAAAAACAGTAACAACAGGTCTCACAATGGAGACGTTCCTGGTGTCTGCTCAAGCAAATCAATGAGCAACAGGACGACAGTGCTACAGTGCTACAGTGCTACTGAATCACCGTGAGACAGATCCTTATGAAGCTGTCCGTGATTAGGTTTCAGTCATACAGTGTCCCAACACCTATTCCTATCCCTCCACCAGTGTACATTTCCCAGCTCCATGGTCCCCAGTTTCTCTCCCATCACCCCACAGGCTTCCTCTGTCTCTATCCCTCCCTCCCTCCCTCCCTCCTTCCCTCCCTCCCTCCCTCCCCCCCTGTCTTTCTCTTTCTCTTTCTCTGTCTCTGTCTCTGTCTCTGTGTCTCTGTCTCTCTCTGTCTCCCTTCTCTCTCTCTCTCTCTCTCTCTCTCTCTCTCTCTCTCTCTCTCTCTCACTCTCTCACTCTCTCACTCTCTCTCCCCCCCCCCATCCTCCCCCCCCAACTTCCCCCCACCTTTTGGGCATTGTGGTTTGCGGTACAGATACTGAAAGGTTATCTACCTACTTTAAACACAGTTTTGTTTGGGCCACACATGGTAGTGTTCAGAGGCTATTCCTGGCTCTGTGTTCAGAAGGGACTTCTGGCCATGCTTTGGGGATTATGTGTGATGCTGGGGATTTGAACCAAGGTCATGACCACATCCAAGGCAAGGGCCTTCCCTCCTGCGCTCTTTCTCTGACCCTCAGAGTATTTTGAATAGCATACTTGTTATTGAGTCACTGTTGAGATACAGAGTCACAAAGCTGTTCAAGATTGGGTTCAGTCCTCTAATGTTCCAGTACCAGTCCCAAAAATGTCCTCTGGACATTTCCCACCACCAGTGTCCCAAACTTCCCTTCCACACCCTACTCCCACCCCCAGCCTGCTGGACAGCAGGCTCTTTTCTTCTTTTTTTCTCTCTCTTTTTCTCTCTTTCTCTTTGGGCATTATGGTTTTCAGTACAGGTGCAGAGATATCTACTTTCAGCACGCAGTTCTTATCCAGAATCTGAATAGTCAAACTTTTAGAGAAACTTTACATATTAGTTGATTCACACCTGGTTGAACTGTCGCGTGGTACCCATGTGTACACCACCACGTGGTGTGGTTCAAGAGGGAAAGAGTAGAAGCTGTCTCTTTTTTTTTTTTTTTGCTTTTTGGGTCACACCCAGCAATGCTCAGGGGTCACTCCTGGCTCTACACTCAGGAATTACCCCTGGCCGTGCTCAGGGATGCTGGGAATCGAACCCAGGTAGGCCGCGTGCAAGACAAACGCCCTACCTGCTGTGCTATCACTCCAGCCCTGCTGTCTCCTTTTTTTTTTTTAATTTTTTTTTTTTTTTAAATTTTATCACCATGTGGAAAGTTACAGAGTTCTCAGGTTTATGTCTCAGTTATACCGTATTCGAACACCATCCCTTCACCAGTGCCCATATTCCACCACCAAAATCCTGGGTAAACTCCCCGCCCCCCACCCCAACTGTATAACTGATGAATTTGAATTTATTTTCTCTTCACCTTGATTACGTTCCATATTTCAACACAAAACTCACTATTGTTGTGGGAGTTATATCCCCAAACAAGATAACCCTAATAAGGAGGCAATTGATAATTAGTTTTCATTAAAAGATTGTATGTTTTCAGGTTTTAGAAAAGGTCGCGCGGCCGCGGTTCGGATGTGTCCCAGTCCCGAATCCTGGAGCCGTGTTAGTTGCTGCTCAGTGTCGCCAGGGTTCCATCTGGAGAAGGTGTGCTGGCGGCACCTCCTCCTTCCGGCCCCCCGGTGTTGCTGGCCCCGACTCGGGTCCGGAGCATTGTCCGGGCCATGTTGTCTCCTTTTTTTATGACCTTTACTCTGGTCTCCTGTAAAGTGTTAGGCCGGACTTAGTTCGATCCATTGATTCCTGCAATGGGACACCGCCTATCTAAATACAACAACTTGCTAATTTAACAGCGAAGGCTCCGCTCCGGTGAATTAATTTTCCCTCATTGACAGTCACCAGCTCTGGAGCTTTTTTGACAGTCTTCCTGTCGATAGAACATTTGTACCAGTACGACCTTCGAGCTCTGACGCCGCTGTCAGCACCCCGGCTCTCTGTGGAGCTAGGTGCTCTCATGCTGAACACCGCCTGCAGCTCCCCGGGAGTCAACTTTGATGAAGAACCACAATTTCTCTTTCCTTAGTGTTTATTTTTTTTTTTAATGTCATGGGTATTTATTTATTTATTTTTAAATTTTTATTATATCACCATGTGGAAAGTTACAAAGTTTTCAGGTTTATGTCTCAGTTATACAATATTCAAACACCATCCCTTCACCAGTGCCCATATTCCACCACCAAAATCCCCAGTATACCCCCCGCCACAGCCCCCCCAACTGTATAACTGATGAATTTCACTTCATTTTCTCTCTACCTTGCTTACATTCCATATTGCAAAACAAAACTCACTATTGTTGTTGGAGTTTCCCCCCAATGAAGACAGCCCTAGTAAGGAAGCATTTGATAATTGGTTTGTCATTAAAAGATTGTATGTTTTCAGTTTTTACGCGGCCGCGCGGCTCGGATGTGTTCCAGTCCCGCAACCCGGAGCCGTGTTAGTTGCTTCTCAGTGTCACCAGGGCTCCATCCGGAGAAGGTGTGCCTGCTGTACCTCCTCCGTCTGGATCCCTGGTGTTGTTGGCCCGGATTCGGGTCCGGAGCATTTCTCCGGCCGCGTTGCTCACCAGACTGCCTCTCTTTCCTTAGTGTTTAAAACCAGCCGAAGGCACTCCCACCAACCCCCGCACACACACTTTTATTTGGAAAAGTAACCCAGGAGGTGTCATCTGTCACCCAGTCACTGGGCGGACAAGAGGGTCTTCAAAGACCTGCAGGACGTCTTAGCACATCACTGCTGAACTGGAAGCCTAGCAGAGTTCACTGGACTCGGCTGCAGCTTTCTAGATGTTTCCTGAGCTCAGGCCAAGTCTTGAATGCTGAGCAATAGGGCGAGTGGCATGTAAAGAGCTTGGCCACGATCGGATTCTCCACTGGGTTTTGTCACTGCATGGACCTTTGAATGAAGCTCCCTTCATTATTAACTACATGTTGGATTATTGTTCTTTTGTTTGCTTCACTTTTAATTTTTTATTTAAACACCATGGTTTGGGCGTTCAGTGTTCCAACACCAGTGTCACCTCCCATGTGACCTTCCCTCCACCAGTGTCCCCAGTTTCCCACCCTCTCCCCAAGCCTGTCCCCCTTAGCAGGGACAAAACAATTTATTTTCTATTGCTTGTTACAACAAAATGGCAAATAGAATTATCTACAACAACAACAACAAAATAGTTCAGAAAAAGAAAACTTATGAAAATTGTTCTGTCTCACAATGGTGTTTTGAGAGTCACGGAGGATGAATTGGGCTGTTTTTTGCTAGTCGAGCCCTCTGTGCTACTGCTCTCACTGACCGAGCTTGGTGGGCTTCTGTGCTACTTTCCCATCTAATTTGCTATGGTCCTCCCGGGCTCTTAATATTGTGACATTTGCAGGTGTTGGTGGCTGCATGCTCCAAGCACTGTAGAACTGGAACAATTCACTGGCTTGGTGCCTCTCCCACAATCAGTAATGAAGTTGGGCCGTTCATATGCCAGAGGCTGTGGGGTGTAGATGGGGGTTCTAGGCCTTCCGGCAGAATGTGAGGAGGTGGGGAGGGGCCTCCCATCCCCAGTCCTGAAAAGGCGCCAGAGTTTTCAGCCTGTAGACCAGTCTACCTGGGCATCTGTGTTGTTTTACCTGGGCCTGCCTCACATAAGGAAATCTATATATTAGACTCTGTTGGTTTGTTGGATGATAGAATAGCCTAAAGAATTAAAGAATAAATTCAGATAAGCACGAATGCTGGATGAAGCAATTAATTCTGTTTTCAGAATCATATAAACTTGCATTATAATATGAGTCAGTTTCAGGTGTGTATCATTGAATATTACCTCTGTGGCTGACCCCTTTTATCCTGACTTAGACCCCACACTTGCCCCTTCTGGTAACACTAATTGATCTTTTGGTTTTGGTTTTGTTTGTTGGTTTGTGTTGGGGCAATGCTCAGGGTTTGCTCCTGGTTCTGCTCTCAGGAATTAGTCCTGGCGGTGCTGGGACCCATATGGAGGGTAGGAATCTTACCTGGATTGCCTGTGTGAAAACCCTTCCACCTGTATTAATTGCCCCACTGATTGGTCTTGTCATCCAAAAACTTGCTTTTGTTTTACTTAGTTCATCAATTTTTTTTTTGTTTTTTATTTGCCACATGAGAGTGACATTGTCTGTTACTGTTAGGGTGATACATCTTCCGCCAGTTACCACTGACGTGGCAAAGAGAAGGAGAAACTCTCTCGAGACTTAAGCAGTTTTGAGTATCTGATTCTTTCCAAGATATTAGAAAAAAAACCCACAGTTTCATCATAGGGATCATGTACAAATCATTTAGAAATAGAAGCGGTCTTCATTGTCTCCACTGAGGACTGCACAAATTAGAGATTTAAGGACCTACAGACCCTGTGTAATCATAAGTAGCCACATATGGCTGATTAAATTTAAATCTAAATTAGTTAGAAAATTAAATAAAGTTTAAAATTGAGGCCCCTGGTTGTGTTGTTACAGGGCTCCATGTGACCCTGCCGATTGCACTGAACGGGGTAGTTCGTTGAACATTTGGTTGTGGCAGAAAGTTTTGTTAAGCATCACTGCATTGGGCAATAGTAGGAAAAGCCTTCTGATTATGTTGTCGTTTTTGGTTATATAATTTTAGGCATAACTTTAAAGTTTTTTTTTATGAAATCAGAAACTGTAGCCTTTATGAAAATCAATGTAAAAACATTGGTGTTCATCTTCTTATTTTATTCTTGTTGTATTTAATTTTTTAAAGTTGTTCACAATAATTTATTACATTCAATATTTCAACAGCAGTCCCACCACCATGACACCTTTTCACCACTGTTATTTTGAATATTACGAATTTTCCCACTACCACCCAAGTCTGCCCAAAAGGCAGATGCTAAATAATTTATTTTGTACTACTTGTTATGAATAATCGACTTAAAATGATCCAGAAAGATTTCCTTAGAAGAAAGTGTATGAAAAGTGTCCTATCTCACCTTGGAATCATTAAGCCCCTGTATAAGATAAGAGATCACTAACATGTTACAGGTTGAGCCTTCATATATATATATATATATATATATATAAATTTTTTTAATCAAGATTCATTACCTTTTACCTTACACCTCATCAAATGCTGTGTGCTGCTCTTGGTTTATCAGTGGTATAAAGTATGAGATGTCGCATGGCTGTAAATGTGGCCACACGCTCCAGGAATTTAAAAATTTTAAATAGGGTGCTGGAGCTGGGGTTAAATTTTCAACTGGGTGCTGATTTGGGTTTCGAAGTTCTCTCTGTAGCTCTCTTCTAGATTTATTTGTGAGTCTCTGGATCATGGCCATTAAGGAGCTTATACGGCACCCAGAGGCAGTTCATGGGCATGGCAGCCAGGGACCTGGAAGCACAGGGAGATGGGGGGGCCATTCCCCCTCCGTGAGAGCCTGGAGATTTCAGTCACAAACCCAGGATTCCTGGGTTTTTCGTGGATTCATTCACGTGCGTGAGGGGTTTGTCCTGAGCCTGTGACGATCAGCCGTGAGCATGGGTTCTGGAGGTTTGCAGCTGCCATGTTCTGTTGGGGCGGGTGGGGGGGCACTGCCCCCTCGAGATGCCTGGATGAAGTCAGCCTGGCGCAGGGTGAGGGGACATCTCTGTAGGGTGTTGTTCTCTTCCGAGAGTTACTTGTGAGTCTCTCTTGTTGTACTTAACAGCTCACAGATCTAGAACTTATTCCAGTAAATTTGGAACTTAAGAAATGCCTTTCAGAGCCTGGCAAGCTCTCCGTGGCGTATTCGATATGCCAAATACTGTAACAATGATGGGTCTCATTCCCCTTACTCTGAAAGAGCCTCCAATGCAGCACCGCTGGGAAGAACGAGTAGAGAGGGTGCTAAAATCTCAGAAAGAATGGAGACGTTACTGGTGCCCGCTCAAGCAAGTCAATGATCGATGGGATGACAGTGATACAGTGAAGAAGTGCCTTGTAATTAGTTAAAACACATTTTTAGTGAATAGCAAAGCCATTGGTCTTGTTTATGGATTGCTTATAAGTTAGTGAGAGAGAAGCAAATCTGAATATGGAGTTAAAGAATAAACTTTCCTAGCCTCTGTATTTGTAACCCAAGAATGTCAGGAGGCTCAGAAGAACTTTTGTCAGGAGATGAAAGACAAGACCAAAAAATTCTAGAAGGCAGTACCATGACTTAAGAAAGTACATTCTAGGGGCTGGAGCAATAGCACAGCGGGTAGGGCGTTTGCCTTGCACGCGGCCGACTCGGGTTCGATTCCCAGCATCCCATATGGTCCCCTGAGCACCGCCAAAAGTAATTCCTGAGTGCAGAGCCAGGAGTAACCCTTGAACATCTCTGGGTGTGACCCAAAAAGCAAAAAAAAAAGTACATTCTTTCAGGTGAAGGAAGAGTCTGTATTTTTTTAAGTTTCATAAAGCTGTTTTCCTCTTTATGAAAATAAATGTCTATTACCATGATATTAATAAAATATAGGAAAGTAAACAGAGCAAGATAAAACTCATGACATTTCATCTGTTAGTAATAATCATCCTCAACACCGATACAGTTTCTAGTCTTTCAAAATTACAATGATGAATGGGATTCCCTAACACTAAGTCCGGCTTAACGTGGCCTGTGCTTTTCACCTGCATCATAATTTAGTTCTTACCAGTAACGTAATGCCTCGTGAAGGAAGAATTACAGACCTTCCAACCTTTGTCCACATCTAAAATCTGAAAAGCTCTGAAAACCAAGAACAAAACCAACATTCTTTGCTCAGTACTATCTCTGACCTGAAAGGATCACTTTTTTGCCACTTTGTCATCTGTTGGGATGTGTGTACTTTATTTCTGTTGTTAAATATGAATACCAATGAGTTTTCTGCATAAGTAGGTAAAATGGTTTTAGAGTATTTTCCAAGGCCCACTGGAGTGATTACTTGTTATGTAATTTGACTTTCAAAAGTGCGAAAGTAATTTGAAACCCATCTGACCCCAAGATTTTTGGAAAGTGGGTATAAAACTGTGCAGAATATTACTATAGGGGGCCTGGGAACGAACAATAAGTCACTTGTCCAAGTCTTCATGGCCACTAGGAAATGTCGCCCACACTGAAACAGAGAGTCTGACTTCAAAATTCTGGGACGTAAGAGTTTGCTTGTTTTACTGAATTTCTTCCGTATTGAGAAACATTAAGTATATATATACCTATACACTTTAAAGTGACTGAGCAGAACTTTCAGATACTGGTAACTGGGTAACTATCTCTCCTTTTCTTTACCAATAAAGTGGAATAATTATTAAGTATTAGTCACCAATAATTAGTAATTTATTATTAGTTGATTGATTAATTTGGGCTGGAGCGATAGCACAACTAGTAGGGCACTTGCCTTGCATGTGGTCAACCGGGTTCGATTCCTCCGCCCCTCTCAGAGAGCCCGGCAAGCTACCGAGAGAATCTAGCCGCATGGCAGAGCCTGGCAAGCTACCCGTGGTGTATTCAATATGCCAAAAACAGTAACAAGAAGTCTCACAATGGAGACGTTACTGGTGCCCGCTCAAGCAAATCAATGACAGTGACAGTGATTGATGAATTTATCAATTTAATGATTGAATTTAATTTGAAGATTTATTTAGGCTATCTAAAAACTGTGCTATATAAATGAAGATTAACACTGAATGAACTCCTTAAATCAGCTACCATCAGTCGTGAAATATTAAACTGTACTCTCCTGTATGTTTTGCACTTTTACTGTATCTTACATAGAGGGTTTGTAAGACATAACCGTTGAACTTAAAATGTAAATCTAGAGATTTTGTCAGAAAGAAACAAATATCTGTTTAGTATTGATTAAATTCAGACTTTAAATGACTACGAGAGTGTTTTGCTTCATACATTCTAGGAGTACACAGTACTCCTGGTAGTTCCTGGTGAAACTTTGTATCCTATACTTACTGCATCCTATGTTACAACAACATGATCTTAATGTACAAGAACAAGGGTTTGAATTACAGATGCTCTGTGTGTGCTTTTCTCAACTCAGATATCTTGTAACTTCAGTTGCTTTCTAGTGATGTTCATATGAATTTTTGGACATTGAATATTCTCCAATTTAAATACTATTAAAAAGAAATGAGAGAAGGCTTGTGCCGTATTGGTTTGCTTTTGCCTTCTCTGTGCATTTGTGAGACTCTTGGAAGAGCAAATAAAAATTACCAACGTAACCATAATCCTTTTGCTCGGGAAGTTCCATTTTAATTGGCTGTGTCAGAACAGTTCTTCTAAAGACACACAAATCCATTCTTTCAATATACCTACAAAATACAACTTTGAGTTGGAAATACATAACAAATCTTTAACGCACAAAGTTGTTTGACTTTTTTTTTAATTAATTTATTCTTCTATTGAATCACCATGTGGAAAGTTACAAAGCCTTAAGGTTTAAGTCTCAGTTATACAATGCTCGGACACCCATCCCTTCACCAGTGCACATATTCCACCACCAAGAATCACAGTATACCTCCCCCCCATCTCCCCAGCCCTCCAGCCCCCCACCCCGCCTGTGTAGCTGATAAATTTCGCTTTACTTTCTCTTTACTTTGATTACATTCAATATTTCAACAAAAAACTCACTATTATTGTTTGGATTTTCTCCCCCCTAAAGTCGGACCTGCTGAAAAGGAAGCATTTGATAATTTGTTTTCCATTGCTGAGAATGAAGAGCTATGAGGTCGAGTGGCCACACTAGCGGCCGCACGGTTTTGGATTTCTGTGTTTTAGTATTTAACTAAGTCCAAAGAGATATCTTCCAGAAGATACTTTCCATGTTGATCCACTTATATGCAAATTTCATGACTTCTTAAAGACAAAAGTCCTTCACTCTACCCAACTAATATTTATGATAGGCCAGTAATGTGTGGTATCTTATTTTTGGAACTTTGGAGAGGGGAGAATATGTGTGTGTGTGTGTGTGTGTGTGTGTGTGTGTGTGTGTGTGTATGCGTGCATATATAATATTATTCAATATAATACATTTGCTTTCAAGAAGTTCAGAGAAGAGAACAGTTCCTTTTAGTGGCAGTGATGGGAGTATGGCAGTGGTGGTGGTGGTGATAAGAGTGATACTAGTAGTGCTGGCAGGGCTAGTGGTAGTGGGCGTGACAGTGATCGGAGTTATAGTAGTGGGTATTGTAGTGGTGGTGGTGGAGTTGGCTGTTGTGGTACCCGTAAAAGTAGAGAAAGAGGGAGGAGGAAATAGAAATAGGAGTGGCGGTGGTGGTGGCAGAGGTGGTGGTACTTGTGGCTGTGGGCATGATAGTCGTGGCAGTAGCACTGTCGTCCCGTTGTTCATCGATTCGCTTGAGCGGGCACCAGTAACGTCTTCGTTGTGAGACTTAGGAGTAGCAATAGCACCGCAGCACTAGCGGCAAACCTGTAGTTGTCATGGCGGTACAACCAGAGGCGATTCCCTGTGTCCAGCATCTCCCTGATACTTTGTAGTGACTCTGATCCTTTCAACCCAGTCATCTCCATTTTACAGATGAAAATATTGAGGCCCAGGAGGCTTTAGTTGTTTCCCAATGTCAAGGAATTTGAACCCAGGGAATGTGGGTTCAGACTGAACCCATACCAGTCTGTCTGCGTTCGGATGGGAGAGGAATAAACTGGGTCCTGAGTGAGGAATGAGAGATCTCACTGGCAATGCATCGCCTCAACGGTTCTTTGTGAAATCCCTGTCCTGGGGGCAGGGAACATACGCCACTACACTCAGGGCACTTGGAGCAGGTTTCCAGCCTCTCCAGTGAACAGCCCAGAGGCCCTGTGGTGAAAGAATAACACCCTTATTTGATCTTTGCCTTTGCAGTTTTCTGCTGTGTTGTATTTCTCACTGAACAATCCACAGAGTCAGAGCATTTGGTCAACATATTTTTTACCTCTATACCCTTACCAGTACCGTTACCATAAGGTAAGGGTACTGGTCATATTGGATTAGGATCCCTTTTATGAGCCTTTGAATTTCATTACTTATATAAAACCCTTCATTTTTACATTCATAGGTGGTGAGGCTTAGGTCTTCAATATACCTTTGTGGCAGAAGAGATGATATATCTCACTTAACTGTCACTATAGGGGCTGGAGCGATAGCACAGCATGTAGGGTGTTTGTCTTGCATGAGGCCGACCCGGGTTTGAATCCTCCGTCCCTCTTGGAGAGCCTGGCAAGCTACCGAGAGTATCCCACCTGCATGGCAGAGCCTGGCAAGCTGCCCATGGCATTTTCGATATGCCAAAAACCGTAACAATAAGTCTCACAATGGAGATGTTACTAGTGCCCGCTCAGCAAATCGATGAACAACGGGACAACAGTGCTACAGTGTGACGGTGCATTTTTTAGCTCATTTTTGCAATGCTATACCTACTCAAATATTAATGGCACAAATATCTTATTAATGGATATTTATATGATGGTCTTTATATAATGGTTATTAATGGATCATATCCTTTCATATTTGAGAAATTATAAAAAATCAGGGATTATGTGCCCACCACAGGACCAGTCATGAGCAAGATAGACCACCCTGCCTTGACACCTAGAATTGACACCCAGTGGTGAATACAATTGCACAGTCATTGCAAGTAATAACTGATTCCTTGTAATTCAGTCGAGTTGGTTCACATAGAATGTGGCGAAAGCTTTGACCGGCAAATAGGAAACTATGGGAGTGTACACCAGAGACTTCAGCCCTCGGGGATCTCAGGAATGTTGGAAACCTGAAAGGTTAAGGAGAGGAATGTGGGGAATAGAGAACAGGAAAAAATACACAAGAAAGCCATGTTCAGGCAGAGGGAGCAGCACATACAGAGACATGAACGGCTTCATTCATCGGAGAGGGAGTGTGGTGAGTGGCCTAACTGGAGCTGTGGCTTCCTTCCTTACAGAACGGCCCGGGGAAGTTGTTCCTCCTCCTTAAACTTCAGTTGAAAAGAAAAAATGTGTGTAGCCTGACTCTCGTAGGGTTGTTTCAATGAATGAATGAGACGGTGTTCTTAAAGTATCTGGCACAGAGTGAGCACTGTAGCAAATGTAGTGATTATGAGCATGGTACATCCTGAGTTAGATGTCACAGGGACCAGTGGATCAGAGCAGGGCTAGCGTGGAGGTGAGGGATGGGGACTAAGCGGGAGGGCGAGATGATGGCTCGAGGGAACGTTGGCCTTGGGTACCCTGGTGGCAGAGGAAATAATGGGAAAACACATACACACATGTAGTCATATATACACACACAGATATGTGCATATATAAGCATATATATATATAGTTCTGTGGCAGAGGAAATGATGAGGAAAAGGCACACATGCACACACACACACACACATATATACATACATACACATTTTTGTTTTAGACGAAATGATGAGAAGTGTTTATTTAGCTTTAAAGATAGTCTAGGCCTAACTCCTTGGTGAGTGCAGAGTTAGTAGGTGGGAGGCAGAAGCATTAAGGATAACGGCCAGGTTTCTGGTGTTGAGCTGTTGGGTGGGTACAGAGCGACAGACTAAACCTCTGAGTCACGCTTGTAGTGAATGTCAGTTATGGAGAAGCAGCTCTGGCTTAGGATGAGTCTTTCGAGGGAGCCCTGCGCAGTCCGGATTTGCAAGTTCCTGCCCCAGAGACCTGAATAGACACTTCTCCAAGAAGGCAGAGTTGACCTGCAGACACACGAGAAAGTAAATGTTCAGCATCACTTAGGAGGGAAATGCAAATTCCTGAGCTCTGCCCTCCCTCTGATGAGAATGGCCTATTTGGGAAGAGTGGAAGGATAGTGGAAGGATAGAAAACCTGTTTTTGTTCATTTTACTGTGGGCGCGAACGTGACCGGACCTAGGCTCTCCGGAAAACAGTCCTCGGATTCCTTCCCAAGCTGCAAGTGGAAATGCCAGCGATGCAGCAATGCCACAGCTCACCACGTGCCTGAAGGATATGACGACACTCATTTGGAAAGGTCTTTGCACCCGCGAAGTGTGCATGATGTAGCAGCTTTATACCGTAGATGCGCAAGAGCCAACACATGATCACCCACAGAAAAGGCGAAGCAAGGATGTTCTCAGTAGGAGGGTGGCGCTGAAACTCTGGTGATGGTGCAGCAAAGGAAACCTTCAGTTCCCTGCAAACAGCAGCTGCTTTGTGTCCTTCCTCTCCTTCAGGCCTAGAAACATATTGACTCTGCTCCAAGAAGCAGTATGCTCCGATTTCTCCATCATTCGAATGCATTGGTCCTCCTCCTCCTGGAAACACCTTGTTCTCTGGTTCCTGGGTTATGACAAACTCCAATCTTCTTCTCCTAGACTTCCCTCCCTCACTTAACTCAATGTTTGTTTGTTTTAACTTTTTAACTTAATTTTATTTTTCATGGACTGGAGTGATAGCACAGCGGGTAGGGTGTTTGCCTTGCAGGTGGCCGACCCAGATTGGATTCCTCCATCCCTCTCAGAGAGCCTGGCAAGATACCCGAGAGTAAGTAAGAGCAAGAATAAGAGCAAGATACCCGAGAGCATCCTGCCCGCACAGTAGAGCCTGACAAGCTACCTGTAGCGTATTTAATATGCTAAAAACAGTAACAAGTCTCACAATGGAGACATTACTGGTGCCCGCTCGAGCAAATCGATGAACAACGGGACGACAGTGCTGCAGTACTACCAAGCTTGTTCACAATTTATTACATTCAGTATTCCAACATCAATCCCACCACCATGGCACCTTCCCACCACCATTATTTAGAATTTTCCCTTCCACCACTCAAGCCTGCCCCGATGGCAGGTGCTAAATAACTTATTTTGTGTTGCTTGTTATGAATGGGTTGTAGCGATAGCACAGCGGTAGGGCTTTCCCCTTTCACGAGGCCAACCTGTGTTCGATTCCTCCGCCCCTCTCGGAGAGCCTGGCAAGCTTCCGAGGGTATCGCGCCCGCACGGTAGAGCCTGGCAAGCTACCTGTGGCATATTGGATATGCCAAAAACAGTAACAATAACTCTCTCAATGAGAGACGTTACTGGTGCCCGCTCGAACAAAATCAACGAGCAACAGAATGACAGTGACAGTGACAGTGTTATGAATAGTTCACTAAAAATGATCAGAAAAGCTTTCCTTAGTGTGTGAGGATTGTTGTGTCTCTCAACCCGGAACGGTTAAGCCCTTGTATAAGAGATTCCTAACGTGCTGTTCCAGGCTGATAACCATTTGCATGCCCTTCCTCGGCGCCCCCATGTCAGCACACACCCTCGCCTAGACTCCACACTCTGCCAGTGCTGCTAGGACAGTGCGTATGGAGGCCGTTGTAGGTCAGGGTGCAGTGGGGGAGCACTTTCTATGTGCTTACTTAAAGAGGCAGATTTCCAAGAGGCACAAAGCATTTGTTTTTTAAAGGGGCCCTGCCACAGAGGCAGGGTGGGGTGGTGGGGGATGGGGTGGGGGTGGTGGGAGGGATACTGGGATCATTGGTGGAGGTGAATGGGCACTGGTGGAGGGATGGTTAAACGATCACTGTATGAGTGAAATGCAAACACAAGAGTTCATTAAGTTTGTAACTGTACATCACAGTGATTCTCTAATAAAAAATGTTTACAAAAGAGGGAGCAGTAAAGCAACAAGCTTTGGGAACTTCTGAATTAACTATACATATGTCAATTACGGGGGTCAATAAAAACGACTCACTGGGCCCCAGTTTGGTGTTTACCTGGGCTGTATATATTAATTTACAAAAGAACCATAAGCAAGTAGTTAATTGGGTGTCAGACTGTATGTTTTGTATCATGAGTTCAGCGTCCTGTGAATTGTCACATGAATTGAGTCCAATATGTGGAATTCAAATTGTCATGTGAATTGAATCCAATATGTTGGAATGTTTCCACATTCTCAGCGGGTAGAAATCATTTGTTTAAGAAAGGAAAGCTAAGAAAGACAGCGCTTCTAAGGGTCGGTTCTGCTCAGCTTATTTCTGAATGACCAGTGAATTGTTATCTTAAATATAAGAGGTAAGAAAATTAATTTGATTTCCATCCGATTTGGGTCCTCTCTAATTTTTGTTTTGAGGGCCACACCCAGCAGTGCTCGGGGACTCCCCTTGCTCTGTGCTCAAGAATCATTCCTGGTGGGGCTCAGGGGGTCCAGATGCAGGGTTAGAGGTCAAGGTGGGGTGGGCTGCATGCGAGTCAAACGCCTAAACTCCCTCTACTCTCTCCCCAGCCTGGGCCCGCCGTGATTCTTGGCATTTGTTTGTAAATGTGCTTTCAGTTTTACAGACTTGCCTGAACATTACAATGCATGATCTAGACTGTTTCATAATGGCAAAATGAGACTGCCACACTCTAATATTATACAAAATTAGGGCACATTTTGGCTGGTCACCTCACAATATTTACATGCCACCTAAATTATTTTGTAAAAACTGGACTTTAAAATTCCTACCCCAGAAGTATTTACAAATGAGGATATACATTCTAACATGTGTTTAAATTTACAGAAGATTCAAATGATTGCTTTTCATGCACTGCAGTTTGCTCCAGAAAAAGAGAAAAAATATGCTTTTCTAAAATCCACAGCTCTTAACTCTTAGATGTTCAAAAGCTCGTCCAAAACCTTCCAGGAAAGCAAATAAAAGTCATTTTCCTTAGACTAAATCATTTCCCCAAATTTTCTCAAGCACATTTATGAGGCACTAGGAGCACGTGAGAGTTCTTTTTCACGCTTTAAATACAAAGCACGCCAGCTGCGACCCCAGCTATCCACCAGAGAAAGGGAGAATAACTAAATTTCTGCAGCAATGTGGAGAAGTAAATTTATTGAAATCCCAGTGAAAGCTTTTGTAGTGCTTGGTATAATAGGGGAAATTCCATAAGATATCTGAGATTGCATTTTCTTCTTGGTAATCTTCCTGGTCCGCGGCCACCCCCCTTCCCCCCCCCCATCAGACCACAAACAGGCTTCATTCATTTAGGAGCAAAACCTGCCCCTCAGAAGGCAGCCAGGTTTGGGGATTACAAGACATTTTATTTCAAATAACGTGACGACTCCTTGTTGTAAACACAGAACAGATTGGATTTGGTGTCGGAGCTGGGTAGAGCCCCACCCGGGTCAGGGTATCTAAGGAACGAATCCCCCAAAGTGCTGGTCTTGTTGAGCTCACATCAGCCTCTCCTGTGTCTGTTTCCGAGGCTTTCCCCCTTGTTATATTTTTGGTTTCATTTCAAGTACATTTATTTTTTTTTTTTTGACATTTATTTTCTCACTTCTTACGAGGAGTCACCTTAGGTGCTGGGGTTTCTGCATTTCTTCGCAGAGACCCGATTCTTCTCACCTGTGTTTTGAAAGGAAGACGGTATCTTTTGTTGTCGCTCCCACCTACCGCAGGCTGACAGGCCGGGCTGCTGGCTGGAGCAGGAGCTGTACATTTAATACATAATAGATGACTTGGGGCCGTGCATGCGGTACCAGGACACCAGACATCAGGATCACCGTGCCATGCGGGGGAGGGGGAGGGGGGCTGAGGTCTTTGATTTTTCCATTTCTGAATAGAAATAACTCCTTGCTAAGTAACACAGATTCCAGAAGTAAGTTTACTCTGGTAGTAATTATTCCAGAAGACAAAATGTTTGCCAGCAATAAAAGATTTGGACAGTCTTTTTTTTTTTTTTTGAGTTTTGAAGCCATATCCGGTGGTGCTCAGGGCTTACTCCTGGTTCAGTGCTCAGGGTCACTCCTGGCAGAACTCCAGGGACACTAAAGGGTGCTGAATGGAACCCGGGTCAGCCACCTGCAGGGAAAGCGCCCGGTGTGTTTTCTCCCTGGCCCCGTGACATTCAGACTTCACTGCACTGCCCACCGTCCAAACATCTCTCCGCTTAGCAACACAGGTCAACATTCAGTTTGGCTACACGGTTAATCATGTTTTAAAACTGGAAGTTTGCGGGCGAACTTCCAAAGAGCACTTCTTCTTGAGCCTTCTTCGTCCTGTCACCCTTCCTGATCCTTTGATTGGCAGGGAGAGGAGAGGTTGCTAGTGGAACTGTCTCTTTTCCATGGGGAGAGGAGTCCGTCTGTGCCGTTTCTTGCAGCGTTCCTTCCCTCGGGGCCCCTGAGCATGCTGCCTCAGTCTCTGAGCCGGGGTCACTCACAGGGACAGAGGTGATTACCCCTTCGAAGCCAGCCCCTCCCAAGTGCTTGTATCACTTGTATCACTTGTCATTCCGTTGATCTTCTATTTGCTTGACGGGCACCAGTAATGTCTCCATTCGTCCCTATCGCGTGCTAGTGCAGCCCAATGGTATCTGCTCGCTCCAGGGACACAAAGAGCCTCAAACCGTTCATTCAGGGTTTTGACGAAGAAGTCTGGCCATCTCATTGGTGGGCGGCCACGCGGTCTTTTGACGTCCCATGGAATCCAGTCGGTAACAGCTCTAGTCCAGCGATCGTCTCTGAATCGCATTACGTGTCCGGCCCATCTGATTTTCGACGCCGTGGCAAACGAGACAGCGTCCCTGATTCTTGACCGTCGACGGAGGTCGGAACTCCGGATTCCTTCTCTCCGGATTCCTTCTCTCCGGATTCCTTCTCTCACTTGAGTACTGCTGTCTCCCAAGTGCTACTGCACCAAATCCCAACCTTTCCTGCTTCCAAGAAACCTCCTTCTGGCAGAACTTTTAGCTTCCGAGCCATCGGAGGTGTTTCCCAGAAAGCATCCTGCTAGAACTATGACGAGAACCTGAGCAGCTGGACTCACTGCGTGCTCAGACTTTCTGAAGCCACCTTTTGCAGCCCTCACGCTGCGCTCCGTTACATCGACATCACAGTGTGCACCAGAGTTGAGGTTAAAGCCAAGAACACAGGACTTTCGTTTAAAAATGACAATACACCCCCCACAAGATACATAGGTATACGCCTGTTAATGAGATTGAAGACTTGTTTCCAGAACAAAAAAAAAAAAGAGCTGGGCGGAAGAGTGCTATTGTTTGAGTCTTGGTAGCAGCTCAGTCTCTTTCCGTGTAAGCGTCTGTCACAGCCAATTAGGAGAGAACGAGAGTAAAATGGGGCAAATGATGCCTTATTTGGGTCATGAAAGATCACGCAAGTAGGTTTTAGCTCAGTGACCCCTTCAAAATAGGTTCAGAGACCCCAGGGCCCCTAACCACATGATAACGGCTGCTGATCTGGAAGCATGCGTGTAATTTACAGAACAGGATGCTCCTGGAGTCAGAGGACAGTGCTACAGGTGACGCGCCAGGCAGTATACCCGGGGAACCAAAAGCACCCAGACGGCGTGGCTCAAATCTGTGCCCGATTTTCATGACTCCTGTGTATGAGCCCGTTATAGGCTCTTAAAAGCCGCCAAAGCATTTTTAGTGTTAGCAGAGAGACTCTTAACGGTTTGGTTTGATTTGGTTTTGTTTTTTTCAGCAGTATTTGAAATTCCGGATCTTGATGTTTTTGCCTCATTCGTGGGGGACTAAGGCCTATTCCTCATTCAAAGTCAATTTGTTTATCCCCCACCACTTCCGGTGAGCGGGAGGTCACTGGGCTTTCTATGCTGGCCGGGAGACTTTGGCTTCACTGTGTTTACCTTTCAGGAAGAACTGATTTGTGGGGTGTAACTGAGGGGACATGAGGGTTGTTGATCTTCGTGGTCTCTGCTGGTTCAAAAATGACACAATGTGGGGCTGGAGCGATAGCACAGCAGATAGGGCGTTTGCCTTGTGCGTGGCCGACCCTGGTCCGATTCCCAGCATCCCATATGGTCCCCCAAGCACCACCAAGACTAATTCCTGAGTGCAGAGCCAGGAGTAACCCCTGAGCGTCGTTGGGTGTGACAACAAAAAGAAAAAAAAAAAAAAAAGAAGAAGCCCAAAAATGACACTATGTTATCTTCTTCTCTTTTCCAAGACACATCGAGTTCCTTTCCAGGGGTCCGGTTGCATTCCTTGGGGTTCCTTTTAATCGCGCTGTGTGCTGATGATGTAAATTCCTTCCATCACTCTTAGTGAAATGAGTTCTGCCACTTACTAATCACGCTAACCACAGATTCCTGTCCCTTCAGTATAAAGTGCTTTATTCCTTCCCTCTCACAATGCAGGAAGCACATGCAGGGAGGGGAGAGGAAGGCCAGACTGATGGAGGAGGGTTGAGAAGTCCAGGGCTTTGCCTGGCCTTGATGCCTGTCAAGGAGAATTCATGCTTTTATAACTGGCTCCCCTGAATCTTTATTCATTTCCATTCTGTAAGTGATAAAAAAAAAACAATGAAAATCTAAAAGGACGATGGAAATGCTATTTGTGCTCCTTCATTTGAACTCCAATTTTTTAGGGTTTTTTTTTTTTTGATGTGTCACTCATCCATAAATGGTGAGGGGTATGTCAGGCCTGGTCAAAGGTCACAAATGAGTAGCCTACAGGCCACACGTAGACCACAGATGTGCTTTCCTTGGGCTGCATCATGGTGTGTGTGTGTGTGTGTGTGTGTGTGTGTGTGAGAGAGAGAGAGAGAGAGAGAGAGAGAGAGAGAGAGAGAGAGAGAGAGAGAGAGCGTGCGCACGCACGTACGTGTATATGTGCATACGAAGTTAAATTATAAAGTATTTTTCTAGATTGTTCCCACTCCTATTACGGGACACGTAGCCTGATTTGTGCACTTGCCTTCTCGGTCTGCCCACAGCCAGCACTTGAATGAGCTGCACTGCCCAGTCAGTCACATTTCAGGAGAACAGAAATATAGAACCCAAGAAGGTTACACTATATACCAGGACATAAGGAATTGCCTAATAAAAATGGTTTGACCGAAGGAAATCATTTGACAAGAACCTCTAATCACTGGGTTCTTTATTCACAGACAAGAAAAATAATTTTTAAGGTTAATAAAAAAATAACATCTATTGAGAAACTTGCCTCAAAAATGACATTGTATGAAGATGCTTTTAATAACTTCGCAAATTAGAGTATGTAATTATGAGAGCAGGGTCTGTCTCCCAGGGATTTCATTTATCAAAATTTTGCTTTTCATTATGTTACTTGCATGACTTTAGTTTGTGTAAAAAAAAAAAAATCTTATTTAACGTACATTTAAATATATAGAATCAGCCACACAAGTAATTTGTCAAGTGTAGAACTCCTCAGCCTTAGTTTATCTGTAAGGACCCACAGTGCCACCTAGTGCTTTGTATTTTATTTTGCATAATATTTTTGTAAATGAAAAATTCAAGTGATCACGTTTTAGTGTCAGGCATGGAATGGAAATCAACATATTAATAAGCATAGCTATAAAAACAATGAGATGAATTATTACATGTTTTAATATTATCAGTGGAACAAAAAATGATGGATTATATAATAGAACTTTTTTTTAAATTAGTGATACTTTAATTAGTAGGATACTTGTCATGCACATGGAGGACTGGGTCCAATCCTCAAACCCTCATATGGGCCCTCAAGTCCAGGAGTAAGCAAGCCCTGAGCACTGCCAGGTGTGGCCCCCAAAATATTTAAATTTTTAAAAACTCTGGTATTTTAGCTCATGCCTAGAGATACTCTTTCAAAGGCAAGTGTATGTGATCTGATGAAGTTATTGGTAAGGTTTTTGGGGTTTTCTTTTTTTGTTTTTGTTTTTTTGCTTTTTGGATCGTACCCAGCAATGCTAGGGTTTACTCCTGGCTCTGTACTCAGAAATTACTCCTGGCGGTGCTTGGGGGACCATATGGGATGCCGGGGATCGAACCTGGGTCAGCCACGTGCAAGGCAAACGCCCACACTATCACTGTACTATCACTCCAGCCCCATTATTGGTAAGTTTTTAATCCAAAGCAGTTGCTGATTTTATCTGTTATTTTTATTTGCCTCTGTGTAACCTGGGAAAGTAATTCTTCCAGGTTTCTTCTGGAAATCCAGGAATAAATTATATTTTTGTAGTCTTTTATATCAGCAGATTCTTTTATAGAACTAGTGTAGTGGGGAGAAGGTAAAGCTCTATGCAGAATCATGTGAATATTTTAAGAAAACCCTGACTTGAAGGACCAAGGAAGGCTTAGGTGGGCAGTGGCAGAGGAGGGGAATGGGCGGTTGTGGATTTGTTCTTTTCTATAAAAAGGTCTCAAGCAATGGTGACGTTTCTAGGGGGAGAAGGGTGCTAGGAACCTTTACTTTTAATTCTGTAATTATGACTTTTCTATACAATTAAACGTTTTCTAATCAGATCCATGCAATTATTCAAGATCAGCAAGTGTTCTTGGAGTATTGATTATGAACCGTTTTTTCCCCTTGTTATGTTTCTCTTTAAGATAGAACTGAAGGGCTGAGGAGATGGTGCAGGGGTGGTGCTGGACCCTGGGTCGTTCCTCAGCTCCAAGTGCTCTGCAGAGCATGGCTGGCTGTGGCCCCAGGGCTCCTGAGCACCTCAGCCTCCAGCCCTAGCACTGACCCATTAGTCCACCTTGGTCATGTATTTCCACATACCCCTGGGTGTGGTGTGAGTCCCCACCCCACCCACCCCCAAGCAAGAACAAACAGAAACTCAATTTTTTATTTTCATAAAAATGTAAAGAAACTCTAATTATGAGACACAGTACATATCTATGCTTGGGCTTGTAATATAAAGGCGGCTCTGTGTGCATGACTTTTAAATCATGTGTCATGGAAACTCCAAGGAGGCAAGAGTTTCCATGACACAGATTTGTCAGACTGTGTTGCTGATATCTGGAATTCTCTCTGGCACATAGTAAGTGCTCAGTAAATTATTTTTAAGGAGTGAATGAATAAGCATACATCGTACAATATTCAACTTGATATGGCTAAGGGGTTATGATAAAATATATATATATGTGAATACCTGGATTCATATATACATACATATCAATACATTTTTAGGTGATTTTATTTAAAACATAACTACCGATGGCTGCTATTTCAGAGTTTATAAGACAGTTACACTTTGAGATATTGTATCCTGGCCCTTTGGGGCTTGTTTTATGCATACCCAGTAGCCATATTTGAGGGCTTGATCAAGAGGAAACTCTTTCAGATGTTTCGTAAATAACAGTACCCTCATCATTTGCCTTTCATATTTCAGTGGCTGATAACGGCATCATCATGATGACCTAGCAGTTACTACTTCCAAAGTTCTTGCCACGACCCATATTAATCCTAAAACAATAATTATTCATTATGAAACAATTCTTAATTACATATTAAAAATGCCATGGACTTTTATAGCTACCTGTCAGTGGAGATCCATTCATAGACACCAACTATTGTTTTGTGTGGTTGTGTTTCTTAAAGGAAGTCGTGGGCATTGATTATTTTTTTTTAACTGTCAAAGCGTGTGAAAGTTGCCCTCTACTGGGGAACTAGAAAAATGACGTTGGCATAGATTTTCAATTGCCTTAAAGACTCTTAGTTCCTTTCGTTGATGTAATTTGCCAAATGATCACTTCTAGATCTCTGGCACGTCAGAGTGCTTAGCCGAGTAGGTCCAAAAATATCTGGGGCCAGCAAGGTAGCTTAGAGGGTTGGAGCACACGTTTTGCAGATACAAAGGATGCTGCATTGGGTCTAGGGTGGCCGCTGAAATTCAGACAGCTTCCCCATGAGTGAGGTCAGCGCTGAGGGCCACCATGCTTGAGTGGAGTGAGGAGGAGGGCTTCAGGAAGCCGTCGGGAAAGCCGCCATTCAGAAAGGAGAGAGAGACAGAGAGAGAGAGACAGAGAGGCAGAGAGTCAGGAGTTGGAGTCGAGCTGCTGAGAATCAGACTTAACTGGGTGTCACAGGGGGCACAGAGTGCAAGAACATCATGTGTATCTCAGAGAGGAGGCTTTCTGGTGGATTTAAAATAATTATTTGGGGGGCTAGAACCATGTACAGAAGATAGGATGCTTGCCTTGCATGCCGCTGACCTGAGTTCGATTCCTGAGCTCACCTGAGCAACACCAGGAGTGATCCCTGAGCACAGAGCCAGGATTAAGCCCCGAGCATTGGGTGTGGCCCAAAATATATAAGTAAAATGCCTATTTTGTGGTTGTTGTTTTAAAAATGAGTTTACTGGGGCTGGAGCGATAGCACAGCGGGTAGGGCGTTTGCCTTGCACGCGGCCGACCCGGGTTCGAATCCCAGCATCCCATATGGTCCCCTGAGCACCGCCAGGGGTGATTCCTGAGTGCATGAGCCAGGAGTGACCCCTGTGCATCGCCGGGTGTGACCCAAAAAGAAAAAAAAAAAATTAAAAAAATAAAAATGAGTTTACTAAAGAATGTCCTTAGGAGCAAATGCTTGGGGCTTACTCTTGGCTCTGTGCTTAGTGACCCACTTGTGGTGCCAGCGAGTGAACCAGAATCACCTACGTGCAGGGCAAGCTGCACACCCTTTGGTCCCCTTTGTTCTTGCCTTTTCCCAGGTGGCTTGTGCAGCGAATCGCCTCGGAAGAGAGAGTTAGTGTTTCCCACTGGAGCAAAGGGCAGATTTGCTCGCTGCTTTAGAAAATGAAGACAGTATTCCCTATAAAGTGAAGGGCAGGCATTCTTCCTGCCCATTATGAAAGGTATGGATTCCTTAAATACGGATCTTCTGTGAAATGCTTCCCACGATATGTGTGGGCAGCTAACTGAGCCCCCTGCAGTGCCCTGCCAACTCGGGGGTCTGCAGAGCCCTATCATACTCAGCCACTCATCCTGCGAGCTAAAGCCCCCTGTCTCTCGCTGAAAATTTTTTTTTAATTGAATCACCGTAAGGTACAGTTATAAGCTTTCATGTTTGAGTTTCAGTCATACAGTGATCACACACCCATCCCTCCACCAGTGCACATTCTCCATCACCAGTGTCCCCAGTATACCCTCCCTTCCCACCCTCCCACTGCCTCCATGGCAGACCATTTCCCCCATACTCTATCTCTACTTTGGGGCATTATGGTTTGCAATACAGATACTGAGAGGTTATCATGTTTGGTCCTTTATCTACTTATAGCACACCTCCTATCCCAAACAATTCTTCCAACCATCATTGACTTAGTGATCCCTTCTCTATTCCAGCTGCCTTCTCCCCCAGCTCTTAAGGCAGGCTTCCAACTATGGGGCAGTATTCCTGGCCCTTGTGTCTACTGTCCTTGGGTGTTAATTTCATATTATGTTATCTTATATTCCACAAATGAGTGCAGTCCTTCTATTTCTGTCCCTCTCTTCCTGACTCATTTCACTTAGCATGATACTCTCCATGTTTATCCATTTATAAGCAAATTTCATGACTTCATCTCTCCTAACAGCTGCATAGTATTCCATTGTGTAAATGTACCAAAGTTTCTTTAACCGGTCATCTGTTCTAGAGCACTTGGGTTGTTTTCAGAGTTTGGCTATTGTGAACAGTGCTGCAATGAACATAAAGGTGCAGATGTCATTTCTACTGTGCATTCTTGCACCCTCTGGATGTATTCCCAGAAGTGGTATTTCGGGATCGTAGGAAAGTCTGGCTGGAAATCTTGTGTCGCCTGCTAGCATCCAGGAAACTTGCCATCTTCCAAGTAGTGTGAGTCTCTTCACTGCTTGAGCTCACCCTTTCCCGGTAATCATGACACAGGTCTCTGGCTACCAGCCTGCCCCTTTCTCTGAACCTCTTTCCCTCATGGGGTGAGACCCTTCTAAAACATAGACACTCAAGTGAAAGCTTCTACAATGTTCTGGCCTCACAGATGGGATACTCTCTCCCTCAGCACCTCATGTATGTGCTCCCTCAGCTCATGAGGAGGAGGTGTCTATTTGTCCTCTTTCCTCTGACGATAAACTTTCCATCTGTGGAAGATTTCTCTCCCCTGGTGGAGATGTTAGGACAGACATCATCCCTTTTGTTGAGTCAATCCCCATTCTCCTGTACCCGCTTTGGACTCTTTGCTTTGAGTTTTGAAAGCTCTTGGGTTTTACCTTTCTAAAAAGCAAACAAGCAAACAACAGAACACAACCAAACATCAACCATTTTTCTTCAGATTCATTCCCTTCACACTCCGGGCCCACAGCGATGGGTTCTATGGCCAAGTTTCTCTGACAAAGTTTGGAGCGGGTAGGGCGTTTGCCTTGTACATGGTCCACCCAGATTCGATCCCCGACATCCCATATGGTCCCCTGAGCATCGCTGGATGTGACCCAAAGAGAAAAAAAAAATTCTCCCTGACAGTTCTTTAAATTCTGCCCCTTGGTCTCCACTCTTTGTCTGCTGTAATCTACTCCAATTTCATTTTCAAACTGATTTTTCCACTGAAATAATTTTCCTCTGGACCTTCACTGAGCTCCAATACACATTTTATTCACCTTACTTTATTCCTATCTTCTCTGTCAGGAAACTAGTAGTTATTGGCTATGCTGTTTTCATCTGGAGGTCTTGGAGACCCTTGAAATTCATCATCTTCTCCAGCAAAAATAAACCTAATTCTACCATGGCTTAGTAATTGACTCTACAGTGTACCTATTTTGTCCAAAATAACTTCTTTCCTTCTTTTTCAGTATACTCCCCCTCCAATTTAGTTAATCTTCCCATGTACATTTCAAATACTTCTTGAATATGTCATGTCTATCTTGATGACTGAGTCCTTCCAGAGTCCAAATCAGCTCCTGCCCGAATTACTGAACAAACCTCTAATTAGTTTCCCTCCTTTTCATTTTCCATCACTTTAATCTCTTCTCTAGACTGCACCCGCCATGATTACGACTTAAAGAAGGGTTATCATCACCAGTCTGTAGCTATAAGCCTTTTCCCCATGCCACAGCAGAGTAAATTCTTTTGAGTGTTTTTTCCTTTCGGAGAGGAAACACAAACTCTCTGTGCGTGCGTTCCTCTGCTTCTCTCACAGCTGCTCCCCTCTTTTCCTTCCAATGTCTTTAATTCCCTTGCTCCAGACCCTTGGTACAGCTCTTCTCCCTGCCTGTGTGTCCCTTCCTCTTCTGGTCTTTCCCCCTTTGCCTGGCTACCTCCTACTCAGCTTAGAGTTCTCCAGTTTTTATTCACCTTCCCCCAAAACTCTCCCATACCACGTTGAGATTTTTCCATGCACTCAGTATTTCCCTGTGATTACTTGTCTGTTCTCCTTTTAAAAGCTGAAGCATCCACTGTGTATTTCTCATCCCCACTGTTCCCCCATACCTACCAGTATAGGGGTCTTGGAATCCCAACCGTAGGTGGCTGTTGAATTTATCCATGACAGATTGAAATCCCAAAAAGCAGTAAGTTTATATCTAATAAGATAATAATAATAATAAATAACTAATAAGAAGTCCCATAAGAATATGAGACCCTTACTTTGATCTAAAAAATGTCACAATATATTGAGAGTAGAGTTACTTTCTCATACAAGTATTGAAAATAAAGAAGGGCAAGGAAGAACTGCATTCTGTAGTGGGTTGTTATGGACCAGGGCATAAATTCATGATAATATTCATATTAATTTGATAAGATTCAGACACTTGGTTTCAGAGGCCAAAAAGTGACTCTATATGGGTAAATAATGCCCTGCAATAGATTAGAAAATTTAGAAAGAATAAAGAAATCCTAAGAAAGCCCCTCCCACAGGCCTCACAGAAACAGAGTCCAGGTAAAAGTTCAAGATGACTGGAATGTGTGTGTTGTCTTTTGGAAGTTTTTCCCTCAGCACCCTCACTGTCTGATACATTGTTAGTACCCAATAAATGTTTAATTAAATGTGTGTCATTGAGACAAGCCAGCTGCCATTCACAGGCTGGCCTTGCTTTCACGGGGTCACCACAGTCTGGGGAGGGAACCTTTGCTTTGCAGGTCCAGAAACCCCGTCGTTAAACCCCTAGGTGGTTGTCCTCTGGGAGGCTGGTGTAGCTGGATAAAGGTATCTGCAGAAAGGCTACCTGGCCAGCAGTGTTGTAATTCAGAGTTCTGTGGCTAGCCCTGACTCAGTCTAGAGAGAAATAACTGGGGGTTTTCAGCCACGGGTATTGTCCACCCCAGATGTGTGATGTCTTTACTGCTGTGCACTGGGCCCGGAAACAGGTCAGAGTGATGGTCTGCGCTGCTTGGGCATCTCCCCCTGGAGGGAGCTATGCACACACCGAGAAACGTCCGACTTTCAGACTCTAAGAAACTTGCTGTGTGAAGATTGGGTTTTAGGGAGGAAGAAAAGGCAGGGGAGGGGAAGGAAGGGGGTGACCCGCCAGTCAGCCACCACGCGCTCTCCTGCTGCCCTTCCCTAGATCCCAGTTCCTCTTTCTTCTGGAAAGTTTACTGTGTCTTGACACCCCAGTTCATCAGGACACATCCTCAGGGGTCATGCACTCTGACCTCCTTGTTTAAATGTAAGTCCTCTCACTTTGGAAGATAATACTACATATGACACAGGTGAAAGTGTCAGGAACTGGGATTTTTAATTGACATCAATTTTCCTTTTTGACTCTAAAGGGATCTTTGGCTTGGTGTGAGTACAAGATTCATACTAAAGGAATTGTCAAAGTGTAATTTTGACAAGAGCTAAAAGCATATCTGTAGAATGGACAGGTGTCAGACATGTATGGACTGACTCATGAAGGAAACAGCGGGAAGGGAAACTTGGTTTGAAAAAGATCATACAAATGGAGATTATAATTTGTCAAGCAAGCAGGCCGAAGTTACTTGCAAATCTGGCTAATTACCTAATGAATAATAGAACCAATAGCTGCTGTGACTGATTTTTCACTAGTCAGAAAGAGTTTTGTCCCCACTAGACAAAATGTTGTAAACAGACATACAGTTTTACAGCTTGGGCACAACCAGTAGTATATGGAAGTCAAACCAAGGTGTATCCCTCTGGACTGCTGGGTAGTTCACGAACTGACCTGTTCTCCAAAGCTCTTGAACGACTGAACTCCTGTTTGAACAAGCTGTTCCACACTGGGTACATTTTTATTCACTTGCCTCTTCTGCTGTGGACTCTGGCTTTATGGTGGGGTAGTGTGTGGAAGGGAAAACTCAGAACCCCCTCGCCCCCAAGAGGGAGCAGGGACCCACCCCCACACGGTCCCCCACTCTCAGCCTGGAGACTCCTTATGTGGGGACAGCTTGCTCACTCCTGTTTCCTCTGAAAACGTTCCCCAGGGAACAGGTATTCACTCCATACAAACTCTTCCACTTCCAAGGCCTTCACCAGGAAGGCGAGTCACCCAGTTGGTGGGGCTTGGGTCTGGGGAAGAGGGTGGTGGGGATGGTGGGAGTGAGTGTAAAGAAGACCTTGCCCACTGCAGAAAAGCCAGGGCCAGGCCGGCCTATGCCAACATCCGTGGCTTCCCCAGCGGCGGGCAGCCAGGACAGTGTCATGTGACTGCTGCAAAGGCGGGAGAGGTCCAGATCATACTGCAGGTGAGGACTGAGCCTCCTCAGAAAACCCAGGATTCATCATCATCATCATCATCATCATCATCATCATCTTCATCCCGTTGATCATCGATTTTCTCGAGCAGTCTCAGTAACATCTCCATTTGTCCTAGCCCTGAGATTTTAGCAGCCTCTCTTTACTCGTCCTTCCCAATGGTGCCGCATTGGAGGCTCTTTCAGGGTCAGGGGAATGAGATCCATCATTGTTACTGTTTTTGGCATATGAATACGCCACAGGGAGTTTGCCAGGCTCTCCCAGGCTCTCTCTTGGTAGCTTGCCAGGTTCTCCGAGAGAGAGAACTAGGCTATAAGATGTCGGGAGCTTGGTTTTATAGTCTCTGGATGTTGGCTATTGATGGGATTACACAGACCAGGGGCAGTTTCTGGGTGTGACTGCCTAGCTACTGGAAAATGGGGGATCTGGGCAGAAGAGGCCCAGTCCCAATCCCAGCAGGCTTGGAGATCTCAGCCCCAGGTCCCGCACACCTGGGTTCTTCTGCCAGTTCCTTCATGCATGAGGCTCGTCTGAACATGTGGAGAGGGGTCTTGAGCATGGCTGTGGCTGGGTTCCGGAGGTCTTTGGCTGCCGGGGCTCTGCTCAGGTCGGGAGGGAAACTCAACCCACGCCCTCCAAGGGGCCCCAGTGAAGACAGCCAGGCACGGGGGCAAGAGACTCTGCAGGTTTCATCAATGAGAGAAAATTCAATACTTAACTTTTGCCTTTTAGTTAAGAAAACAATCATTCAGGGGCTGGAGCAGTAGTACATTGGGTAGGGCATTTGCCTTGCACACAGCCAACCCAGGCTCAATCCCCAGCATCCCATATGGTCCCCCTGAGCCAATCAGGAGTGATTCCTGAGCACAGAGCCAGGAGTTAACCTTGAGCACTGCTGGGTGCGTCCTCCCACCCCCCCCCCACACACACACACCCAAAATCAAACCATTTGCTTGGGGCTGGAGAGATAGTACAGCAGTTAAGACATTTGCCTTGTACATGGTAAACCCAGGTTCCATCATTCCTGGCATGAAGATAATTCCCCAGCACTGCCAGGAGTGATCCCTGAGCTCAGAGCCGGGAGTTAAACCTGAACGTTGCCAGGTATGAACCCCCCCCCTCACACACACACAAACACACACACACACCTCCCCCAAAAAGGAAAGAAAATAAGAAATCAAATTTGGACTGTGGTGAAGGGTTATAGATCCCCTGTGGTGCTCTCAAACCAGCGCTTCATCAATAGAAAGGAAAGAGAAGCCGGGCAGAGCGAAGCGTCCTTTCCAAAACTTAGTTCAGGACGTGGGTTTGTTGGAGGCTTGAGAAGTCAGTGCTGGTGTCTGTATGAGTCCAGTGGCTTCTGCGGAAAAGCACTAAAGACCATTTTCTATTTAAAAGAGGGGAAAAGATAACTTCGTAAGTCACAGTGCTTTAACTTTGAAAAGTAGAAAAAAAAATAGATAGTTTACTCCAGTGTTGCCTTTTCCCTAAGTCCTTTTGTTGAAAGTGGCGTAGTCACAGTTTTGCTGGTATTTGAAAGTTTCTTGGTTCGTATTTTGATGCAACTAAATCTCAGGGCCTCTGATTTAGCACCTTCCCCCCCCCCCCCACCACCGCTCTTCCCTAAGTCATTGAAATATATTCACCCAGTCGTTCACATCAGAGGTGTAAATGGATTTTTTGAAGGGTTTTTATAGGACAATCAAAGACCATCACTTTGTGGCTTGACTTTCAGGTACTGCCGTCAGATGTTCTCCCTGCGTCTCACGGCTGTGTTGACCTTGACTTGGCCAGGAGGGCATCACCGCCACATCCCCCCACCCCGCCACCCCCCGTGGTAGAACTTCTATGCAGAGCCTCATTGCTTTTGCTCATTTCCTTAGGATTTACTCAGAGAGAGAGAGAGAGAGAGAGAGAGAGAGAGAGAGAGAGAAAGGGAAACGCTCTGAGCCCCCTGTGTGCCGGAGAACCATCACCTGCTTGTTTGACTTGCCACTTTCCGGGGGTCACGGCTGTTCCTATTTATGTGTTCAGTTCGCCCTTTCTAGAAAAGATCCTTGCAAGCACCTAACTTAAAAAGAGAATTCGCCTTGTCCCAGAGAAGCCTTAATCCTCTGTCTGTTTTGTGTCATCCAAATGCCGTCCTGAGTCTGAAGCCCTACCCGGGTCTGCTCTTTAAGATACAGCCAATGGGAAGAGCTGAAGATGGTGGCGACTTTTCTTTCGGGATCCGGGAGCTGAGCACTGGAGTCAGGGAACGAGAGTTGGATTCTTGGCACATGTTTGCTTCATTTTTCACCCAGCCGTGGTTCTCCTCCCCGGGTTGGGGGGCACCTCCTCGCAGGGTTTTGTGAGTGTGACCTGGCATCCACAGCGGCTTAGCTCATCATCCAGTCGAAGATAAATGCTCCCAGGATATTGGCTGTTACTTCTCAAATAACCACTGGCGTGGCCTCCCCAAAGCTTACGTGGGGCGCTATGCTCAGGACATGCCCTGCCACTGCCGCGTTCCCTGATGTACCTGAAAACCAGACTTCAGCAGCCTATGACGATCTGTTCTTAGCTAATGCAAACAGATAAGGAAATTTCGCGAATCCGAGTTAGAAATTCAAGTTCTGATGTGTATGAATTGGTTACTCTGTTGGGAACACATATCCTAAGACTTGGAAAAAATAAAATAACACCCAAGTGTGTCGGTAACTATCTGCTGGAGCCAGCTGGGCTGTGGGTCTCCAGCTGATTCGGGCGCTTTGCCTTTGAGAATGAAGGGGTTCGCCGAATGACAGGCTTACAGCAACTGGTCCCTGCGTGTGGCGAACAGAGCAGGGTAGAAAGCCACACGGGCTGCTGAATCGACGGCCCAGGGACCAGCGGCAGTGAGGAGCCAATTCGCTCTGTCCAGCCTGGGAGTTGGACAAGGCAGGCTTGAGCCCAGGTTTTCCCTCTTCATTTGCTGTGTGACTTTGGGCCAGCTGCCTGACTTTGCTAAATTCCTTTTTTTTTTTTTTCCCTACAGAATGGGGCCTGTATGTAGCCTGACTCCTTCCATAAGGGAAAGTCAGACTTTACAAATGTGTGTGGAAGTGCTAACGCAGAATATTATTCATAAATTTTGTTTGTTTGGTGGGGGGCATGGTCGGTGGTACTCAGGGCTTACTTCTGACCCTGTGCTCAGAGAGCACTCCTGGCAGTACTCAGGGGGCTACAGGGGGTGCTGGGAATTGAGCCTGGATCAGCAGTGTGCAAGGCATGCACCGGGCCCCTGTACTGTTGGTTGCAAAGGAAATTACGTTGAGCCCCAGAAAGAACGTGGTCCTCATGTTCACTCCTCTGACATAGAACAAGTGTCTCCAGGGGGTGACCGTGCTCAGCCTTCTTCCCGCGTGAACACGCTTATCCTACCGCTGTTGCAGGTGAGAGATTCCTTCCCGGGCCACACCTAGGAGGATGTAGTTACTGTCACGACAGAAAGACTTCCGTATAACAGTAACGGAGGGATCCCAGTGAAGCTCGATCCTGGGCATCCTATAGCCTCCACCTGTCTGTCTGTCGGTCTGTCTCCGTACCCACTTAGCAATTTTAAAGTCCCAAGTCAAATTCGTGAACAAAAATATGAAAGGCTTCCCCCCCCCACCTTGTCTACATGGCGATGAAGTGTTGAGATAGATAGATAGTTAGAGAGAGAGAGAGAGAGAGAGAGAGAGAGAGAGAGAGAGAGAGAGAGAGAGAGAGAGAGAGAGAGAAGGCGGGCGCTGAGAGGGATGAATCATCAGCTGCTGACCGACATCTGAGACGTCAGCCCAGTCCCCAACTCCAGCACCTGACTTTCAAGATTTACCTTCCCGAAACCTGAGAGCTTGTACCAAGCCCCGGCGAACAACAGCCTCAAACTGTTCCCTGTCATGGAAGAAAACAAATCTTTTGCCCCTTCCTGCCTCGGGGAGGCAGAGGGACCACCGTGGCCCAGTGTGGCTGAATTAGATGAAAGACTCGCCTCGCTCCACGGAGACACGGAGTCTAATCAAGTGAAATGAGTTTGCGATCCCAGCTCATTTCCTGGGGGACATCAGCTCACATTACAAAACCGCGACATCTCATTCATCACCCCTGACGTAGTCTTTGCTCGGGAGAGCACCCCGACGGGGACTCAAGCACCTGTCTTTCCTTGAAAGGGGGCACTTTATCCAACTTAGAGTTGAAAGCCTAGGAGGGAGAAGGCGGGCCTGTCGCCCCCGAGGGAGACGGCGGCAGCGTGGGAGGGATCAGAAGGGATGAGTTTTGGGGAGATGGGGGGGCACTTGCAAATGATGTCAGGGGGGTTGGAACGTGATAGGGAGAGCTGAGATGGGGGTCCCCTCTGCTGTACCTCCTCCATTTGAGGAAACGGCAGTGGGAAGGGGAAGGTGTTCTGTGACTCAGTGTAACTGGCCCAGGGTGGCTGGAACAGCAGCCCCGCCCGCCAGGAGTGACTCCTGAGCACAGATCCCGGAGTCGGCCCTGATCACCACGGGGTGTGGCCCCACCGTGAAACCTGAATAAAAATGGCAAAGAAGCTGCAGCTGCTTTCCGGGCTAATAAATGACCCTCGTCTCTCTTGTTTCTTCCAGGGCATCGTGATAACGCCGCTGCTCCTGCTGCTTTTTGTGAGTATCTATCTCGATGTTGTCTTTAATACCATTTATGGAAAGTCACCTGCGACCTCTGGAAAAGGTCACGGAGAGGTCAACATTAAAACGTGGCGGCTTTGGCACCACTTTATAACCCTTTCCTCACACGGTTGTCCCCTTGAGCTATCCTGGGGGACAGCACGTAGACACAAAGAGTCCCTAGTATGGGGTGCAAGGATGGATCCCATCAGGACCCAGGTTTGTAGAGGCCTCGGACTCCTCATGAAATCATCGACTCTTTCAGATTCGTGATCTGTGGTCCCAGAGGCTCCGCCCTTTCTTCTCTCCTTATCAAACAAAACGAGAATGCGGTTGCTAGTCCCCCCAGTGTTTTCTAGAACACCTTGGGCCAGGCGCCCCGAGGAAGATTGGATTCCAAGAACAGTCTTGAGAATTAACTGGCTTCATCTCTGCTTAGTAGACAGTCTTGATTTTCATTTTTTCCCTGTGTGTAGTGGGAGGCAATGACTCCTACCCCGGTCTGTCTCCCGAGGTTCTGAATTCCATCTGGGGTGCTGGCTCCGTCCTAGAGCGCGATCCTTGCATGTGTGAGGCCTTGGGTTCAGTCCCCGACACTGCAAGAAGTGTCTCCCTCTTTCTCGCTCATGTACACACTCACCACAACACAGAGAAATAAAAGGAACAAGCTACCGCTTAACTAAACCAAAATTGTTCTGAAAATAAGAAATGCTAATTAGCTGTCTTCCTTTGGCACAAAGGCATATGAGAAATTAGATGAAAGATTATATAATAGAAATTAATGTTATCTCATGCTGAGAAAAGCATATGTAATCATGAATGATACCTAAAATATTTTATGAACTGTGCATTTTTCATACGCATCTCCCCATTATAAATCACTCCAGTTATCACTGCAGTGTAGGAAGGATATGTTTCTGGGAGTGAAATGTAGCTGTTTGACTAGCACTATTTGTCACTGAGCTAAAACTATGGGGAAATTTTATTTAATTATAATGTAATTACCCAAGTTGGAATTCAATTAGAGTAATAGGGTGAGGGACGGGTCCTCTTCCTCCAAGCTGGAGAGGAAGTGGAGAGGGAGTGATTCGCTACTCAACAGTTGGGTTCTGCATCTTTCATGAAAGGCATCATCTCCAGGTAATCACAAGCGTTCCCATCGTTCCTCAATGGCCAGCTGCATTCTGGGAAACTAAGAGCAACCAAGTCGCCTCCCTCAGCACAACCAGCCTCACTAACCTGGACTCCACCCAGTCCGAGTTTGAAACGAATGAATATCGATGTGTATTCACTTGGGGAGAAAATACTTGGCATGAACCTCACTGCTCACCCAGTTTAGAGCTGGCATCATCCTTGTGAATTTTGCAGACCTGGGATCACAATTCCCCAAGAGCTGCCCGGAATGGGCCCCGGAAGGTAGACTGACTGATCAGACGCTTCCGACCCTCGCCGTGGGTCAGAAGAGTCGGCTAGAGCCTGGCAGCTACTAGGTGAACCGCCAATGGCTTTGTTGCCGAGGTTTGCCTAGTGCAGAGGAATGTAACATATCTCTGTGTGGTTTTCTCTCTCTCTCCCTCCCTCTCTCTGTCTCTCCCTCTTTCTCTGTGTCTTTCTCTCTGTTCCTCTCTCTGTTTCTGACTCTCTGTCTCTCTCTGTCTCTCTCTGACTCTCTCTGTATGTCTCTCTCTCTCTCTCTCTCTCTCTCTCTCTCTCTCTCTCTCTCTCTCTCTCTCTCTCTCTTCCTCCCTCTCTCCCTCTCTCTCTGGATCATCTAGGCCACCTGGAGATGCTCAGGAGTGACCCCTGACAGTACATGGGGGACCATTTGTTCTGGGAATCAAATGGGTTGGTAAGACATGAGGCAGACGCCTTAGCTCCTGCCCTGTCTCCCTGGCCCCAGAATGGGATCTCTTACTCCTGTGACCTTTGGGGGCAGAAGACACAGACCGAACCAGGGGACTCAGACTGGGGTGGCACTTGAAGTGACTGAGTGCCTGGGCCCTGCTGAGTCTTTTCTTCCATCGCTTACCCTCTTCATGCCATCACACCTTCCCAGCTCGTTCATAGTATGGCACCACCCTGTGTGATACTTTTTTCTGACTCTTGAAATTATGAGTGAGTTTGTCCATGTTGTCAAGTTTGGAGCTGCACTGGGGAGTGCCTTCCAGAAAATCCAGAATATTTAACTGGGGCAGAACTGGGTGTGGCTGCCTGGGCTTCCAGACGTACAGGGAGGTGGAGGGAGATTGCCCATCCCGCCTCTGAGTTTTCAACCCTCCCCTCACCCCCGCAATTTAAAAACCCATGTACCTGGAATTTGGGGCAGGTTGGGTTCTCTGGAGCTCAGTCCTGAGGTGGGGGCACAGTAGTGGCGTTGGGGCCGGGATGCGGCTGCCGGGGCTTTGGCAGGGCGGGAGCTCACCTGTCCCCCTACGAGATCACCCTGGAGGTCTCAGCTGGGGACCCATATGGAATAACTTTTTGTGGCTAGTTGATCTCTTTTGAGATGTATTTAGGAGCCTCTGAGACAGGGCTGGTAGGTGAGCCTACATGGCAGCGCCAGGGGTCTAGAATCATATTGAACAAGATGTGTTCCCTTTGGAGTGGCCAGGCAGATGTGTTTTATTTGGGTTTTTTGGCCACACCCAGTAGTGCTCAGAGCTTACTCCTGGCTCTGTGCTCAGGGGAACAGATGAGGTGTTAGGGTTCAAACCCAGGTTGGCCAAGAGTCAAACTTTCTTGAATCTAACTCAGCATCTCCCCACATATGTGTGGGTGGAAACTGATGACCTGAATCCAACTGAGCCACACAATCCTACCACCTGCCCCTAAGTCATCTCTCTCTCCTCTCTCTCTCTCTCTCTCTCTCTCTCTCTCTCTCTCTCTCTCTCTTTCACACCTTCTCTTCTCTCAGACCTCAAGAACCTTCCTTCTTTTTTTATTTCCCTTTCAACTAGACAGAATAGAAATTAGTAACAATCATTGAAGGCTCACAAGGTCCGTCTGCCTGTCTCCCCCTTTGCCTTTCCTCAGTGTTCATTGATATGCTGTCTCGGAAGGGTCCATCCACTCAGGCCGTCCCCCATGGCCTAGTTAGCTCACAGTGTCGTTCATACCAACTTTCCTTTCTCCTGTACTGTCACACCTTCCAAGGCTGTGGGGTCACTTCTACAAGTACATGCACACTCTGTGATCCTCGGCATCTTCCTGTGAAATCCCACCTACTCCTGCCGGCTCTCCACATCTTTGCACTCTTCTCTCCTCTCTCTCTCCTCTCTCTTCCTCTGTCTCTCATAGCAAAGATTCCTCAAGAAAAACTCTGTAGCAGGGCTGGAGCAATAGCACAGCGGGTAGGGCATTTGCCTTGCACGCGGCCGACCCGGGTTCGATTCCCAGCATCCCATATGGTCCCCCGAGCACTGCCAGAAGTAATTCCTGAGTTCATGAGCCAGGAGTAACCCCTGTGCATTGCTGGGTGTGACCCAAAAAGCAAAAAAAAAAAAAAAAATCTGTAGCAAAGAGTTCTCGTTCATCCAGTAATATTGTGGTTCTATGGGCCAAGCACTTCCCTGAGGCCCACGGTTATTGCAGTGAGCAAAACAGCTCTCTTTGTTTTGATGGAGATTGTATGCTAGTGGAAAGAAATATCCAACAAATATATAACAATTCAGGTGCCAGATAGGTGACTGTGCTACATGGCTGGCACACTATGGGGAAACCGAGGAAGGGGAATTAGAAGTGCCAGAGGGACTGGAGAGAGAGTACAGTGGGCAAGGTGCTTGCCTTGCAGGTGGCTGGCCTAGGTTCAATCACTAGCATCCCACATGGTCCCCGAGCACTTGAAGGAACGATCCCTGAGTACAGGAACAAGCCCCAAGCACTGCCAGTAAGCCCTGAGCACAGCTGGGGGGCATGCCCCCTCCCCAAGTTACTTTTCCCCCATTATTATTAGAAAGGGCATCAGTTCTTTTTCTCAGAATATAAACGCCTGTTTTGCACTGTGACCCAAAAACCAAACAGATAAACAAACATGTCAGACTGGGTTGGGGCGGCTGTTCAGCTAGGCTGGACTCACATCTGAGCAGCACTGTGCAGGGAGCACCTGCCCCTGTGGACCCTCCTTAACCTTCACTGCCTCCACTTTTACACCCACAAAAGGAGAAAGACCCCAAATGAGTTCATGTATGTGGAAGCGTGCGCACACACACAGTAATCTGAAAAGAATGACAGAGCTACTAGTTCTTTCCACTTGACCCTTGATCACGATCACGATCATGAAATCCTGTTATCACCGATTTCTCGGGCGGGCTCAGTAACATCTCATTTCATCCTTTCCCTGAGATCTTAGGAGTCTATCTTGACTCAGCCCTCCTAACGATGTTGCACTGGGGGCTCTTCAGGGTCAGGGGAATGGGATCCAGCTTATTACTGGATTTTGCATATGAATACACCATGGGAAGCTTGCAAGGCTGTCCCATGTGGGCAGGAAACTCTCAGAAGATTGCCAGTTTCTCCCAGAGGGAGAAGGAGAAGTAGGCTAAAGATATTGTGCGGCCGCGCACTTGAGAGTTTGCTTTTAAGTCTCTCTCTGGATGTTGGCTATTGATGGGATTACACGCACCTGGGTACCTCTGCCTGTACCTTCATGCATGAAGCCTGTTTGAACGTGTGGAGAGAGGCCTCCAGCATGGCTGTAGCTAGGTTCCGGTGGTCTTCGGCCACCGGGAGCTCTGCTTGGGGTGGGTAGGGAAGCTGGAGCCCATCCCCTCCGAGGGCCCCGGGGAAGACCCTTGATAAGGAAAATAATCCCAGAAAGGATGCAAGATAATACAAAAGCACGTACCTGAGATGTAGCTTGAGCCCAACCCGTCCACACCTTCCAGTGAGCTGACTCTTAAGGCCATAGGATTCTAGAATCATCTAGCATCACTGCAATCTAGAATCTTAGTAGTTTTGTGTGCAAAGAACATCTGTGTTCGCCATGGCTGCTGGTGCGGGCCAGGGAACTTTTCATGAAAATCACCATTCCTTCTAGAACACGGAGAGCTTTCCCAGCCAGCCCTGCGTCTCCCAGCTAGCATGTTCCGCTGCTCCTGAATGGTGGAGCGGTGACCGTCCTTTGTGATGCGGGCAGTGACCAGGCAGCAGCCCCCTGGGGTCCCTGCCAGTGGCATAAACTTCTTGCTCTGCTTCAAGACCTGCACCTGAAAACCATTACTTAGAATTCCCAATCTATTTCCTTGGGAAACAGTGTCAGAGGTGTAAGCGTCCACTAGATGGAACAGCATGAATGGCATCAGAAGGAGGGGACTACAGAAGCCAGGGAGGAAGGAATTCTTGGAATGGCTTAAGTGACAAATAAATGCTTCAAAGGTTAGGACTCCGGGGCTGGAGTGATAGCACAGCGGGGAGGGCGTTTGCCTTGCATGCAGCCAACCCGGGTTCGATTCCCAGCATCCCATATGGTCCCCTGAGCACTGCCAGGAGTAATTCCTGAGTGCAGATGCACAGGAGTAACCCCTGTGCATCGCTGGGTGTGACCCAAAAAGAAAAAAAAAAGAAAGGTTAGGACTCAGCCTGACCCCAAAATCTCACCTTGCCTTTGCTATGAAAAATGATTCACTTTGGGCAGAGTGAATAGAGTGGGGAGGGTGCTTGTCTTGCTCACAGCCAGCCCAGTTTCCATCCCTGGCCTCCCAGATGTCCCCTGAGCCCAGCGGGAGAGATTCCCGACCACGAGCCAGGAGTATGCCCTGCGCACAGCGCGGGGATGGTGTCCCGCCATCATGATTAGACAGAGCATCTGTTCCTGGACTCAGTATCTCAGTGTTTTGCACGATGAATGCTAGAAAGATCAATCTGGCCTTGATTCTTCCCACAAAAAAAGTGATGATTTCATAGAAAAAGTAGAACCCAGGCAGAAATCATCCAAATCCAAGGTACCAAGTAAAAGCACTACCAGAATCATAATATGACAGACACGATCACTAAAGTAGGCAGCATTTCGAGAGAAGCGCTCTGCAGTGAGTCTTAGCTGCAGACAGAGGAGGTAGCAGGGATGGGCCAGTGTGGCTTCTCGGGAGTTCTGCTGACTCGGGACTTTCCCCACCTGTGCGGCCCCGGTTCCCTGGGACGTCCCAAAGCTCCGAGAGAACTTGCCTCTCTTACGTCTCCTCTGACATGGCTCCCGACGCCGTGCTCTGTGCTGTTATTATAGTCATTACTCAGCCGCAAATCACAGAGCAGCCTGAGGGCCCGAGCGTCTGAAACTCAAGGGTGGGCGAGGCGGGGACACTGCGGAAGTCGGGCGCTGAGCTGGGGCGAGGTCCCACTGCGGCAGCTGTTCCCACAGACCTGTTCCCTCAGGGGCCCTCGCAGCCCTGGCCCACCTCCTACCCAAACTCCATCCCCCTCAGGAGAGGAAGGAAAGAAAACAATCCCTGGAGAGACGCTGAGAGTTAAGTCAAACCAAACCACGAATCTGTGTTAAAATCGTGACAGCAGACCAGGCTGCTCTGGTGCCATTGCGCCCCCCCCCCCCCACCCGCCACCCCGCCCCTACAACGCCTTGGCAGCCACAGATACACGTTCACTGCTCTTGTCACTGGTCAAGCCCCTCATGTGTCGGACACAGACTGGGCTCGGCCAGGAAAGGCCTGAAGGCCTTCAGTCTCGGCCTCCGAATTCCTAGATCAGACCGTCGGACCGTCTTCTACTCGAGCTGGTCACGTCAGTATCTGAGGGTATTTGGTTTAGAAACTGCACCTTGGGGTCCGAGTGGTAGTGCAGTGGTGAGGGGGTTTGCCTTGCACATCGCCGCACCTGGTTTGCTCCCAGTCATCCTGCATGCTCCACAGAGCACCACCAGGAGTAATCTCTGAGTGCAGAGCCAGGAGTTACCCCTGAGCATTGCTAGGTGTGCCCCAAAAACAAACCCCCTAAAAGTACGCACATAAGCTTGCCCGGTCAGTAGCATGAAGGCCTCCCTTATCAGTGAGCTCACCGTCGTGTGATTTCATAGGACTTTACTTCTTTCGAAAACTGCTCGAGCAGCTCTTTCTGGGGCCTTGAGTTCTTCAGCCACACGTACACACACATCTGTACACACAGACACGGAAACACATGTGGACACGCGTGTGCATGCAGCCTCAGGCTCGGAACATTCCTGGGGTTTGTCTCTCCTGTTCGTCACCATCTGGGCAATGACTGTCCAGTCCCTGGGCTGGGATTCTTGCCCCGCTGTGAGGAGGAGGAAGGGGGAGAGGGCGGACCCTCCTGACCCTTCAGCGGCCGGGGTCACCTGCCCTCGAGGCCACCGTGATAAACACCCTCCACCTCGTGACACCGATGACCCCGAGAGGTCAGCTCCGCTCTGCCCTGGGCCTTCGCAGGCGTGCCTGGACAGGGCAGTGCCCAGGGTGGGCCGGGCTAGGGCCTCCCCGCCCCCTGGCTTCCTCCACAGCTCCAGCCCTGAGGTGCTGCTGCTGCAGACAGGGCCCCCAGAGTCACACGCCTGCCTGTCCCCACGGCTAGAGCACTCTGTGGAGGAGCCTCAGCTCTGCCCTACTTCCGGGCCAGCTCAGCAACCGCACGGCAGCCCCGCACTCAGGACCGAGCCCAACTGGGACCCCCATGCCGGAGTCCCCTCCCCCAGCCTGCCCTGCCTGGAAACCTCTCCTCTTTGGGCTGCAGAAGGGCAGTTTCTCCTCCAGCCGGGCACCTTTCCCTAAGCAGCCGGTGTGGTGTCAGCAGCCAAAGCTTTACCGTCGCACGTAGTTGCTGTGGGTTATTGCGAGATCGTCTTGTGCGGTATGTTTTAATTTAGTATGTGACAAACTGAGTGGTTTCAATCTCAAAAATCACCGCAAGTCTATTGTGTGTTCCTCTCAAAAAGGAAAGGGGCCAAAGAGAGAGAGAGCACAGGGGATAGGACCTTGCACACGGCTAACTGGGCTTCGATCCTCGACATCCCGTATGGCCCCCCAAGCAGTGGCATGAGTGATTCCTGAGCACAGAGCCAGGAGTTAGACCTGAACACTGCAAGGAAGGAAGGAAGGAAGGGAGGGAGGGAGGAAGGAAGGTAGGAGGGAGGGAGGGAGGGAGGGAGGGAGGGAGGGAGGGAGGGAGGGAGGGAGGGAGGGAGGGAGGGAGGAAGGGAGGGAGGGAGGGAGAGACTGCACCTAGATATAAAATCTATCATTCCCTTTACCTGGTGTCCATCTGTCTGTGCCGACCTGGCTTACTCTGAGGCATCGGCCAGTCTTACATGTGATAAACATCCTAGTTCCTTGTCCACTGAGCCTGCCCACTGGGCTACGTGGAGCTCATGGCCTTGGTACATGACAGCCAGGTGAGACAAAGACCAAGCCGAGGATTCGGGGGAGAAGTCGCAGGCTCACAGGGTTTGGAGGGTGGGGGCCTGGGGACAGACAGCTCCTGCCCAGCAGTGTATGTCTTTCGTGGAAGGAGGGGACCCCCAGACCCACTGCTTGCTTCCTTCTCGGCCTTCCTCAGGGCAGGACTCTGGGGGTGAGGATGGGGGAGGAAGTCCTTGGGAAAGAGGCGTATCATCCTGCTGCCATTCTGCAGTCTAAACTGTAAATATCTGTTCTTATTTGCTTCCAACGTGGTGCAAATGAAAGCAAAGACCAGTTATCAAGGGTGAATTATTTAATACAATAATGTTTTAATAGCTGAGAAGAGACAAAAATAGTGGAGATGCCTGTGGCTAATGGATTTCCCTGGTAGGAGATAAAAGGCTGATTACACAGCAGAGCAAGTGAAGACCTGGTGCATTAATGACAATTTACAGGTCAGCTCACTTACAGGAGTGATTTAAAACGCACCATCTGTTTTCTCACTGCAAGCTGATAACTATGATTGTGCCGACAGTCCATGCCTCTTCATCAGGAATTGTTACTCAGGTGTCTTTCAGAGTCTTGTTAGTTTAACCCCATAATATTGAACTGGCTGGGGTGCCAGATTCTTTCCCCATCAAAATGGGCCTAAACTGAATGGATTGATAGCTGCCAGTCCTGTAGAGACGGAGGTGCTCATGCCCTAAGGCAGGGGTGTGTGTGTGTGTGTGTGTGTGTGTGTGTGTGTGTGTGTGTGTGTGTGTGTGTTGTATTAACTCCCTTCCAGTACACTTACCCGGGTGAAGAGATTTCCTGCCATCCTTGAAAGAGTTGAGGGGGGAAATTCACTTAAATAATTTCCTGTGTCCTGTGTAGAGCCGATCCACAGTCCCCGCCGAGAAAGCGTCATCGGGCTCTATGGATGAAGGCTGCACCCCTGTTTCCCTCTCTCTCCTGGCATCTGGCTGCCCTGCAGCTCCTTTCAGCCACACACGCGTGCACACTCACTCACACACACACACACACACACACATACATACTCACTCCCTCTCTCGCTCCCCTGATTGAGCTTAGAAGTGGGAGACGCAGCATTGCCCACCCCCCCTTACCCCTCCCCCTCCTCTCCAGCCCCGCCCTCAACAACATGTGGCGGAGAGAAAGGATCACATGCACATAACCGTGCTCGGCCCCCACTGCCTTTTAGGAAGGGTGAGCACTAAAATGGCCTGCCTCGAGATGCTGCCGTGTCACAGTTTCCAGCACGCAGTGCATTGGCCTGGGGCCCGGGTGCTGTCATTGTCCCTGTCGGGGACGCCTCGGCTGATGACCCCTTTGTTGGGTTACAATTTGTGACTCACCTGAAGTTGGAAGAGCCCAGAGCAAGCGCGGTCAAGCCCCTTTTCCTCCCAGTCCTCTAGTCCTTTGTTAATGAAGGTTGGCGTTTGGTGAGTCCCCTGCTATGTCCTGTGGCTCTCGGAGGTGACCCCCACTCGGCCACAGCAGCTCCGAGGAGGAATATGTCAAAGTTCTCATCGTCGCCACCCCATGCCCCGACACCTCTGCCCAGGTGTCCTGAAATCAGGAACTCTGAGCTAGGGACCAGGAAATGGTGTTTGGAGCAGCTGTCTGGATTGTGTCGGATGTGCTGGCGTTTGGGAACCGTTGCCCTCTTGTCAGAGTCTCTCTGCGGGGCGCTGGGGACACAGAGACACGAGCAGGACCGTGTGTGTGACCGCCGGGAGCAGACTCTAGCTGTGAGGTAGACCTGTAAGCAAGGCTGTCTGGGACCCCGGCTGACAGGCCAGACTGCATTTGAGGATTTGGAAATAGTTCCAAGTAATGCCAAAAACCACATCAAGAAGTGGTTCTTGAACTAAGTCTGGGGAAAAGGCTAGAAGCTTCTGATGGAAAAGAGCAGGGACAAGTATTCTCTACAGGGTGTGTGCACATGGCAGTGGACGGAGCGTGCGTCACAGGGTGATGGGTAGAGCGTGCATGCACATGGTGGTGGATGGAGTGTGTGTGCACGTGCATCGAGGGTGACGTGGGCAGTCTGCGTGCACGTGGTGGTGAACGTAGTGTGCACACCCGTGATGGTGCATGGAGGGCGTGTGCACGTTCTGGCGGACAGAGTGTGTGCGGTGACGGGGGGCAGAGTGTGAGGTGTGTGGTGGGGACAGAGCGTGCACGCACATGGTGGTGGACGCAGTGTGTGAGGATGGCGTGTGCCTGCGCGTGGCAGTGGATGCGGTGTGTGTGCACATGGCGATGGATGGGTGGAGCGTGTGTCCATGTGGTGGTGGGCCAAGTTTGCATGCACGGGGCGGTGGAAGGGGGTGTGTGTGCATGTGGTGGTGGATGCAGTGAGCATGCACATGTGGTGGACATGGTGCGTGGACATGTGGAAGTGGACGCAGCACAGACCCTGGCTCCTGAGCATCACCCCGGCGTGGGCGCTTGTGTCCCGTGCCTCGCAGGGAAGGGAAGGCGCTCTCAGTAGGCACCAGGAACTGTTGGAATGACACACACCCACCTCCCAACTCCCACACTCTCCACTGTCACTGAACAACTTCTCCGCATGTTATTAAACCATGTAGTGCACGGTGAATACCCATAGGAGCCATCCTGGAGCACAGAGCCAGGAGTCAGCCCCAGGCACCAGTGGATATAGGCCAAAAGCTAAACAGTCAGTCAGTCGGTATCAAACAAAGCACAGAAACCTAAGGGCTAGACCTAATTGCTAACTGGCAGCCAACCCCAGTTCAATCATGTGACTCCCCCAGACAATGCCAGGAGTGATCTATGAGCACAGAGCCAGCATAAGCCCCAAGTTCCATCTGGTGTGGCCTTAATCCAAAAGGGGAAAAAAAGGAATGGAAAACTAGGGGCCAGAGAGTGCGCACAGGGGTTTAGGTTCTTGCCTTGCATGCAGCTGATCCCAGTTCAACCCCTGCTCCACGTACGGTCCCTGGGACGCCGCCAGGGTTCACTTCCAAGCACTAAACCTCTGAGCACCACAGGTGTGGCCCAAAAACAAAAACAAGAGCAAAGAAAAGCAGCACACACACACACACACACACACACACACACACACACACACACACCTTCACTGAGTTTTCTGCTCTAAAGAATCTTTCTATCAACATGGAAAGTATCATGTTGAGTAAAATGAGTCAGAAAGAGAGGGACAGACATAGAAAGATCGCACTCATTTGTGGAATATAAAGTAACAGAATGGGAGACTAACACCCAAGAATAGTAGAGGTAAGGACCAGAAGGATTACTCGACAGCTTAGAAGCCAGCCTCACATGCTAGGGGAAAAGGCAGCTCAGATAAAGAAGGGACCACCAAGCAAAGGGAGCTAGAAGGGACCACTCAGGATGGGAGATGTGGGCTGAAAATAGACTGTAGGCTCTTAATACCTCAACAACAAACCACAACACCCAAAAGGAGAGAGAGAGCAAAAGTGAATGCCTTGCCGCAGAGGCGGGGTGGGGTGGAGGGGACGGGGGTGGGTGGTGGGAGGGATACTGGGAACATTGGTGGTGGAGAATGGGCACTGGTGGAGGGATGGGTACTCATCATTGTATGACTGAAACGCAAGCATGAAAGTTTATAAGTCTGTAACTGTATCTCATGGTGATTCACTAATAAATTTTTTTAATTTAAAAAAATATTAATTACAAATAAATAAAGAAGTATCTTTCTGCCGAAAGTCTGCCGCAGAAGTGATGGTTCAGCAGGACAGTCTAGAGACCCGTATCTGGGCGGCTGGGTGGACAGTGGGAGGCATGATACTGAGCCTTCGCCCAGAGGTGCCAGAGCATGTTGACATGTGGGCCAAGCGTGGCCGGCTCCCCACTGACATGGGAAGCGCCGGTTTCCTGGCTTCCATCATGCTGCATCCCTCATGCCCGAGCCCTGCCTCCCCCCCTGCTCCCCGTCTTCCCAGGCCTCCACTTTCTTCTGGATGGCAGGGTCTGCCTCACAGCGTCCAGTGCAGCCCCGAGGGGACCCGCACATCTTCACAGGGACCACAGCCACAGGCCCGCCGGCGGGTTCAGAAGAAAGGACTCTGGCCAAACAAGAACCCAGGGCAGGAGGGTTTCCTCCCCTGGCGGCCACTACTGCAGGATCCCCTCACCCCACCCCGCTGCCCCCCTGCCCTTCCCGCCACCGGCTCCTCTGCTCTCTTGATCACACGCTTGGCCTCTGGTCCAAGAGAGTGGCAGGGGAGGGCTGCCCTGGCCAGTGTTCCCAATCAGGAGCATCTGGCATCACAGGATTTTTAGAGGACAAAGGGTCCTTGGGGGTCTTGGGTCACGTGTCCCCGCCCCCGCCCGGGGAATCACTGGCTTCCGGGCAGAGCTTGTGCGATGCTTTGGTATGGCCCGGATGGAGAAAGGGCCGGAGGGAGGCTTTCCCTTTGCTGCTGCTGTGACGTCCGGTGCTCCGTGCGGTGCTCACGGCCTTGACTGCGATGCCCAGTGTGGGATCACGCGAGCTTGGACGCGGTGCCCTGGCCATCTCACCCTCGCTGCCGCGGCTCGGGGAGGAGCCGGTCGGACACCTGCTCTGTGTGGGCTAGAGAGGCAGCTGGTGGGCAGCGCTGGGGCGGGCAGGAAATGAACAGTTCCTCGGCCCGGCAGGGGCTAGTGTGGGATCTTGAGTCCATCTGGTTTCAGACGAGGGGAAAGGGGCAGAAGTTTAGAAAATAACCGGGGAAACTCGTTTGTGTGGGTTTCAGGAATCAGTGAAAACATCCTTTCCTTTCAGCTGTGGGCTTCATTTGTTCTAAGTAGCTGGTTGGTTTTATTTAGCATTCTTAGTCATTGCTACTTGGATATATTTTTGCAAAATTGTCCATACGGGGGGCAGGGGGGGCTGGAGATATAGTACCAGAGGCAGCGACTAAGCCCTCAGCAACCAGCGACTAAATCCTCAGCAACAACCAAAATAGTCCCCTGAGCACCGCCAGGTGTGGCCCCCTCAAAAAAAACCTCCAAAAAATTAAAAATAATCAATGGAGCAATAGCACAGCAGGTAGGGCGTTTGCCTTGCACGCAGCCGACCCGGGTTCCATTCCTCCGTCTCTCTCAGAGAGCCCAGCAAGCTACCAAGAGTATCCCGCCCGCACGGCAGAGCCTGGCAAGCTACCCGAGGCATATTCAATATGTAACAACAAGTTACAAACAGTAACAACAAGTCTCACAATGGAGACGTTACTGGTGCCCGCTTGAGCAGATCAATGAACAATCATGACAGTGCTACATGCTAACTTTAAAAAAAATTTTTTTTCCCATGAGGAATTTCCAAGTTTGAATTCTCTTCAGTGAAAGGGAACTTGAGTCTTGGTCTGCAGTGGGAGACAGAAGTGAAGCCAAGAGCCAGGAGGATCGTTGCTGAGGGTTTAGTCGCTGCAGAAGATGCTCCTGGGGGGTGATGTCTCCGGGACCAGCTGCTGTCAGTCCAGAGAGGTTTGGAAACAGACGGTCTCGGAAAGCTTTAGGAAGGCGACAATTGTTCATGGTTTGGGCTGTGGCGAGTGTGGGACAGTGTATGGAGACACACACGGCTGGTGCTGATGGCTTTCGGATCCTCGTGAAGCTGAGACTGTGATCAGCAGCAAGAAGAGAACCAAATGTGGGAACAGAGAGTGTGTTTTAAAAATCGAACGTGTGTCAAAACATGCCAACTGGGGCTGGAGTGATAGCATAGCGGGTAGGGCATTTGCCTTGCACGCGACCGACCCGGGTTTGAATCCCAGCATCCCATATGGTCCCCTGAGCACCGCCCGGGGTAATTCCTGAGTACAGAGCCAGGAATAGCCCCTGTGCATCACTGGGTGTGACCCAAAAGGCAAAAAAAAAAAAAAAACATACCAACTTAGGAATGGTGTAGTAACATTTTCAAGTCGAAAAGTAGTAGGTATCAGGATTTGCGTTTTCTAGACTCTACAAGAATCCGTTTTAAAGATTCTGAGGCAAATCACGTTTACTTTGAAGGAATAAGGACCTTAGGGTTTTATTTGCATCAATAATAACATCTTGATAATGAAATACTGAGACATATTTGTTTGTTTTAGGTCTCAGCAGGTAGGTAAAATGGAAACTACACAAAGTTGCAGTTGTAGGTGGAGTGTCAAGGAGTCTGAGCATAGAGTGGCCTTACAACTCAGAGCTGAATTTAATAATTAGCAGTTCAACACAATAATACGTCATTCATTTACGCCATTCATTTAAATATCTAAAGACGTTACTGTCTCCTCAGTCTTTGTCTCCAAACATAAGTTACTTTGAAATTACTCAACAGTCTGTTTTTGCCAAATCTAGAACATTGACAGCAACTTGCTTGTCCTTTGTAGCTGCGACTTTGGGGTGCGTGTGAGAGAATTCACTGACAGCGGTGCCTCGCTGCAGATCTGGGCCGTTGACTGAGAACTGTTCTCTCGTTCTTGTTTTACAGCTTGGCTCGTCCTCCTCTGTGCCTTTCACCTCTATCTTCTCTCAGCTTTTCATGACCGTGGTGGTGCCCCTCATCATCGGACAGGTAAGGTCACTAATTCCCTCCGCTCTCTGAGATTGGATTGTACGTTCTTATGTAACGAGAGGGGACAGAAGAGACAGCTGCATGAAAATCCAAGGACGAAAACAAAAGGTTTTATCAGTCCCAAAGTCTTTTTTGTTGTTGTTTTCTTTCTGTCAGCCTGCTTTGTATGAAGCTTTTTAGATGGCCATCTATCTAGAATCCTGATTTTTTTTTAACTTAGTATCTTATTCACAGGTAACTCGCTAGCTCAAAGTCATTTAGTAGATTATTACTTTGTAACTTTCAACAAGCTCTTGGCGTTCCCAACCATTACCAGGAACTAGTGTGTGTCTTTGATTCTTCATAGATGCCTCCAATAGCAGCAGTTATGCTTGTGATTATGTCTTTGATTAACCTGTTAGCTTTTTTTTTTTTTTTTGAGGCCACACTCAACCATGCTCAGGGGTTACTCCTGACTTTGCACTCAGGAATTACGCCTGGGATGCCGGGGATCAAACCCAGGTCAACCCCGTGCAAGACAGTGCCCCACCCACTGTACTATCTCTCCAGCCCCTAAACCTTTTTTCTTTTTTCTTTGTTTTTTTTTGGGGGGGTCATACCCAGCAATGCACAGGGGTTATTCCTGGCTCATGCATTCAGGAATTACTCCCGGCGGTGCTTGGGGAACCATATTGGGTGCTGGAAATCGAACCCAGGTTGGTATGCAAGGCAAACGCCCTCCCCACTGTGCTATCGCTCCAGCCCCCTACCCCCCCCAAAAAAAAAAACCTCTAAAACAGTAAATTTAGTTTATTGTCTCAATCCTATTTGTTCTTAAAATCCTAGGAAATGTGGTTTCCATTATGGTTCTTAGTGGACTAGGAAGAAAGTCTTCAAGTTAATAATGAACATATAATTACAGGCATGCACATTTCAGAACAAGTATGGTTTATCTTAATCATGGGTAGCCACAGGAGTGAAACACGGACTTTAATGTATCACTCAGATGAGTCAGTCTCAGGAAGGTTAGGAGGGTTCGGAGCACAGAGGTTGATTCCAGATTTAGTTTTAACTTTGATTCGCTGTGTGACCTTGGGCAAGTTACTTAATCTCCCTTGCCCTGGGTTCATCATCTATTAAATACTACCATAGTATGGTCTTAGAGGATTGTTGTGTGGATAAACAATGCATATAAAGTACAGCAGGAAGGGCAGGGGGGCGCTGCTGGGGACTTACTCCTGCCTCAGTGTTAGAGATCTCTCCTGGAGTGACAGGCGGGAAGGGCACAAGGGGAGGGGAGGGACTGGACCCAGGTCGGCCGTGTTCCAGGCGGGCGCCCTTCCCGCTGCCCCATCACTCTGGCCCTGCATGCTGAGTCTGTAGGAGATGCTTCTAGCCAGCGCATCTCTATTTCTTTTTTCCCGAGAGAGAATCCCGGGACATCGCTAGCAGAGGGTGTTCATCCAACTCTAGTCAAAGCCTGTTTCCTTCAAGCAGATTAAACATTTCTGTGCGGCAAAGAAGCCTGGGAGAATGAAAACACTCTGGGCTCTTAGCAAATGGAGAACACTTGTGGGGGAAGGAATGGGCTGAAGTAAGAACAGATGGGGCTTCCGTGGGCCTGGAGAGACAGTTCCGGGGTTAAGGCATTTGCCCTGTAAGTGAAGCCAACCCTAGTTTCATCCCCAGCATCACATACGGTCCCCCAAGCACTTCCAATAGTGACCGCTGAGCGCAGAATCAGAAATAGCCCCCTAGGGGGCGGGAGTGAGTACAGGAGGCGGAGCGTTTGCCTTGCACGCAGCTGGCCTGGGTTCAATCCGCGGCATCCCATAGGGTCTCCCGAGCACCTCCTGAGTGCATAACCAGGAGTAACCCCTGAGCATTGCTGGGTGTGACCCAAAAAGGCCAAAAACAAAAAAACGCCCCAAACAAACAAAGAACCACTAGATATGACCCCTCCATCCCCAAAATGACACTTCCTGAAGGTGAGTACCTCTTCAGGGTGTATCACTTGTCACTTGTCATCCCGTTGATCTTCAATTTGCTCAAGCGGGCACCAGTAACGTCTCCGTTTGCCCCTGTGGCGTGCTAGTGTAGCCCAATGATATCTGCTCGCTGCAGGAACAGGAAGAGCCTCAAACCGTTCATTCAGGGTGTATCAACCCAAGTTTACCCACTACTTCCTGAAACATTTTCACGCTTTTCTAAAGACACATGACAAAAAGAGCTGCTGTGTGAAACTAATCGTTGATGGAGATGGGAACAGTCCTTGGGGCCTGGCAGGCTTTCGAGCGGTTTGTTCAGAAAAGGGGACCAGAGTCCCTGCGAGGCGTGGAACGGGGAGAAGCCATTCGTTTTCCCCGAGGGTTCTGCATGGGGTCGCGCTGTTCCTCTGCCCACTCCCCGGCTTCCTGGCTGTTTCCTTGAGCAAGAGCCAGCCGATGTGTTCAGAAGGAACTGACCCCCACCCTGCCCCTTGGCGTGTCGAGAGGCCTGTCCGGCTCTGTGATGAGATTCCGAGTACTCCGTCTCTAAGGACGACGCTCGCTATTAGATCCCGTGGCAGCTCCTAAGATTGATTGATCATGAAAGGTTTCCCTTGGGTTTTCGACGACCTTGACTTTGGAGTTGCACTTCATTCATGCTTCCTGGTTTGTCTGGGGTGATGGTGGGAAGCGGGGGGCATTTCCTTTAGGGATTAGGCTCATCCATGCACTCGGTGATGGACTGCAGTTCCCCCCACCCACCCGAGTGCTTAACCAGTGTGCACTAAAACAACATGGGGGACAGTGTGATCTAATAACTCCATTTATTTCCTCAAGGACTTGCCTTAAGTTTGGGCAACTGCCAGGTGTGCACTACCGAACACAACAGATTCTGAAATGATCTCTTATTTTTATTGGGTGGGGAAGGGGGCGGGGGGAGGATGAGTCAGACCTGGAGGTGTTTGGAGGCTACTCTAATGTCCAGGGGTCACTCCTGGTGGTGCTCAAGGGACTGTATGTGGTCTCAGGGGTCAAATTGGGGTCAGCCACGTGCAAGGCAAGCGCCTTACCGCTGCCCCATCTCTCCCACCCTAAGGTAACCTTTTTTTTTTTAGCTGTAAATAATAGGTTTTTAATTTTTTTTATTAAATCACTGTCAGATACAGTTAAAACTATCGTATTTGAGTTTCAGTCATACAGTGTTTGAACACCCATCAGTCTACCAGTGTACGTTTTTTTTTTAATTTTTTAAAAATTTTATTGACTTGGGGCTGGAGTGATAGCACAGCAGGTAGGGCGTTTGCCTTGCACGCGGCCGACCCGGGTTCGATTCCCAGCATCCCATATGGTCCCCTGAGCACGGCCAGGGGTAATTCCTGAGTGCAGAGCCAGGAGTGACCCCTGAGCATTGCTGGGTGTGACCCAAAAAGCAAAAAAATAAAATAAAATAAAATAAAATTTTATTGACTCACTGTGAGGTAGTTACAAGCCTTCAGTAGATAACGGACCAAACATGATGACCTCTCCGTGTCCGTGCTGCAAGCCATAACGCCCAAAAGAGGTAACCTTTTTGAGTGAACTTCCTCTATAGCCTTCAAATCAGCGGTTACGCCCCAGAGTGACATATCAGGACACAAGACCCTCAATGCTCCTTGATTTTTATTACTCACAGTTATTCCTTTGTTTTGTTTCTTGTTTGGGGGCCACCCCTGGAGGTGCTTAGGAGCGACCCCTGGCCTCATGCTCACGTGTCACTCAAGAGGTGTTTGGGGTGGGGCTGGAGCGATAGTGCAGTGGTAGGGCATTTGCCTTGCATGCGGCCAACCCGGATTCAATCCGAGGCATCCCATATGGTCCGCCCGAGCATCACCAGGAGTAATTCCTGAGTTCAGCGCCAGTAGTAATCCCTGAGCATTGCCAGGTGTGACCCAAAAAGAAAAAAAAAGGTGTTTAGGGGACCATGCAACACTTAAAACATGCACTCCAGCCTGAAGCTCTCCCATCCAAAACGTGTGTCCTCATACATCAGCACACACTATTCTACTTTCTTTACATTTTTTTTAAAATTTTATTTTATTGAATCACCATGTGGAAAATTACAATGCTTTCAGGCTTAAGTCTTAGTCATACAATGCTGAAACAACCATCCCTTCACCAGTGCCCATATCGCACCACCGAAGACAAAAAAAAAAAAACAGTACACCACCCATCCCGCCCATCCCCACACCGCCCCCCCCCCCCGCGCCTTGTAACTGATAAATTTCACTTTCTATTTACTTTGGTTACATTCAATATTTCAACACAAACATCACCATTATTATTAGGAGCACCCCACTAGAGTCAGACCTGTTGTGAAGAGAAATCATTAAATAAATAAATAAAACTGCGGCTGCGCGGTTTTGTATTTCTGTACTTTAACAACTAAGTCCAGGGAGATTTCTTCCAGATATTCGATCATTGCAAGCTTGTAAACCCCATCTGTGGTCACATCTCGGCAGTGGTGGGAGGGGCCGGTGCCTCCCACCTTCCCAAGAACACCCTCGCGCCCTTTTGCTGCAGTTTTTTTAAAATCCCGTCTGTGGGCGTCCCCACGCCCTTCATACCCGGGAAGGGACAGGCGAGAGAGAGAAATACCTTTTCCTTCCTGGGCGGGCATGGGGTCGAGGCTTGGTTCTCAGGCTGGAGACAATCTGCAAGGAGCAGTCCATGTTGAAGTTGGTTCAGCTGGGTCTGGATTCATGCTCGTGCAGCTGCGGGGGAGCTGCACGCTCGTGCGGCCCCCGGGGTCACATCTCCGCAGCGGTGGGAGGGGCCGGTGCCTCCCACCTTTCTTTACATTTTGACGTTAAGGGGAGATGGGGAATACGGGCAAGTCCTGTGCTCTAAAGTGACTGCTTCGTTCCTTTGGGTTGGGGTCTTGGCCCCGGCGCACCTGGTGGTGCTCAGGAGCTCCCCCTGCTCCGGGCCGTGCTTGGAGGACCACCCAGCACCCTGCATGCAGAGCCTGTGCTCATCAGCTCACTGAATTGTCTTTCCGGTCTTAGAATCATTATTTAAAAAACAAACAGATTTCGAGTACCACAACAGTAACTTTAATCCCAGGATGAATGTTTAAGACTTATTCCAAAGAGCTTGAGTCCCTCCCAAGCAGTGTGTTGCCCCCCATGGTCCCCCTCAGGGGCCCCCAACTGTGAGCTTGCGGGGAGCAGCCCCTGAGCGGCTCTAGGTGTGCTCCCACACCAGGGAAAAGCAAAGGGATCGCCCTTGACCTTCACAGAACCCGCCCTCCCGTCCCACCCAGCGCCAGCTCCTCAGCTTGCGGGTGGGTCCCCCTTCCTCCAACTCCCTCCCCTCACTGACTGAGCCCCTAAGAACGGACAGGGGTGAGGCCCTCGCTGTGCATTCAGAAGTTCACCAGAGCATCATTTATTTTGTTCTTGAGTGTCTGGGAAGGGACGCCCCGTTGTGGAGTGAGCCTTTTCCATGGCAGAGTCGGAGATGACAGGACCCCCATCAGCTTTGTGAGGAGAAGTTCCCTGACCTCATTATTGCTAATGGATCATGGTAATTCAGCCTGTTGTGAAATATCATGTCCAATTATGCAGGATAATGAGTGACTCAAAATTTAATATGTCTCAACTATCGTCCTTATTAGAAGGTTTCGTCAACATCTTTCAAAAGTGGGAAGGTTTTAAAGTAGGATGGTTGTTCTCTTAGACCAAGGAAAGTTTCTACCCACATGCAGACAGGCCAGCTTTTAAATATCTGATTTGATATGTAAAAAAGAGAGAATTGCTATGTAACTTACTATTTCACAGATTCTTTTGTAGAAAAAGTTAGGACAGGTTTATTCATTTTTTAAGTGCTAATTCTAGAATTCTGAAAGCCGGCAAATGGCATTTGTCTTTGGAGTCACAAAAACTCCAGATCTTCAGGGTTTGAATTATTTAAACTCCCACAACACATGCACTTTTGCTTTTCAAGCATGAGTTATAATTTAATTAAAAACTTCTGGTGCATTGCTAGCATTTTAAATATTAATATGTTTCATGGATCACTTTCGATTATCTACCATCTTAAAATTCTTGAAGATGTCAGATTTTTAAGATTCCCAAAGTTGCACTTGGAATTATCTGTGGAGGCCGAGGGGACTGTGATAATTACACACAACCATTAGGAGCAGCGGAGGAGATAAACTTGGGGGAGGCTTAATGGGCCCGTCTCAGTGACAGGTAGCAAAGAACATTTGGCGTGATTAAGGATGGATTTGGATGCAGCGGAAAATTCACGCTCCTTACGGACAGCCGCGGAAGTTGCGATCCGAACGTGAAATTCCCCAGAAGAGCAGTGTGCCGGGGAAGCTTGGGGGTCCTCTGTGGCCACGGCCCAAATGCCGCCCCTTCGTGTCTTTCTGCTGTCAGAGTCACTTTGCGTTGCCCCAGTCAGCCCTCTGTTTCGCTGCAAAGAGGCCACCTGTTGATCTCTGTCTCTCAGATGGTCAGGAGGTACATCAAGGACTGGCTGGAGAGGAAGAAGCCTCCTTTCGGCGCCGTGAGCAGCTGCGTCCTCCTCATGATCATCTATACCACGTTCTGCGACACCTTCGCCAACCCCAACATCGACCTGGACACACTAAGCCTTATCATCATCCTCTTCATCAGTAAGTGGGCCCCCGGGGCACCTGGGCACTCGCTCTCTGAGCTACCCCAGCCACGCTTAGCGCCCGGCATTCTCTGCATTCACTCTGAGTGTGACTGACGTCAGGAGAGCACCTTCCTTTCATATCCCCAGTGACCTGGCATGGGCGTGTCTATTCCTTAAAGAGACATCAGCTCTCAGTTATGGCTTCATCCCTATTGATTTATGTGTGTGTGTGTTTTAATTTCTAAATTTCGTGTTCGAGTTACAATAGCCAATGCCGGTTGGAAGAAGCCATATTATGTTGAATTCAAAAGTTCGATTAGACACACGGTCACCAATTTATGTTACTATAGCTTTAAGCTAATCTTACCCTTTATTATGGGTAAAAGGTAGTATTTCTAATATAGGATGCCTTTACTTTATAGGTCTGATAATTGGTTGCATGGGCTACAATGGGACCATTTGCCTTATGCTTTCTATTAAAATATCTCCAAAGTGCTGTTGTTCTAAGAAGAGTAAAATGCAGATATCTCCAAGGCTCAACAATCATACTTTTGAGGTTGGAGCAGTAGTACAGTGGGCATGGTGCTTGCCTTGCATGCAGCTGACCCACGTTTACTCCCCAGCAACCCATGTGGTCTCCCAGGCTACCAAGCATGAGTCCTGAGTGCAAAGTCAGGAGTAATCCCAGAGCATTGGTAGGTAGGGCCCCCAAACAAACAAACAAACAAACAAATATATATTTTTTTAATTCTTTTTTTCTATTTATCTTATCAAACCAGAGACAACTTTTGCTCATTGTAATGAAGGAAGAATGTTATCAAATGTTAGCATGAGTTGGAGCCAAAAAGACAGAATAGGGCTTGGGTCAGATGACTTGTATGTAGCCATCCCTGGTTTGATCTCTGGCACCACGTGGTTCCCCAGACATCCCTGATTGCACCTCTGGAAGCTCCTTGACACCCCAGGGTGTCGGGGTTGCCCCAGGTCCCTCAGGCCTGTGCATTGAATCACTGGCCCAACAATCCGAGAATCACTGGGAAGGACCATGGGCCCCCCTTGCGAGGCCCCAACATAGTTCTATAGATAAATATGTGTTAACCCCAAATGACATCTATGCAATCACATTTATGCTCTTTGTCTTAAGTTCCAGTAGTACAAATCAGTTCTTTCTAAAGTGAATAAATTCAAAGAACCAAATTTTTTTTTCAGACTTTATCTGAAAGTTTATTAAAAGTGAGAATACAAAATTTGTCAACTCCATTGTTTGGTCTTTTATGTATTTTTACTACCATAGCTAAACCTATTAAAATATACGCTAGAGCATTAAATTTTATTTTACTCCAAGACTGTGAGGTTGGAGGCCTGGGTATAGTTCCCTGAACCTCAGAGTCTCCCAAAATCCAAATTAGATGTAGTCCCGAAGAACCATCACATATATGGTCTCCAAACAACGACAGCAACAGCAACAATTAAACAAAACATATCAATTACTTCAATAGTGTATACTAAAATGGACACTTAAAAATTTGCTAGCACAGCTTTTTTGAGTCGGGCACATCCAGAGGTGCTCAGGTCTTAATCCTGCCTCTGCACTCAGGCATCACTACTGGTGGGGCTTAAAAAACACTAAGGTATGCTGGGATTAAACCCACATTGTTTGTGTGTAGACAAGTGCCCTATCTGCTGTGCTTGTGCTCTGACTGCTTAACTAATATTGTTTTCAAAGTTCAAAGAACCAAATTTTTTTTTTCTTTTTGGGTCACACCCAGCGATGCTCAGGGGTTACTCCTGGCTCTGCACTCAGGAATTACTCCTGGCGGTGCTTGGGGGACCATATGGGATGCTGGGGATCGAACCCGGGTCAGCCGCATGCAAGGCAAACGCCCTACCCGCTGTGCTATCGCTCCGGCCCCCAAAGAACCAAATTTTGAATCAAAGGGGTTTTTAGATTTCCCCTGGGGAGCTGGATTAAGAGCTGGAGACACCGTCTCGAAGAATAGGTTGAGGCCCACTCATTCAGTGACCGGTGACCATTGGGCGGCGTCTATTTGCTGGGTTTTGTGCCTGCGCTGGCATCTGAGGTCCCCTGTGTTTTAGACAAAATGAAACCACGAGTAACTATGCGGCAGAGTCTGCTTCTCCAGCACTAATCGAGAATCACTCTTTCTTTTTTTTCTCTTTTTCTTCAGTATTTTCTATACAGCTGAGTTTTATGCTTTTAACCTTCATCTTCTCAACCAGGTAAGTGATTCGGCATCTCTTGTTACTAGCTGCCTGTAGGAAGAATAATGCTCTGTCCTTGGCTTCTGGGCCTCTGTCCTGTTGCAGTATTGCCCTGTCTCCCCCTGACTGTGCCATCTGGTTCCTGCCACCCCCAAATGGAAGCAGTAGCCAAAGGATCTGTCCTTGGCCCCTGCCTCGACCTTTCAGTCACAGCCTCCTCTGTCCTACTGACGAGGCTGCCAGCTTCCTGCCGTGATGATCAAGCCCGACCCTTCCTGGCCGGTGTTTTCCTGCCCGCCAGCATCTTCTCCCTTCATCCTTATAGATCTTCATCCTGGAAAAGTCCTAATTCCAGAGAGTCAGCGAGGATTCATCTTTCCCCCCAACACTGCTCCTTGCTGTCTTGTTTCTGGAACCACCATCCCACACAGCTCCTTGGACTGTATTTTACAAGTATCTTGATGCTCCGTCAGTAACAGTTCACGTGCCTGGCTTACACTCCTGCTGCCTTTTCTCTCCCTGGAAAGCTCCGTGAATGTTGAACTGATCTCATGGTTCCGGTGCATTTTCTTCTGAAAATTCGTTCCTAAACTTTTCTCCCCTGTGCAGACTTTTCTCCCCTGTGCAAACTTTTCTCCCCTGTGCGTATACATTTTGCACATTCCACTCGGACTGGACTGGACTTGAACATGACCCTACGTTTGGGTCCCTTCTCTTCTGCCTTCCATGCAGCTCTGTCATGGTTCAGACGTGCTTGCCCCGTGTGGTGAGACGTGAACATTATTTAATCAATACCAGAACACGGAGCAGCTGTAATGACTCCCCTGGCCAATAATTGAGTGTTCTTCCAATAACTTAAATAATAGCTCTCCTGTTTGGAGAGTTTTGGGGGTCTTCAAGGGAGTACTACAGGGCGAAGCTCATCAAGGGATAGGGGGGAGTGGTTAAGTAAAGGCCCTCCAACCTATTTTCCCATCTGGAAACCTTGCTCACACTCACGAATTCCTAACCGTTAGGTCAAGGTGAGGTTTCAGCCTTAGCTGCTCCCTAGAGAAACGTCACATTTTCTCACATTGCTTCAGCTCTTCCCGTCTTTACTAGACTCTGCATCTTAGTCCGTCTTTCCTGTTCTTACATTCTCACCCCTAAAGCAACTGCTTCTAGCAGTCCTGGATAGTCAGCAGATCCTACTTGCACATTCGGTTTGGGAGTTTCCCAGAAAAATGCCACCACTCCGAGGCCACTTTGAGCTGGCCCTGCATGAGTGTATAGACCAGAGAAGTGCCCTGGTAACTGTGCCCTTGGCATGGCGGAGCCGTAGCACATAGCGCTTCCACAGACGGGGATACAGCCAGACCTCGTGCAAGAGCTGAGGTTCGACTTGAATAATAAACATGATAAACAATGGTTAACTATTTAGTGATTGCAGAGTGGGGTCTTGGTGGGAGAAGGAACCATGCAAACGTACACACACACACACACACACACACACACACACACACACACACGTGCCATGAGAATTATGAGACCCTCAGAATGGAGGAATATTGGAACATTAAAACCAGTGGTAGTAACTGGAAGGGTTTCCTGGGGCCCGTTGTCCTGAATGCCAGGTGCTGCCCGTGACTGCCTCCCGGAAGGGTGCCTGTTCTGTTTCTGAGGCTTGGGAGAATGTCCACCAATGCATGGTCGGCTCTCAGAGTGGGGGCTTGGCTCTGAGAACCTGAGAACCTTTCAGCTGATTATGAACAGTCTTAACACCCACTGACTGGTGTCACTGGAAGCATCCCCCCAGCTGGTGTTTGCGATTTTGGAGGAGTGAGGCGTGAAGCCATTAGGTCAGAATGGAAACGGGGCTTCTCCGGGCCAACCAGGAGCTATTTTCAAGTAATCTTTACAAATAGTTGGGTAAGTTATTTGAGAAGAGCCATTGCCTGTCTCTGGAAGTGGGATTCAGGCTCTCAGTCGGGAGGTGTGTGTGTGTGGAGGGGGTGGGGGAACGGCATGACTAGATAGATTGAAACTAAGAACATTCCACTCGGACTGGACTAGACTTGAACATGACCCTACACATTTGGGTCTCTTCTCTTCTGCCTTCCATGCAGCTCTGTCGTGATTCAGACATGCTTGGCCCGTGGTGAGACATGCACATTATTTAATCCATAGTAGAAAATGGAGCAGCTGTAATGACTCCCCCTGCCAGTGGTGGTGTGGCCCACAAATAGTCCGTTAAAGCTGGGAGAGTCCAGTTGGGCATAATTTATACAGCGGCTTTTGCATTGGTATTTTTCACTGTGGCGGCCAGACCCACATGGTGCCAGAGATTCTACTGGAGGGGTGAAAGACCCGACGTTTGTTGAAGTTGCTCCACTTCAGGAACTGCACTGCGGAGTGTGCATGGTTATTTTGCAGAAGTAGGACAGCAGAGACCATGGTCCCCAGAGGTCTAGATGCTATTTTGCTCATAAAGACCCATTAAGAGGGTTTAGCTTAGTGACTTACCTCAAATCAAATCATCATCTTTTATTAATGACCCCAAATCAGCAGCAAATAGTATCTTGACTCCACTTCCATTTGACATTTCCAAAAGCCTTGGTCCTCCTTTTTCAAGTGCACAAAAACATTTCATTGGCTTTTAAGACCTGTAACTCATGTTTTGGTTGGGGCATTAAGAGACATGTTCAATTGGATTCTTAGATCCAAACACAACCAAACAATATACCATCCATACCAAGAGTTTGCACTGAGACCCACTAGGGTCAAACTGTGCTGAGTTTCATTTCTTTTCCTACTATTTGTTCCTTCCTGCTTAGAGAGAATAAACTTGGCCTGTGGCAGGAGTGGGAAACATATTTTTCTTAGTAATTTGGTAAGAAACTAATCCAGACATATAAAAAGACACACACACACACAAAAATCAGCATGGAAATCAGTCTATTTTTATTGAGAATGCTGCAGGCAAAGGAAATTTAGGATAGGCCAGGGCTACGAGCCCGCCTCCCCGCACCACGCCTCTAAGTGCTCTTCATTTCTAAGCGTTAGTCACCAATTACCATGTCAGCCTGGTATCTGGCATACATACTCCTTTAAAATATATTTGAGAGTTATTTTTGTTTTATCTCTCTCAAAACCGTGCCCAGGTTAAAAAAAATCCCAAATCTGGAGTCAGGCAAGCTTGAGTTTCCATCTATTTTAATACCTTAGTAATTGTTGTCATTTTCCTCGTCTATAAGATAGAGATTATTATACCTATTTTGTCAGGTCATTTGAGAATTATTATATATTAAAAGCCCTGGCATATAGTAAGTGCTCATTAATTACTGTTAGCCTCTGTGAAATATGTATTACATAAAAATAATTTACTATTTGGAAAGCTAGTAATGAAAGATAGAGAGTTAGCATTCCTACTCACTTTTGAGTTTTTCCTCTGTCGGTTTTTAAGACACGGGAGTGGCTCTGTCAAACCAGGACTCACTCTCTGCAGTGGCCTCGGCTTCCTGTAGGAGTCTCTAAGATTTTCTATTTTCTAGTGTTGAAAACATCTTAGAAAAAAAAGAAAGAACCAGAGGTAATAGGTGACTGACCCAGGTTTGATCCTCAGCAGCCTATATGGCCCCGTCAGCCCAGCCAGGAATAATTCCTGAAAGAGCTGAGCCAGGAGTAAGCTCTGAGCACAGCTAGGAGTGCCCCCCCCCCAAAAAAAAAATAAAAGAAAAACAAACAAACAAACCCTTAAGTAAGGAAAAGGAAGAAAACAAATGTTAAGTGCTTGTATTGCCTCTTCATCCTTCTCAGAACATCTTCAACCCAGTGTCTCCACAGAACCTAGGCTGGGGGCGTGACTTGGGGGCAGGAGAGACCTGGGAGGCGACTGAGTCACAGAGCTCTGGCTAACTCTAGTGTCGGAGCTGAAGACGAATGAGGCTGTCCCCTGCACCACGCCGAGACGAAACACAGGTCCAGAGGTTAGCCTGGGGAAGCACAGGACAGGGACATTCCTTCCTCGGAAGTAGTGGGCTCAGACAGAACATTCTCCAAGGAGCGCTCCTGTTCCACATTCTGCGATTCCACGACTAAAACCTTCTGACGTGTTTTCCCTCTGCGGGCACTGCTGAGGAAAGCGAAATAAATATTATGTGGAATGCATTGATTGAAAGGTTTGTAAGAGAATAAAAAAAGACCAGTGGGGAAGAAAAGGAAATAAACCCCTCCAGGGAAGCCCAAGTGATCAAAAGGATTATAAAAACAACAGGATAAAAGGAAAATCAATATTAAAAAGAGTTAGAAAATAAATAGTAATGCGATTCCTTTCAAGAAGGCAAGCAGACACAATAGACATGTTAGTCGCTGAAAGTAATTACAGTCTTTCCCACTTACACACAGCTCACAGGATGCTGTTTGCTGCCTGTCACCCCGACTTTCTGGCATTAGCCCCCACCCCCTCTTCCCTTAGAGACCATCGAAGTCAGCTCTGTTTAAGTGGAACACTGCCTGTGACCTGCCTTCCCTTCCTGTCCTGACCTCCACAGACGTGGCTTTGGTGTCTCTCGCTCCAGGGCAGCGTTCCAGCTCCAGTCAGGCCGAGTTCCTCAGGGTGGGCCTGCCTTCGACTCACCCCCAAGAAGGGCCAACAAGCGGGTCTTCCCATGGCCTTTTCAGCACATTCCTGGGGCTTTTAGCTTGTCAGCCGCACCAGTTCCGTCAGCCTTCTTGGCCAGAGAGAGTTGACCCCTTTAGACTGCACTCGGACCCAGGAAAGCGCGAGATCCTGAGCAGAACAACATTGACCAGAGGAGTGTGTTGTTGGGCCCACCTGGAAGAAAACCAGATTGTTCATCCAGGGCTGTGAAGACGGGAAAGGCCTTTGTGTTGTTCCTCATACCCCAAGCGCCTCTGGAGAGCGGCCCCACCCTAGGTTCTGTCAGCACCTGTGGGCATTCACTCCTGACTCTTCATTCCCTCTTTGTCACCTCACTTGGTGCCCAGCCTGCCTCTTTCACGGTTCCCTCCCTCTCAGGCCCGGGCCTCCCTGCTGCCTCAGCCTGTCAGTGAGGAGGGACTCACACTTCACAAAGGAAGGAAACTTCCCGTTCCCTGACTGGAATGGCCCCTTTCTTTCACCCTGTTGTGTCTTCTCTTGCTCCTGGCCCACAGACTGTAGGGAACGCTCCTCTCCGACTCCCCCTGCAGGCTTGATCTCCCAGGCGTCCCTGACAACCTGGTTTCCTCAGTAGATTCCGTTTGCTTCCTCTCCCTCAGCCGCCCTCTCCCGCATCCCCAGTGCAGCTCGCTCAGATGTCCCCCAGCGTCTCCCTCTTGCCAGATTTCTTGAGATCACCGTCTCCCCCCTCACCACACGGCAGGTTGGCACCCTGAGCATCCCCTGCTCTCATCCCCCTCTTCTTCGCTGACATGTTAAGGCCCTCCTCACTCATGTTTGCTCGGTTTCTAGTTCTCTTTGGCCCTGCCTTTTGCAAAGCAACAATAGCAATACAGGTAGGAAAGTTACTAAACATTTGCCTGGTGTCAAATTCGGACCCAGCATTGACATTTCTCCTCACAAGGGACCCTGAGAGGCAGATAGTAATTTTTTTTTTTAATCTAAACAAAGAGGATGGTGTGGCTTTAAGTGCAGGTGTGTTTACAGTCCCCGGAGTTCACAGTGACACGCCCTCGCCTCCCTTCCGCCCTCACAGGTTCCAGGCTGTCTTCTCACAGGAGCAGATCTGCTGCTCTCTCTGTTGCCCCGAGCCTTCACGGGCTCCCCTTCACCTTTCTCAGTCCACAGCGCTGTCCTGCCTGAAGAACCCGCTCCTCCCTCTCCTGGGCTGCCGGTCCCTGACCTAAAACTCACCTCCGCACTTCCTCAGCTTGCTGGGATGCTCTTTCCTCAGGAAGGGTCTGCGCGTGCCTGCCATCACCCGCTCCTCCCCCGCCCGTTGAACTCACCCTTGCCCCTGTGCCAAACCTTCCCCATCTCTCTCTTCCCCTCTCTCCCTCTCTCCTCATCGCTCTTTCTATCTCTCCTTTTCTCCCTCTCTCCCTATCTCCCTTTCTATCTCTTTCTCCTCCCTCCCTCCCTCTCCCTCCTCCTCCTATCCCACTTTCTCTCCCTCCCTCCCCCACTCCATCTCCACCTCCCCTCTCTCCTCCTCCCTCCCTCCCTTCCTCCCTCTCTTCCTGTCTCTCCCTCTCCATCTCTCTTCCTCACTCCCTTTCCCTTATCCCTTCTCCTCTCTTCCTCTTTCTCCTTCTCTTCTTCTCCCTCTCTTCCCCCTCCTGGATCGTCACTCCTCTCACTGTTGCATTTACAGAATTTTACATAGCTCCTGCCGTATGAACAAGCTGGAGAAAGAGAAAAGGAATGTGCTACCTCTAGGGCCAGTGTTAAAGTGTCAGATAAGAGGGGGGGTCCCAGTAAGAGGTGGTCTTACTCTACGCAAGTGATACATGTCTGCAGAGAATCCTTCTCTGATGAAGGTCCTGAAAAAAAAAATAGGTTTGAAAAATTGTTATCAATAAAAGGCAGCCCAGTAAAGGGAGATAGGACAGAAAAAACTTCATGAAATTAATTGAAAGAAAGATCTGGAGGCCAGAGTGATCGCACAGCGGGTAAGGTGCTTGCCTTGCACAGCGCCAACCAAGGGTTGGTCCCCGGCACCCTGTGCAGTCCTCTGAGCCCCTCCAGTACTGATCCCTGAGCACAGGGCCAGGAGTAAGCCCTGAGTACCACTGGCCCCAAAAGAAACAGAACAGAACAAAGTTTAATAGTCTTTGACCTCCATTTAAACTTTGAAAGGGCTCTGGATAAGTTGTGTGGCTTCTCTTTGCCTCAGTTTTCTCATCTGCAGTGAGGTCTGTTGTTTCCTCTGATTGTGGGGTTTTTGTCTTCACATGCAAAGACTTCAAAGAATATCTGCTCTGCAAATTATATTATGTGTGTTTGCATATATATATATTTTTTTCTAGATCATAGGTTGTTAAGTTCTTTGTTCATACCCCATATATATCTCAAATATACATTTGCTGCAAAGGATGTATTTGCTCCTTGAGGGAAACATCGTTTGGGATTTACATTAACTCTTTCAAGTGACAGACAGGTTAATACCAAGGGCTGACTTTGACTTGGTTAAGAACAATTCTTGCTGCCTGATTTTCAGAAATTCCTGCACCTTTGTGATCTAACAGACCTCCTCACCTCTCACATTTGGAAACTGTCACTTTTGTTTGGGTCAATGTCTCAGAAATGATTTCCTAAAAAAAGAAATGCCAGTAGACATAGCATTGTTCCCGTCACCAAGCGACATGAAGATGAATGTAGGTACCACATTGGACTTAGGATGTTTCTTAGGATTTTCTAATACAAGTATTTTATATTTAACACAGGAAATACTTTGTTTGCCTTTAGGAATAATTCGGGTTTCACACCAGCAGACACTGTGGCTATCATTTTCTGTTCTACACACAAATCCCTCACATTGGGTAAGTGATTCACAGAATCAAGACCAGCTTGCTACTAAACAGCCGATAGTTCTGAAATTCGAGCCACTTTTCAGGGTCAGTGGAATGGGGTCTTGTTCACTTTTTTTCCGTAAAGACCAACAGCAAAGTTAGGATGGGTCATTGTTTGTAAGTATCTTTATTTGATTGGATTACTTTTTGAGGACCTCAGTATAATAACATAGGATTTGTCTTCATTGACAATCATGCCTCTTGACTCTCATCAAAGTTGTTCCATGTAATATGTTCCCATATACTGGCAAGGAGTGGGAGGAGGGGGTAGTTTGGGATTGATGCTTGAGTTTGGGGTGAGGTGGGGGGAGAAAAGAAAAAACTGGCAAAAACAGTCTTAGAGGCTCTACAATTGTCCCAAGGAAATAGTAACTCTTTTTTGAAATCTTGAAGCTGGTAAGGAGTAATATTGACACTCTCATTTTATATAGACATTATTTTATTTGGGATTTTTGTTTGTTTTTTGCTTTTTTGGGTCACACCCAGCGATGCTCCTGGCTCTGCACTCAATAATTACTCCTGGAAGTACTCGGGGGACCATATGGGATGCTGGGGATAGAACCTGAGTCAGTTGTGTGCAAGGCAATGCCCTACCTGCTGTGCTATCGCTTTAGCCCCTACTGACGTTAGTTTAAAGTTTATCTCAAACTGTTCCATTATTTCTATAAAGAAACAGTTGACAATTTAGTTATCAGTTTAAATACTTGGTCAGTGTATAAAAATAGTCCAAAACAAATCCTATTGCTTTATTCACGTGGCATTAGCCCCATATCCTGTCCAGGTACCTGGAATCTATGTTTTTCAGTCATTAAAAGAAAGTAGCATTAATGAAATGACGCCATTCCCGGGAGTCCTGGGCATGGGGTGGTAAGAACACAGTTTGGTCTTTCCCTCGCAGCCAAGAATGAAGCATCCTGATGTTGTCTGTCTACTCACGTTTCCTTAACATGAGAGAGTTCACATTGCTCCACGCATATTTTTCTGATCGTTTATGGTTTGGAAAATAATATTGGTGTTGGGCAAAGTCTTTAAGAATCAGTTTTGTCGGAGAGAGGTGGGGGAGAGGAACAACGTACTGCCGTTGTAGTGTGCTTCTCTGCTTCCCATCATCATCATCACATGGAGCTGAAGGGCTTGTGGGGACGACTCTTCGCTGCTTATTTTCTGACCCGGGACAGCCCGCCTCACCTCCCTGAGCTTCCTCCCTAGTGAAACAAGGACAGGTCACCTCACGTGCTTTGCCATGTGATTGGAAGGGTGAGAACTACGGTTTGTAAAGAACAAAGCACAGTGCCTGGACAGGAGAGGTAGTCATGCTTGATACTCAGTACCTGACAGGGTGAGTCCACTGGGCCACTGTCCAGCACCACGAGGGCCTGGGGCGAGCTCACCTACACAGCTCATGTGCCTCCTCACACAGGAAGTACTCTTTAAGTGGTAGCTTTTGAGGGCTGACAGTCGTCTTGGGCTTTGCTCACCCCTGCCATCCTCCGGCGCCCTCCCTCCTAGATGCTGTTTCTGAAATATTCTCTTTGCGGCCTCTGCTCCGTCAGAGGTGGCGTGGGACCTTCTTGTCTCGGGGTCACACGAGCTTCTCTCTGCAGCCAAGGCAGAATGTCCTCGTGCAGCCTTAGAGAGTCACCAGATCTGTTTTCTCAAAACCCAGCTCGGGTGCGCCGGGCCCCTCGGCTGCTGACCCGTCCCCTGGGAAAGCCAGGCAGCCACTCACAGGACTGCTCACCTGCCCAGAGACAAAGGACATCACCCCAGGCTCCAGAAAGCAGGAGGAAATGTCAGGGGTCACTGGGAAACCAACCACGATGAAAAATAACCTCTTATAATTCTCTCTCTGGCATTCGGAATGGATCTCTCTGCCTCTTGCAGTTGTGGTCTAGTGTTCCTTGTAGAGATCTCTCACACACACACTCCCCACGGGTAGAACACGCTGCATGAGCCTTGCGGCACACAGGCCATCATTGTTCCTTCTGTGCTTTAAGACCCAATCATCTCCAGCCCCTGGCACCCTTGTCCTTAGAGGACCAGTGGCAGAGACACATTCTCTCCCGCCCCTCGCTCCACTGGCGTTATTGTTCTGGCTCGCCCCTGTCTCCGTCCCTCCCGTGTCCGCGCATCTACACACGTGCTGGATTTGATTCATGGCTTTTATTAGTGCCTTTGCCATTGATTGATTAGTTCTCCGTATTAGTACTTTTTCTATTGATTGATTGCAGATGAAGTGACTATTTGACCTTTAATTATGAGACTTCCTATTGGAGATGACATTGAGCTATGGCTTCACATAATCCATCTGGAAAGCCTGACGTGATGCCGTTCCCTGGAGTTCGTTCAGGAAGGAAGGGGGGGCCCGAGGAAGGGCAGCCCGGTCACTGGGGTGCGTCTAGAACAGTACCCCGGGCTCGTCTGCTCCACCGGAGTTTCAGCTCTGGGTTGAAGGTAATTTGATATTCGCGCAAGACAGCATCCCTTGCTGGGGGGGTGACGGGAGAGCCACAAGCTCTCCCAGGTTATCCCCCAGCTTTAGGGTGCTATTTGTAAAGGACAAGAAAACATTTTTCATAGCAGAGGGTCAAGAGCCTGTGTCCTAGGTATGAGTGCCTCGCTGCACAGACATTTCATCAGGAAAGAAATTCAAATCAAGTGACTCATCCAGGAGGGCATTTGCCTGGCATGCAGCTGACCCAGGTTCAATCCCCGGCACCCCCATTTGGTCGTCTGAGCCCACCAGGTGTGGCAAACAAAAAATAATCATTATAAGAATGTTTTGTGCTTCTTCATGTTAGGTCCTGTGTATCCAAAGTAGTGGGTTTTTCTAGAATTCTGCGAGATGCAGGGAACCTCCCCTGTTCCTGGAAAGAGAATGCGTCCAGGTGTTTGTGACCCCTGAGTTCATGCTCAGTTTGCTTTTCGTGTTTGGAATGGGAGCACATCCTTCCCACGCATTACTTCCTCTCTCCTTGGCCGTCTGTTGATTTCAGCTCCTTGGCAGCAAAAGTCTGTGGCGGTTTCATCCTCATGAAGACACTCTGGACTGGGAGAATGTGACTTAAAGGTTCAGTCGCATGTCCTGAGCAGCACTTCTGAAAAGCCCACTCTGCGTTTGGCCACGGAGGGGGCATTCCTGCACAAAGGCCCAAGCTACTCTTGTCTTGCTCTTAGGAACTTATAGGTGCAGTTCCGGGATGAGTGGTGACAGGAAACTGCATGAAGCAGAGATGATGCAGCCTTTCAGGAGACAGGGGGATCTGGGAGGAACAGGAGGAACACACCTGCTTGGCACAGGGGCCTGTTCTCTCACCCAGCGCTGGAATAGGTCACTCGGTTCCGGTCGGGCTCAGTTTCCTCATCTGCCAAAGAGGGAAAGAGGAGCTGCCACTGAGCGTTCCGTCCCTCTGAGTCTGCGTCTGTGTTCAGTGGCTGGCACTGCCAGGCTGGAAGGCAGTGACGTTCTCCGTCAGGTGTGTCAAAGGAAGAGTTCTTTTTTGTTTAATTGGATCACCCTGAGATACACAGTTACAGGTTGTTTATGATTGGGTTTCAGGCTTACCCATTGTTCCAACACCCGTCCTTCACCCTCCACCAGTACACATTTCTCACCACCAGTGTCCCCAGTTTCCCTCCCGCCACCAGCCATGCCCCATGCCTACATGGCAGGTACCTTCCTTCTCTCTCCTCTCTCTCTCTCTCTCTCTCTCTCTCTCTCTCTCTCTCTCTCTCTCTCTCTCTTTCTCTGTCTCTCTGTCTGTCTCTCTCTGTCTGTCTGTCTCTCTCTCTCTGTGCTGCTTTCTCAAGAGGAACTAGAATTGAGAAATGAAAGTTTTTCCTTCTGGTTACCTATGATTCTATGTGGCACATGAAGAGTATTCTCTTAACGGGCCAGAATGAGAGTCCAGTGAGCAGGATGCTTGCCTTCCATGCGACCGACCCAGCTTTGGTCCCCTGCACCCCGTATGGTCCCCTGAGTACCACCAGTGTGTCCCAAACAGACAAAGAGTATTCTCTTAATAAAATCCCCTACAGTTGGCAATATTTTGATCAAGCACTTAACCCTCTAAGTCCCATTGCCTAAATAAAACCTGATTATTAGCAGGTCAATTATTATTATCTTATTTGCATTACAAAAGAAATTAATGATAGAAAAAACTCACAGAACCTCCTCCAGATTATATGACAGATTATATTCCAGGCCTCCACACTTCCAGATCTGTTAGATGAAAGCTCTTGGGGAGGGGTGGAGGTGTTGTTTTTGTTTTTTTAATTGACTTATATTTTGGTCACACCCAGGTGGCTAAGGTCAAACCCAGGCCTCCCACATGCAGAAATGTGCTCAACCCACTGGGCTGTCTTTTCGGCCCTGATGTGAAAACCCTTGGGAGCACAGAAGTAGTCACTTGATTCCGTGTGTTGCCAATGTATACTGCCAGTGTGGCTTAGAATAGGCTTAGTTCCTCTGATTACAACTCCCTCTGATTACACCACAGATTATAGGACAGTTTTAAATATTTTGTATCAGTCCTGGTCCCCCTGAGTGTTTGTTTCAATACTCCCGGTGGTCAGCTGCTCTTTCATTCCTTCGTTTATTAACAAAAACATATCATCTGCTCAGAGTGAGTCTGAGGGACGCAGTCCTCACTCTGGCGACTGAGAATCACAGTGCCGTGTGGCAGGGAACTATGAAAGCAGGAATACGAATCATGCATAAAGACGCGATTGGAAGTTGGTCTGTGGAGTAGGGCCACAAATACATTTCTGCCCTACAGTTTGCTGCTGGGGGTGCAGTTCTGTGAGGGAAGACAGTTGAGGGACCTCTGCCATGAGGCAGCGTCTGGAACATTCCCTTGGAGTCACAGTCCTGCTAAGATTCTCTCGCCAGGCTGAAGGACAGTGGCTGAAGGACGGTGGAGGGGTGGGGAGGTAAGGGAGGCGCCTCTTTCCTGCTCCAGCCCCAGAAAGAGATCAAGTTTCTCTCGAAGCAAGGCACTTAGGCTCTGTGGAGATTGGTGTCCTTCTCGTGCTTTGTGTTTTTTTAATTCTGAATCTGGTGTCCGACATCACTGCTGGCATCCTAGATTTGTCATCAGCATTGGAGAAGTCCCCACATCCTAAGCAGCGAGTCTAAGCTGCAGGGTTATAAAGATCTCTTTGGGGATCCCTGGAGCCTGACCATCCACTTCCATCTTCATGAAACACCAGTTGCTGTCTTCCTGGGCGAGAGGCATCTTCCCTCTGCCAGCAACTGCCAGACCTTCTCTATCCCCACAGCCTCCAGGTAGTAACCCACATGACCATGTGAACACGCCGAGCACCGCTCACCCTTTAGGAGACACCGTCCATATGCCTTCGACGTGCTAGGCAAAAATCACGCCATGGATCTCGAGGCTCATTTATGGGTCCAAGTCCAAGCACAGGGGAAGGCTTCAGACATCACGGATGAGATTGCTTTTTTGAGGGGAGTCACACCCATCGGGGTTACTCCTGGCTCTGCACTCAGGAATTACTCCTGGTGGTGCTCAGGCGACCATATGGGATGCTGGGAATCGAACCCGGGTCGGCTGCATGCAAGGCAAACGCCCTCCCCATTGTGCTATCGCCCCAGCCCCGCCGATGAATTCTTATCCCCATCTGCAAATTGCCCCCACCTCGGCTCTGGCTACTGCTGAGATGAAATGGAGCCCAAATTCCTGGTTCCATCCGGGAGGCGGGACCAAACTTTAGACCCAGAATAATTCCTGGTCTACAAAATGAAAGCACGCCTACATTGAGATTTTATTCACTCTTGGACAGACCAGAGTTTTTCTTCTCAGTGTGATTTACTTCCGGGAAGTTGTTTTTCCACTCACCATGTTTTGCAATGGCAACAATAACATGCCCACCTGCTAATAATGGAAGGGACAGCCCTCTACCCCCACATAACACGTCTCCTAATGATGACCGGGCTGCCTCAGAGGCTAACTCTGTTCTAAGGGCTTGTTGCATGAAGTAACTGGCTGCTCCCAAAGGCAGAGGAGAACCAGAGGGAGGCTCACTCCTTGACCAAGCCTACAGGGGCCCCAAGAGGAGGGGGTAACTCTAAGGTAGCTGATGTCACCTCCTCTGGCTGGCTGCAGTCAGCCCTGTTTTAATTCAGTTTTAATGCATTTTTTAATTTGTTCATTTGGTGGGTGCGTTGGTGCATTTGGTTCTGGGGGCAGACCCCTCAGTGTTGAGGGTTTACTCCTGGCTCTGTGCTCAGGAGTCACTCCTGGAGGGACCTGAGTATCCTGGGCAGCGCCAGGCAACAAATCAGGGTCAGCCACATGCAAGGCCCTACCCACTGCACTTACTTTCTGGCCCCGGGAGACTCTTTCCATTCCATGGCATCATATTTGTTTCAAAGGAAAAAGACCCCTCTTGTCAGAAGGGGCTCCAAAGAGATGAATCACGCTCATTAATACTCAGCTGAGGCGTCCTGGGCACCCCACCCCTCTGAAAGAAAAGAAGGTTCCAGAACAAGCGGGAGACTCTCCTCCGCGTGGGGAGCTTGTCCTTCCCGCCGTGCCTGCGCCCTGCACGGGAGCGGCGGTCCCGGGGCCCTTCCCCGGGGCTTCCTGCGGCGTGTCCCTGCCGCCCGGAGCGGGAGCTTGTTTATTATTGTCCTGATTAATATTTAGGGAGTTCGCCCCGAGCGGTACTAACGCGCTTCGCGCAGCCGCGCGCTGACGGTGTTTGAAGTGAAGAATCGCACCCAGGAGAGCACATCCGCTTGAAGCCCGCCCCGTCCCCGCTCCCAGGCAGAGAGGGATAAATTACAGCTGTCGCCCGGGTGGCGCGTCTCTCCAATTATTTATCTGCTCCCGTCTCTTCCCCGAAGCCCCCCGTAATCGATCCAGACGCGCTCCCCCAGTTCGAGGCGGCCCCGAGCACAGCGGGCTCCGTGCGGCTTCCTGCAGCAGGGGCACGGAGCCCACGGCCACCGACGGAGGGGGACCCCGCCGGCCCGGTCCCCTCCAGCAAGTCCGTCCGGGCACCAAAGTTGGCCGCCCGCCACTCACAGGGCACGGGGGTCCATCCTGCCAGGAGCAGCCCCTCTAAGGAAACAGCGTTCCTGCTGAGCGTGCTGCGTTGAGGGCATGTGCCCGTTTGTTTGGGGACCACACCTGGAGTGCTCGGGGCTGCTGGCTGCTTTTAGGGGACCCTATGCGGCACGGGGGATCAAACCCGAGTCAGCCTTAACCTCTCTGCTGCGTCTCTGGCCCTGGGTTTGGGGGGCCTCGGCCAGCAGTGCTCGGGGCTTTCTCCCGGCTCTGTCGCTAGGGACCGTCCCCGCCCGGCCACTGCCTGAGCTGACTGACGTGACATCAGAACCAAGCGCGCCCCCCCCCCCAGCCCCCCGCGCTCGACTCTCTCTCAGGTTCTCGCCCGCCCCCCTCCCCCCCCCCCCCCCGCCCTCCCAAGGGCTCTCGGCCTCCCCGTGGCCCTCCTAGGGAACACAGGCCACGTAACCAGGATGGACTGGGTGAGCCCAGAGCGGGCACCCGGGGTCGTGTCTCACTCCAGAATCCTCCAGTGTTCTGGTCCCCCCTTCCTCACCCCGGCCAGACCGAGCCCCCCCCCCCAGCCTCCCGCCCAGCCATGCCCTTGAGGTGAGCATCACCCTGAGGTGACCCACGGCAGCGCAGGGCACCTTCCCCTGGCTGTGAGCTTGCACCCCGCAGGAGAGACAGACCCAGGCACCGCATGTTCCAGTTTATTTTCGTTTTGAGGGCCACCCCGAGCACTGCGCAGAGACCGTGGCGTGCCAGGGACTGAACCTGGGCCTCTGGCGTGCTTTGCCCCTTTTTTGTTCTGTTTCTGGCTTTTGGGCAGTGCGCAGGGCTTACTCCTGGCTCGGTGCTCAGGGGACGCTCCTGATGGTGCTCCGGGGGCCTCCTGATGGTGCTGCCTGTGTGGCGGCAGGGAGCAGGCCCGGGTCAGTCTCCTGCGAGGCGAGTGCCTTGTCCTCCATCCTCTCTCCCCGTCCTGCTCTAGCCTTCGAGCTCGCGTGTTTTCAGTGTCACCCGGAGAGCCTCCTGTATCCGGGGCTGGACCCGTGGATCCTTTCCTCTTTGAGCGCGTTTAGACTCCACTGCGCTTCCAGAAGCGTGCAAGGGGGTAACAGCCACTTCCTCTCTAACTAACGTGACTGCTTGGGAGCCCATCTGTGAGTACCACAGTTCCTGTGTTCTGATAGAGGTTCAGTGTCCCGAGGTTACGGAAAACAGAGGGAACTAGGAAAACAGTGGCTCCCCGATCTTTTTCTTCTCCTTCCTCTCACTTAAAGCCCTTAAAAGAGGCCTGAATGTCCCATTGTTGCAGTCTTTTTTTTTTTTTTTTGCTTTTTGGGTCACACCCAGCAATGCACAGGGGTCACTCCTGGCTCTGCACTCAGGAATCACCCCTGGTGGTGCTCACGGGACCATATGGGATGCTGGGATGGGATTCGAACCCAGGTCGGCCGCGTGTAAGGCAAAGGCCCTACCTGCTATGCTATCACTCCAGCCCCCCATTGTTGCAGTCTTAAAAAGGCAGGAGAGCATTAGCAGGGTGTCACCTTGCCCAGTTCAGACCCAGATCAATCTTTTTGGGGAGCAGTGGGGGGCTGAGGGGTGTCTCCCAAGCAGGACTCAAGAGGTGGCGATTCCCGGCCACTCGGGCGGATGATGCGTTGCTGCTCAACCTTGTGACACTGGGGATGTCCCAGGCCACCCCGACCGTGCTCGGGGGGCCTCCGGGCCACTGCAGAGGTGCTGGGGAACCGTCTGAGTGGTGCCAGGGATTGAGCTGGCGTCGGGCACGTGCAGGGCACGTGCCCTCACCTCTGTACCGTCTCTCTCCGCCCATACCCTCGACTCCACCTTTTCGGAGAGATGGACTCAAGAACAAATCGCTCTGCCTTCTCCTTCCCCGAGTCCCGAGGGCTTGTTTGTGTCCTGAGGTCTGTGTCAGGCTCAGCGTTGGTGCCCACGAGAGGAAGCGGCTGCCGGGGAGAGGGGTGAGGGCGCAGCGCTGCGATGGCCCGGGGCACGTGTCCGTGTCTAGGGGGGACCGTGCATGGTCCCACTGCCCAACACCTGGAGGCCTGCCAGGGCTTTGATATAACCTGGGGGGCCGGGGGAGACCAAGTGAGGAGATGCGAGCAGGGAGGCCTTGCCTCGCGCACAGGCCCCCTACCTCCGCTTCTCTTCACCTTGAACTTCAGAGGTTCAAGGGCTCAGCGTCGTCCAAATGAGAACCCACCCGAAGAATCCTGACTCACTGGCCACACCTTGCCAGGGCCAGCCAGCCAGGCCCACGTTGATGACCATGCTCAGTGGGTCCCCTTGACCCTGGGTTATTTATTTATTTTTTTCATGTGAATTCCTCGTTTCGTTCCGTATGTTTGTGCATCCTGTGGGCATCAGCCTCTGCCAGAGTGTTCTCGAAAGATGAACATCTTCCTTCACCGCGAGGGAAGAGAGTAAAGTCGTCTCACTCACCTTCCTGCCCATCTCGAGGGTAACCTGCTCTCCCCTGGACACATAGCCGCCGTTGAGGCAGGCGCTGGATTCCTTTGTTCATCAGGAAGTTCCCTAGGGGCGCGGTCCCCCTGCGAAGCTCTCAGGCCAATGAGGGGGAACCCGCCCTATACCCCCGGCTTCCCCTTCTCAGCGCCCAGGTGACCCAGCTCAGGCCACTTCTGAAACACCCTTTTCACCAGAACCAGCATATTTCAGAACAGAAACCAGCTGCCTCCACCCTTAGCTCCTTCCTGTACCCGCCTCTCCTACTGGCTGACCCCCAGTCTTGCGCCATGACCCCCAATTTACAGTTTTCACTTGTACCCACCCCCTTCGGAATATCCTGGGGGCCGACTGGGAGCCAGGTTGGAGCCTGATGAGAAACTGGTGTAGACTGACTCTTGACCAAGTGAGTCGGTTTCATAGAT